>NC_138816.1:650140-676246 GCF_965178545.1 Coloeus monedula
GTCCATAAAAACCTCCAAAACACCAAGATTCAGACCAAAATGCCCCCAGACATCAAGACACAGACCCAAACCTCCCAAAACATCAAGATTCAGATAAAATTCCCTCCAAAATATAAACATTCAGCCCCCACAAAAATACCAAAGCACCAACATGGAGCCCAAGAAACTTCAGAAACACCAAGTTTCACCCCCAGGAAAATCGTGGATCCCCCTCCCTGATCACCTGCTGGATGGGGGGGCAACGCTCCTGGGGCTGGGGGGAGGCTGCAGATACAGCGAGTGCTGGAACTTTGCGGTGCCTCCTCTTCCTGCTCCTCCTCCTCCTCCTCCTGTGTCCCTACTCTTCCTCACACTCCTCTTCCTCACACTACTCCTTCTCTTGCAGAATCCCACCTGCTGCTCCCACGTCCATCCTTTCAACATTGTGGTCTCCAGCCCTGCTCCTCCAGCCCTTCTCCTCCTCCCCCCAGGCCCAGCACCCACCCCTGGCTCGCTCTGCCCCCCAGAGCTCTCGGATCCCACAGCACCAGCAGGGATGCAGCTGCGGCAGCTCGGGCTGGGGCAGCGCTGGGCTCTCGGCCGCTCCTGGCCGCACTCGGCCCCCGCCGCAGCCACTTCTGCCAGCACAGCACGGGCCGGCCCGGCCTTGGCGCTCCCCCCCTCCCACCTCCCCAAATTCCCCTCGCGGGGGGCGCCAAGGCCGGGCCACACGGGGGCTCCAGCTGGGGAGCGCCGGGCGCTGCGGCTCTGCCTGGCAACTGCTGAGTCACCAGCGCCGCGCCTGCTGATTGGCTGAGCGCTGCCTGAGGGCCGCGCCTGCACCAAGGGGGGACACCCTGCTCCAGGGGGGATGGCCCGAAAACCGGGCACCCCCAGCGAAGGAACAACACCAACGCCTCCCTACAAACACATGCTCTCAATCTGCTCGGACACAGCCACACGGACTTGGACACAAGCAAGTGACACAAGCAGAAACCAGCAGCTCCACAAAATGCTAATGATTGACACACACTGCTGCTCAGCCAAGCTCCTGCTCAATTCCTCAACTTCCAGAACAACAAAGCCGGAACGCAACCATGGACATCGTGTCCTATACAAAAGGGGACAATGTAAGAGGCAGTCTGCACATTCTCCCAGAGGTAATTAAGGACATGGACACCCAGCAGGGGTAAAAAGGGAAGTCGAGAAGGGGTCTCTGCAACAGGGGACAGATGGTGTTGGTGTGCTGGGAAAGGATTGGTTGAAGGGAGTGTGCAGCAATATGGTTAAGGCAAACAGCAGCAGGAGGAATCTATGTGGGAAGAAAGGAAAAGGAAGATGGAAAAGAGGAGGAAGAGAAAAAAGTGAGGACTGGGATGCTTTTCAGCACCATCTTATCCTCAAAATTTGACAGCTGATCCAGATCTCTTCTCTTCCTGCTTTCCAGGACAGGGAGACAAAGAAGTTCAGGATTTCAGGGTGTTTCTCTGTGGGGGGGAGCAGCAGGACAGGGCAGCACGGGCTGGGGGCCTGTGGGGAGCTGCGGGGCCGGGCCGGGGCTGTGGGGCAGCCGGGGCTCAGCGCCGGGCACTGCCTGACCCCAACACCCCCCGGGCAGGGCCGGCAGTGGCCCCCGGCCCCCAGGAGGCTGCGGGATGTGGAAGGATCAGGATTTTCTTTCATCGATCTTCTCTGGGTCACTGGAGAAACGAATGATTGTGCAGAAAGCTCAGCAGCTGTCAGAGGATGAGCACCCACAGGCACTGAGGGGGCTGCAGGAGAGGCACAAGAAGCCCCTGCAGCACTTGGCCAGAAAGGCTCAGCAGGGGAATGCAAGAAGGGATGAGCAAAAGGCCAAGGTGAAGGCAAAGGCCATGGCAGAGTTTCTACAGCCCCCCAGGGATGAACCGCAGGGCCCAAGGGGGCCCCAGCACCCAGGGGACGGCGGCGGCCACAAGCACCTGGCACAGGCATTGCCCTCCTCAGCGCGGCAGAGCCGACCCAAACAGCCCCTGGCAAGGAATCAGGGCTCCAGCTGCAGGCCACAAGGACACTGCAAGCACAGACAGCAGCACCCTCAGCACGAGCAAGTCCAGCCCTGATGGACATGGATTGGCAGGGCTCTCAGAGCTCCCAGCACACCAGGGACCCACCGCACCAGAGCCCTTGAGAACATTCAGGGCGCATCTGGATCGAGACGAGGCCGCTCCTGATGGACACAGGGGCCTCTCCATCCACTCCGAACCTGAGACCTAAGGGGAAAAATTGTCAAGAAGTTCTTTCATTATTCAGGCAATAAGTGGGAAAGATGAGCAGGGGTGTTTTATTCAACCACTCTCAGTAGATGTGGGAGATGGGTTTGAAACACATCCATTTCTGTTTGTTCCTAATTGTGATTTTAATTTACTGGGAAGGGATTTGGTGGCTGAAGTGGGAATGCAAATTCATATTGTCAAAGGAGATACAGAGGCTAATGCTGCTGTACCTTGGTGTCAAATGTCTGCAAAGGCCTCTGCTGAAGGGAACCCAGAAGTGTGGGCAGCCCCAGGGAAATAGGGAAAATCAGATATGGAGCCTCTCCAAATTCCTCTGAAGCATCCAGGACAAGTGGTGTCTAAAAGCAATACCCTGTTCCAAGGGAGGCAAGGAAGGGGTTACAGCCTCTTACTGAGGCCCTGCTAAAGGCAGCGCTTCTGGAGCCAGGCATCTCTCCCTACAACACTCCTCTCCTGCCAGCCAAGAAACCCCATCTGGACACCAGAAGGAAAGCACAATTTTCAAGGCTTCAAAAGCAGATTAACTGAGCCTCCTGCCCTGGCCCTCCCAGAAAATAGACTCAGGCAGGGGAACTCATTTTACAGGAAAGATCCTTCAGGCCGTTCTGGCTGCTTTAGGAACACAGTGGCACCTCCAAACGCCCTGGCACCCCCAGAGTTCGGGTCGGGTGGAAAGAATGAATGGGGAAATAAAGAAACACCTTCTGAAGCTGCTGAGAGAAACCAAGATGCCACGGGTACGGCTGCTGCCATTGGCTTTGGCAAGAAGAAGAGCCAGACCCAGGGCAGATATTCAATTATCTCCCCTGGAATTGAGGTTTCCAATTCCTCAAACGGGGAATTCTCGACCAAATGGGGGATGGAGATCAGGGATGTCTGTTTCAAGCAGTCTGTGGCCAGAATCCTGTCTCTTGTGAAATCTCTTCCACAGGAAGCTCGGCTGGCACAGACCCTGCCTTGGATCTTTAAGGGATGTTACACCTCTCAACGGAGATGAGCTTAACATCTCAACAGACTGGGAAGAGCCCAAAAGATACCCAAAAGATAACGCCCATCAACAAAACATCAACGCCCATCAGCAAACATCAAGGAACAGCTACCCCAGACACTGCCCCCGGCACAGCTGGAGACCCCTGCTCTGGAAAAGGCTGAGAAGGAAATCAAGGAGTGTGCACCTAATTAACATCAGAGGCCAAGCAATCCGGGGCCAATAGGAAAACAAATACTAAGAACTGCCCAACTTGGAACCAATGAACATTGAACCTATGGATTTCTATGGGTTTAGACTGCATAAAGTTGAGGAAAAATCGAGTAAAACTCGTGTGCCATGGAATGATTTTCTCTGCACACCCGGGCTATGTGTGCATGAAATGATTTCTGTTGCACATCTTGGCCAGAATAAAGTAATGCCTTGATCCTCTAACACTAAAAAGGTCGTTGGGGAGTTTTTGTTCTTCCCACAGTTTCGGTGACAAAGTTACAGCATTGGAATGTTTTTTCTTAATAATCCTACCTTGATATTGTCAGTTTGGTCTGGGCCAGGGTGTGAGAGTCAATTTTTAGTCTTAGGGGAAGAAGTAGAAAAAATCTTTATTGCTTTGGGGGTTTTTTGTGTATGTGTGTGCGGGGCTGTTAGTGATGGCAGAATTTTGGAATGAGTTTTTCGATGTCCAACTTTAGGTTCCATTTTGCAAAACTGGAAGAGCTTTAAAACTGACCCTTTAACTCCTGAAAAGTTCATAGAATATTGGTTGAAAAAAATAAGGAAAGAAACAAAAAAGCCGCTTTTTGGGGAGGGGGGAGAGCCACTTGAGAGTCACCTGATGGCTGCCCTGGAGGAGAAGCTTCCTTCCAGGCAGCCAGCAGAGGAGCTTTAGAAATGCAAATTAACTCTGCTGCGGGAAGTGTGCACAATGTCCCAGGCTCTCCTTGCCTGCCACAGGAATTGGGCTGATTCCCTCTGCCCCTCACCCCAAGCTCTGCCTCCCTGCACCGACGGAATTTGCATCGCTAAAGGCAGAGCCCACACTGAGCATCTCTGACTCTGCAACAGAAATCCCTGAAGCTGCAAAGGAAAACAGCAAACGGAGAATGTTGGGAGAACTTCACTCACAAAAGCGGGGGGGAATCATCCCTCCCCCCACTCCAACATCTGCTGGCACTCTCTGTGTTATACAGGGTGGGTTTGACCACTGGGCTGCTTTTGCTGACACAAGCGCAGCGAAATCACTTGGGAATGCAAGGATGTGATGATTTAATCAGAGAAAAGCGGTCAATTGATGCTTCCCTGGCATTTCTGGGACCACCCAAAAATGGGGAAAAGATGAATGGCCACCAAAACAAATCCTACAACGCCATGGAGCAGCCCCTGGGAACCCAAACAAATTCATACCAGGTGCCAGAGAACCCAGTGATCATTTCAATGCATCATTAGATCACAAGCTGTCCTCCAAATCATAACCAAGCACACAGCTCCAGCTCCTGACCTTCTCACCCACCAATCCACTCCCATGAGCAACGCCACATTTCACCCTGGGATGGCATCAGATTCTCTTCCAGCAGAAGGACCAGGAGGTTGTGGAAAATTAAATGACTCAAAGTGCTCTTGGCAAAGAAATGACAAAGGAGAAGTGGTGAAACAGAGAACAAAGGAAAGAAGAAAGCAGCTCATGTACCACTCCAAATGTGGAAAGGATGGGAATGGGACACGTTTTCGTGGTTCCCTGGCAGACCATGGGTTAAACCAATGCTGTTTCTCCTCTCAGGTGCTGCAGCAACTCTCATCTTTTTACCATGCACCACACCTTGCTCAGTGCAGCTCATTCAGCAGGGGATCAAGGGCATGCAGGTGGCAGCCAGGCTTCCTGACCCAGAAACGGCTGCAAAAGGACACAGAATGAGGTCACTGAGAATAATCCCAAAACCAAAGAAGGCCCAGGAAGAACAGATTAAGGCACTTTTAAAGTTTGTAAAGAGAAGTACTGAGAAAATAAGAAGAGGGGGGATTAAAACGAAAAAAATGAACGTGTCTTTACAAACAGATGCTGTGAATCCCATTGGAGATAGGGCCAGGGACTTGGAGAGAAGGAAGTAACGAGAGAAACCATAAATTTCAGAAAATGTTACTAACTGACACGAATTGCGGCTCAGCCAAGGTCCTGCGAAATTCCTGAAGTTCCAGAAGAAGAACAAAGCCTTCACAGAGCCATGAATATCGGATGTTATACAAAGTGGGGGTGCACATTAAGGGGCACACGCAGCAGGCGGATCGGGAAGTCTGTACCTTCCAAGGACCTCAGCCACTGCGGAAAGGGACACGGAGATGCGGCCGGGCAAATCGGCATAAAAAGGAGGCTGCGTCCTCCAACACTTGGACAGACCCCACGGGAAATGCCCCGTGGCCTCTCCCTTTGTCCACGAATAAAGTTACTTTCACAGGACTCCTCCGGCTCCTCTGGGCACACAAACCTCTGGCCACGGGAACTTTCCCGCACACTCCCGGCCACGGGGCAGCCACCTCTGTCCTACCCACAGCAGCCGGGACGAGCCAGCGCTGCTCCGGCACCGGCTCCTGCCGAGGCAGCAGCGGGAAGGAGACCGCGGGCAGCCGCTCCCGCAGCGCCCTCACGCCAGAGCCAACACGGCGCCCACACGGCACAACGAAGCCGCCACAGCCCCCTGCCGCCCCCTCCGCCCGCAGCCAGCCCCGAGCCCCGCCAGAACCGAGCGCGGCTCCCACCTGCGCTGGGGCCGCCTCCGAGCTCCGCCGCCGCCTCAGCGGGCTCCGGCCGCCGCCGCCGCTCCCGGGCCCGCACAGACGCTCCGCCAATGGCGCCTCTGCTGCGCCACGGCCGCCCTGCCGGCGGCTCCGGGCCCGGGCTGCTCCCCGCTCCGACCAATCAGCGCGCCAGAACCACGACTGACGGCAGCACCGCCCAATCGCAGCGAGGGGCGGGCTCTGCACACGGCCCAGCCCCGCCCCGCGCTCCCAGCGCCCCCCGGGCTGCGTGAGGGGAAAGCCGCAGCTGAGGAACAGCCCTGGAACGGGCCCGGCCCGAGCCGCCGTTCAGCTGAGAAGAGAAACAAAGCTCTCCGCTGCTCCCGGCCCGACCTGCCCAGCCCTGCGTGTCGGGTGCCTCCGGCTCCTTGGGAAGCCCTGCAGCCTCGCTACTCCCGCCCCTAATTCGGAGCATCAGTGCATGGCTTTGATTTCCCCGAGAAAGGGAAAACCGCCCCAAACCCCTTTGGCTGAGTGCACGAGGGGAGAGATTTGTGGCAGAAAACTCCCAAAGCCGTTTATGCCCAGCATGGGAAGAGCAACCCAAGCCAAGCAGAGGTGGGACCCCCCAGCAGCGCCTCTCTGCCGCCCCAGCTGAAGCCCTCGCTGGCTGCTCCAGGCTGGATGGGCAGACTGGGAGCACTGGGAAGGGGCCCCGGCTCGGGCCGCAGCCCCCGGGGCAGCCCCACGGCAGCTCCAAGGCTCCGCCAGCCGGGATGGAAGGTGGGAGGGGGAGCAGGGCAAGGGCCGGGGCTGTCGGTGCCCAGGGGACACAAGGGACAGGGGGGGTGATGAGCGGGAAAGACTCCGCTACTGGAATAAGTAGTACAGGAGGTGTGTTTATTCCAGCGCTGGGACGCACGGGGGATCGCTCCTCCAAAGCCATGCGTGCCGACAGCTGCGTTCAGCTTGGTATTTATCGGGTTACAAGTTCCATATTCATTGAGTTTCCCAATCTGCCTATACATATTCATTACCTGGCCCCGCCCAGCCTCACCTCGTATTACAATGAGCCCAAAAGTCATTTACACCCGCGTTGCGCTTGCGCAGCGTTGTCTGGTGGTCGCGGGCAGGGGTCTCCGAGATGAAATAAGAGTCTTCCTCAGATGAAGTAAAGGGTCTTCCTCATTCCGAACTTTTCACCTTTCCTCCCTGCCTGTGCTCTTTATTTCCCTGGGCTAAGTCGAAACTTCAAGAGTGGTTTGAGTTAGCTTTAGGTTAAAACCAGGATCTTTGGTCAAGAGTCCTTCGCCTTTATCAATAGTCTCATATCTTCTCATCCTGCTTTGGTAGGCACAATAAGTGTTGGGCAAGCGGTATGCATTGCTCCTAACAAACCAATTCTTAGTAAATCATTTAATCTCTGCTTCCCCATCCCCCTGATTCCCCACCCCCGCTCTCGGGCTCGTGGGAACGTGAGGTGGGTTGGGTCTCATGAGCAGGACCAGCGATGGAGGGGCCAGGGGCACAGGAGGGACATGCAGGGTCTGCAGCCGGGGGGGGACCCCGGCAGAGGGGGGGGACCGATGCAACACAGATCAGCGCGGGGGGGGAGCCGGGCACGGAAGAGGGACCGCGCGCAGGCAAAAAGCCACCAGTGCCACCACAGGGCTGCCACCATCTTGTATGAGCAGAGTGGGGGTGGGAGAATTAAAAATAAAAGCAGCAGCTGGGATTGTGTGTCTGACTCTGCTGCCGCCACGATCTTGGATCAAATTTGAAGTAGAGAAAACTGGAGAAGTAGGTACGGGGGGGAGGTCTGGGGCAGAACCCGAGATGGCCTGGCCAGCACCACGCTGGGCAGGTAACAAAGAAGATTGGGAGGAGGCAGGGAAACCGTGGTACCCCTGTGCACTCGGGCAGAATCCATCTCCCGGTCTCCCTTGAAGCAGGGCACAGGGAACAGGGATGCAGGGACAGATAAGCGATAAAGGGTTTTTTATACTGGGGTTAAAATTTCCCAACCATTCTCCAAGACTATGAACAGCTTTTGCTAGCTTGTAAAGCAAATAACCTTCTCCCAACATAAATAACCATTGCACAAAGTGTTTTAAATACTCATGAAATATTTTTATTAAATATTATTATTATTATGCTTAAATAACCATTGAACAAAATGTTTTAAACTTTCTGTGGTATAAAGATAATTTTCCCAAACAAGAACTGGGAGAGAAACTTCCTGCAGGAGACAAGAGAACTCTGCCCCCATCTTCCCTCTCTTCCCAACCCTCGAGATAAAAGGAAATTAACAGAAAAGGATACAAAAGTGACCCATATTACCTTAGAGGGTCAAATAAAAGTCTCGAGGGTGGTCCGCTGACTTCAGACCAGCGTTCTCTTTCCCTAGAAGGTTGTTGGTCTCCCCCGCTGAGCCCCTGATAGAACTCAGAGGTTTCTTTGGGGCCATGGCTCCTTCAAAATGTGACTTGAGTCCAGAAACTACTGGAGACGGGGATGGTCCGAGGCCATCCACGTTGGGGCACCGTTTATTACTGTCTCTGTCCCGGCTTTGTGGGGCACACGTGGGCACGCACAGACGCACGGGTGGGTTCAGTAATACAGTCGGTAGCAGAGTCGAGAAGGGTACTTGCCTGCGTTCCTGCAGGAGCATTTATTGCTTCTACACTGTCAAAAGGTGCAGGGGCAAATACAAACATAATCCTGAAACTCACAGTTTTATCCGGGGGCAGGGAAAAGACGGGACTAGGGAACGGGGACCAGTGGGGAAGCTGTGGGGGAGTGATGAAGGGTAGAGGCCAACAGCCAACCAGGGAATTCAACCTGGGGTAGATTAACGTAACAGAACCGTGCATCCTGGGAGAAGCCTTTTTGGTCACCCTAGCATAAAAAGGCTCTTATGGTACCAGGGACTTGTCTTACTGAGAACTCTCTGTCCCCTGTAATGTACGTTCACCGGCCACCACAGGTGGGAGCAGTGGGATGAGCTTGGCTGAATCTGCTGAATCTGAAGAGAGAAGGGGCCGGCTCCGGCTCCGCTCCGTGGATCACTCAGGCAGTGATTTGTACTGGGATGAGAGAGGATCACAGTGTCACCCTGTCCCTGTCCCCATCCCACAGGATGGACCTGCCTGTGGAGCTCATGGAGAGAGCAGGAGCTGCTCTGGAATCTCACCTGATCCCACCCCAATCCTGCTGCAATCCTGCTCCATCCATCCCACACCAATCCTGCTCCATCCATCCCACCCCAATCCTGCTCCATCCATCCCACCCCAATCCTGCTCCATCCATCCCACCCCAATCCTGCTCCATCCATCCCACACCAATCCCACTCCATCCATCCCACACCAATCCTGCTCCATCCATCCCACCTGATCCCGCTCCATCCATCCCACACCAATCCTGCTCCATCCATCCCACACCAATCCTGCTCCATCCATCCCACACCAATCCCACTCCATCCATCCCACACCAATCCTGCTCCATCCATCCCACACCAACCCTGCTCCATCCATCCCACCTGATCCTGCTCCATCCATCCCACCTGATCCCACTCCATCCATCCTTCCCTGATTCCCCTCTGGAATCCCACCCCAATCATGCTCTGTACCTGCGGTCGAGCCATTGGTTCCCATGTCTATTCCTGCAATAGGAAAGAGAAGATCCATGAGATTCCAGCACAGATCACACACTGGGATTACCCCCAGGATCCATCCTGGGATCCGCATGGAGGGGATCCGGAGCCGGATCCACCGCTGGTACTCACCGGCTGGCGGGCTGTATCCATGCTTCTGCCTCCTCCCTATGGAAATAAAGTGGGATCAGCACCTGTGCTGGGGGATTCCCGGAATGGTGCCGGGTGGATCCGTGCCCCTTCCCAACCCCCATCCTGTGTCGACCCCATACCGGATTGGAGCTTCCAGATGATGAATCCGACGAGGAGAACGAGGATGACGATGGCAGCGATGACGGACACAGCGACCACCAGGGTGAGATTCCCGCCAGATTCCGGCTCTGGGAAACGCGGGACAGTGAGGAGGGGGAGGGGAATCCCCAGTTGGGAATTCCCACATTCCCAATTCCCACATTCCCAATTCCCACACTCCCAGCCTCACCCCAGGCAAAGATCCCAGGCTCTGGCATTCCGGAATGCTCCACCCGGCACCGGTACTGCTCCCGCTCCTCCGGCCGCGCCTCGATCCTGGCCCAGGTGTGGAAGGTGCCGTCGCTGTTGGGAACGACCCCGCCCCACTCCGTCTCCTGATCCCGGATTTCATCCCCCTTCATCCAGCTGATCGCGATGGGCCTGGGGTAGAATCCGTAGGCGTGGCAGGACAAGATCAGCGTCCCGAATTCCTCTTTTCCGGACACGTGGACATCGGGGGGCTCTGGAATGGGACAATGGTGAGATGCATCCATGGAATTCCACGGGAACGGGATGGGGGTGAGATCCACCCATGGAATTCCGCGGGAGGGGGATGGGGGTGAGATCCACCCATGGAATTCCCACAGGAATGGGATGGGGCTGAGACCCACCCATGGAATTCCCACAGGAATTCCCGTGTTCCCAAGTCCTTCGTTCCCAAATCCTACATTCCCACAGGAATTCTGCTCCCACCTTTGCGCTCCAGCGCCTCCCGCCCGTATCCAACGTATTTCCGGAGCTCTTCTGGGCAGATGTGCTCCAGGTAATTCGTCCAATCCTCCACCGGGAACCCGTCACTATTCTGAAGCCTCCTGGTGACCTGGGCAGCACCATCAGCCACAACGAAGCCCTGGGATCCCGGCTCGAAGGAGATGAAATCCCGCCCGTCGTAGCCTTCCCGAAAGAATCCAGGGATGCTCCCGTCGGACAGGAGGTCACAGCCATAAACCCGCTGCACTGTGTGGAGACCTAGGGGGGGATCAGACCCAAAGAGAGCCATGGAATTGTGTCCCAGCCCCAAGGAGCCCCATTCCAGCCCTATGGAGCCCCAGAGTCCGATGGAAACCCACAGATCCCATCCCAGCCCCTTGCAGCCCCATGGAGCCACATCACAAACCCATGGATCACAAGAGATCCCATCCCACCCTCATGGATGCCCATCCCAGCCCCTTGGAGCCCTGTGAATCCACATCACAGCCCCACAGATCCCATCCCAGCCCCACGGATCCCCATCCCAGCCCCACGGATCCCCATCCCAGCCCCACGGATCCCCATCCCAGCCCCACGGATCCCCATCCCTGGGGATCTATGGCTCCCCCCACTCACCCCTGCTCTGGTTGTACCGGACCCGCAGCTTCTCCAGGTCAATGGCCTCGGTGTGCTGCTCCCTCTTGCAGCTCTCAGTCCCGCGATCCCAATATCCCGGCTCGGGTCCCTTCTCCATCCACGGCGTCAGCGGCTCCACCCGGCCCCGCTCGCTGTCGTAACGCCAGAAGGGGATCCCATCCAGGAACCTCATGACCACGAACTGGGGGACCCCCGGGCCGGGCTCCGACACCACCATGTTCAGGTACCGCAGGGAGTGGAGAACTGGGGGGACACGGAGATTTGGAGGGGTCTGGGGTGTTATGGGTCAATGAAAGGGGAACTGGGAGAGCTGGGAAGGGCTTGGGGATCTCATGACCCAGGAAAAGGGGATACAGGGAGTCCCTGTGCCCAGGAAAGGGGTGCAGGGGTCCCCAGTGCCAGGGAAAGAGGAGTCACGAGGTGGGGAGACCTGGGATAGCCGGAATGGGGGGCTCGGGAGTCCTTGATGCAGAGGAAAGGGGGGGCTGGGGGCTGAGAAAAGCGGGAATGGGGGTCCAGGGGGTCTCACAGTCAAGGAAAAGGGGGGGTTTGGGGACTGGGGAAGGCAGGAAGGCCGGGAAGGAAATATCGGGTGGGATTGGTGCAGGATAAAGGAGTGCAGGGCAGTCCCAGTGCCCGGGACTGGAAATTCAGGGGGGCCCCAGAGCCCAGAATCCCCCGTGGGACCCTCCCGGATCCCTGGGACCCCTATCAGAAAGCGCAGGAGGTGAAGAGCTGGGGGGACGCAGAGACTGGAGGGGTCTGGGGGTGTCCAAGGCTCAGGAGGCGGAACTTGGAGAGCCGGGAAGGGTCCGAGGTTCAAGGAAGGGACTGGGAGAGGCGGGATGGGGGGTCCAGGGGGTCCCTGTGCCCACGAAAGGGGATCCAGGGGTCCCCGGTGTGGAGGGAAGCAGGGTCTGGGTGCTGGGAAAGGCAAGAATGGGGGTGCAGGGGGCCCCTGGGACACGGGAAAGGGGGGGCTGGGGCTGGGAGAGGCGGGCGGAGCCCGGGGCAGAAGTTTGGGAGACGCGAAAGCCAAAGAGACTGAGGCAGCGCGGGGGGAGGGGGGAAAAGGGGAATTCCAGGGAATTGAGCTGGATCCCCGCTGCCGCGACCCCCCTGGAGACCCCTAGGACGCCCAGGAGCCTCCGGGACCCCATATCGGGAAGCGGTGGGAGTGGAAAACAAGGGGGACACAGAAATTTGGGAGATCTGGGGGGTCCAAAAGCCGAGGAAAAGGGCGGGACTGCGATCTGGGAAGGGCGGGATGCCCGGGAAGGGGGTGCAGGGGGGTCCCAGAGCACTGACGGGGGTGCAGAGGGGTCCTAGTCCCGGATAAGGGGGGTGCAGGGGGGTCCCAGAGCACTGACGGGGGTGCAGAGGGGTCCTAGTCCCGGATAAGGGGGTGCAAGGGATCCCAGTGCCCGGGAATGGGGGTTCAGGGGAGTTTCTTTCCCGGAATTCGGGGTTCAGGGGGGTCCCAGTGCCCGAAAATGGAGGCTCAGGGCGGTCCCGATCCCCAGGAATGAGGATCAGGGGATTCCCTTCCCAGAATTCGGATTCGAGGGGGTCTCGGTACCCGAAAATGGAAGTTCAGGGGGGTCCCGGTGCCACATAAGGGGTTCCCGGTGCTGGGGAAAGGGGTACAGGGGGGTCCCGGTGCCAGGAAATGAACCTTCAGGGGGGTCCCCGTGCTCGAGAGTGGGGGCTCAGTGGATTCTGATGCCCGGGAATGGGGGTCCAGGGGGATCCCCGTGCCCGGCAATGGCGGTTCAGGGGGGTCCCGGTGCCAGGTAAGGGGGTACAGGGGGGTCCCGGTGCTGGGGAAGGGGACGGAGGGGGGGTCACAGGACCAAAAATGGGGGTTCCGGGGGGTTCCTGTGCCCGGGAATGGGGGTTTAGGGGGTTCCTGGTGGCCGGAAATGGAAATTCAGGGGGTCCCGGTGCCGGGGGTCCCACTCACCTTTCGTCGCCCGCCCCGGGGTCCCCAGGAGCCCCAGGAGCCCCAAGAGCACCCCCAGACCCAGCGCTGGAGCCATCGCGCTGCTCCGCTCGGCCCCGCTCGGCCCCGCCCCCGCCCCCAGCACCGCCTCCGGCCCCGCCATTGGCGCCTCTATTTCCTGCCGGCCAATGGAGATCCGATTCCGGTGTGACGTCACAGGTCACTGGGCAGATCGCGGTCTCGCAGGTTGGGACGCGAAAGCGAAGGAGACCGAGGGAGCGCGGGGGGGGGGAAGGGGAGGGGCTGGGGAAAGGGGAATTCCTCTGGATCCCTCTGGATCCCCGCTGCGACCCCCCTGGAGCCCTCTGGGACCCCCTTTTGGGAAGCGCCGGGAGTGGAGAACTGGGGGGACACGGAAATTTGGGAGACCTGGGGGGTCCAAAGGTGAAGGAAAAGGGCGGGTCTGGGGTCTGGGGAAGGGCAGGATGCCCTGGAAGGGGTGCAGGGGGTCCCAGTCCCGGATAAGGGGGTGCAGGGGGTCCCAGAACACGTGAAGGGGATCCAGGAGGGGGTCCCAGTCCCGGATAAGGAGGTGCAGGGGTGCCCCAGTATCCTGAAATGGGGGTTCAGGGGCTCCCAGGTCAAGGAAAGGGGGGTGAGGGCACTGGGAGAGGCGGGATGGGGGATCCGGTGGATCCCAGTGCCCAGGAAAGGGGGGTGAGGGCACTGGGAGAGGCGGGATGGGGGATCCGGTGGATCCCAGTGCCCAGGAAAGGAGGTCCAGGGATCCCCGGTGTTGAGGAAAAAGGGGGCTGGGGGCTGGGAAAGGCAGGAATGGGGGTGCAGGGGGTCCCTGGATCAGGGAAAAGTGGGGGCTGGGAGAGGAGAGGGCCGGGAAAGGGGGTGCGGGGGGCACTGGTGCAGGATAAGGGGTTCAGGGGGTCCTGGTGCCAGATAAAGGGATGCAGGGGGGTCCCAGTCCCCCGGAAAAGGGGGTCGGGGGCTTCCCCTCCTGGGATTCGGGGTTCAAAGGGGTCCCGGTGCCCAGAAATGGGGGGTCGGGGGGTGCTGATGCCCACGAGTCGGGGTTCAGGGCGGTGCCCGAGCCCACAAATTGGGGTGGGGGCTGTTCTAGTGCCCGGAAAGGGACATTCAGGGGGGTCCCCGTGCCCAGGAAATGGGGTTGGGGGGGGGGGCTCCCTTCCCGGGTTTCGGGGTTCAGGGGGGTCCCGGTGCCCAGGAATGGGGGTGCAGGGGTTCCCGGTGCTGGGGAAGGGGGGACAGGGGGGTCCCGCTGCCCGGAAATGGGCGCTCAAGGGGGTCCCCGTGCCCAGGGAGGGGGGTTCAGAGGGGTCCCGGTGCCCGGGAATGGGGGCTCAGTGGATTCTGATGCCCGGGATTGGCGGTCCAGGGGGATCTGATGCCCGGGAATGGCGGTTCAGGGGGGTCTCGGTGCCAGATAAGGGGGTACAGGGGGGTCCCGGTGCTGGGGAAGGGGACGGAGGGGGGTCACAGGACCAAAAATGGGGGTTCCGGGGGGTTCCCGTGCCCGGGAATGGGGGTTTAGGGGGTTCCTGGTGGCCGGAAATGGAGATTCAGGGGGTTTCTGGTGCCGGGGAATTGCGGTTCAGGGGGGTCCCGGTGCCGGAAATGGAAATTCAGGGGGGTTCTGGTGCCCGGGAATTGCGGTTCAGGGGGGTCCCGGTGCTTGGGGTCCCACTCACCTTTCGTCGCCTCCCCCAGGGGCCCCAGGAGCCCCAAGAGCACCCCCAGACCCAGCGCTGGAGCCATCGCAGCCGTCACCGAGCGCAGCTGTGGCGCAGTTTGGGAAACGCGAAAGCGAAAGTGACCGAGGGAGCGCGGGGGTGGAGGAGAAAAGGGGGAATTCCAGGGAATTCACCTGGATCCCCTCCCCGAACCCTCCCCGGCCACGCCCTGCGGGACCCACGGACCGGGCTGGGCTGAACTCCCGGGCCCTGCGGCCAAACTCTGCCTGGAACCCGCTGGGTTCGGCCCAAAGCGGGGAAAGCTCCGGGACCCGCGGATCCATTTTGTCCTGTGGCTGTGGGGCCCCACCCCCGAGGGGGCAGGACTGGGCGCTGGGACCCCAATCCCTGATTCTGAATCTCCCTCTCCTTCTCCCTCTCCTCTCCCTTTCCTTTGGGTGATCACAAATCCCAGAGCGGCTGCAGAGTCCCATGCCCAGTTCGGGTTTCCCAGCAAAGAGAGGCCTGGGGCTGAGGTGCCCTGGGATAGCCGGGAATGGGGGGTCCAGGGGTCCCCGGGGTCAGGGAAAAGGGGGATCCAGGGGCTGGGAGAGGTGGATACCCGGAAAGGGGGGTCAGGGGGGTGTTGGTGCAGGGTCAGGGGGTGCAGGGGGGTCCCGGAGCTGGGGAAGGAGATGCAGGGGGGTCCCAGTGCCCAGGAATGGGGCGGGGGGGAGCAGGATCTGGGAAATGGTGGCAGCTGCTGGGAAGGGACCAGGACAGAGAGGGACAGGCTGGGATGGACTGGGACAGACTGGGACACTGGGATACACCAGGACCAGGACCAGAAGCCAGGGGGAGCAGAACTGGGGCACCAGGGATCATACTGGGATATACTGGGACCACACTGAGGGCTATTGGAAACATGCTGAGAGCAATTGGGTGTTCTGGGATATAGTGGGCATGCTTGGGATCATCCTGGGACTGACTGGAATCCTACTGGGAGTGACTGGAACCATAGTGGTGGTGAAAGGACACAATTGGAAAATTGCAGGGGGCAACTGGGATCATCCTGGAAGCAGCTGGCCCATGCTGGGGTCATACTGGGAGTGACAGGGTCACATTGGAGTGACTGGGATCATACTGGGGGTGACAGGGATCAAACCAGATTCATAATGGGAGTGTCTGGAAGCTACTGGGATCATACTGGGGTGACCAGACTCATACTGGGAGCAACTGGGGCCACAATGGGGGCAAAAGGCATCACAGAAGATATGACTGGGTTCATACTGGAGGTGACTGGGGCCACAGTGAACTCTGAGAGGGACTGAGAGTGAAATGAACCATACTGGGCATGACTGGGAGCAACTGGGATCATGTTGAGGGCAACTGGGATCCCATTGGGAGTGATTTGGAACATACTGGGAGTGACCGGGATCATACTGGGGGTGACTGGGAAGCACCGCTGAGGCGGCGGCGGAGCTCGGAGGCGGCCCCAGCGCAGGTGGGAGCCGCGCTCGGTTCTGGCGGGGCTCGGGGCTGGCTGCGGGCGGAGGGGGCGGCAGGGGGCTGTGGCGGCTTCGTTGTGCCGTGTGGGCGCCGTGTTGGCCCTGGCGTGAGGGCGCTGCGGGAGCGGCTGCCCGCGGTCTCCTTCCCGCTGCTGCCTCGGCAGGAGTGATGGAGCGGGAAAGACTCCGCTACTGGAATAAGTAGTACAGGAGGTGTGTTTATTCCAGCGCTGGGACGCACGGGGGATCGCTCCTCCAAAGCCATGAGTGCCGACAGCTGCGTTCAGCTTGGTATTTATCGGGTTACAAGTTCCATATTCATTGAGTTTCCCAATCTGCCTATACATATTCATTACCTGGCCCCGCCCAGCCTCACCTCGTATTACAATGAGCCCAAAAGTCATTTACATCCGCGTTGCGCTTGCGCAGCGTTGTCTGGTGGTCGTGGGCAGGGGTCTCCGAGATGAAATAAGAGTCTTCCTCAGATGAAGTAAAGGGTCTTCCTCATTCCGAACTTTTCACCTTTCCTTCCTGCGCGTGCTCTTTATGTCCCCAGGCTAAGTGCAAACTTCAAGAGTGGTTTGAGTTAGCTTTAGGTTAAAACCAGGATCTTTGGTCAAGATTCCTTCGCCTTTATCAATAGTCTCATATCTTCTCATCCTGCTTTGGTAGGCACAATAAGTGTTGGGCAAGCGGTATGCATTGCTCCTAACAAACCAATTCTTAGTAAATCATTTAATCTCTGCTTCCCCATCCCCCTGATTCAGGAGCACGGTGCCAATAATGCCAAGGTTTTGGTTCAATCCCCACCTGGGCCGTTCCCTTAAGAGCTGGACTCGGTGACCCTCGTGGGTCCCGTCCAACTCAGAGGATTCTGTGATTCTGTGAAGTGGCCTTGTGTGACCCCCGGCACTGTTACGGTGCCAATGCTGCTGCTACTGTTGGCTCTCTTATTATTTTATGAATTTTTGTCATGGGTAAGGCACAGCATTATTGTATTCCATATCTGTGCCCAAAATATGTTACTTTTAGAATCAGCATCGTGCCAGAACGGGAATATCCGGGCAGGTGGGGATGGAGCTGCTCCCTTTGTAAGCGGAGCCCAGAAGCTGAGAGCTTTGTGTCTGTCCTGGCAGCGTCTGCTGAAGGTGGAGGCTCCGCTTTGGGGGAAGTTGCTTTGGGCTCGGTTACAGCAGCCACACGAGCACAGCTCCTCTGTCGCCACCAGGCTGCAGGAAGGGCACAGGCGGGGAAGGGCGGCACTGAGCCGGCACCGCCCTCCTGAGCCTGGGGCTCCCGCAGGGCCGGGACCAGCCGGGGCCCCTCATCGGGGTCCTTCCAACCGGCCTTCGCCGTGGTTGTAAAACTGTTCCTGAGGCTCCTGCGGAAGGGTTTTTCAGCACTGCTGATGCCTCGGGAGCAAGGTGCTGGTTGCACTGAGCGGGGAGGTGCCGGCTGTGGGCTGGAGGAGAGGGAATTCTGCTCCGTTCGCGGGGTTGTGAATGAAGCCCCGGATCCCCAGGCCGCATCAGGAACCGGGGACATCCAGAAAAGAACCCTCGGAGGATTTCTGGGTGAGTGCAGGGCCAGCGCTGTGGCCCGTAGGGAGGGGCAGTGTCAGCCCAGGAGCACAGGGCCGGCAGGGCTGTGGCTGTTCCCAGGGCTCTGGGAGAGGCCTCGTGGTTTGCAGTGGCCGGGCCCAACGCCCCCGGCTGCCCCCAGCCCTGGGCAGTTCTCCTGCCACAGGCTGGCCCCTGGCCCTGGCCAGTGCCTCCAGCGGCTCTTTCCCGCTCCAGGTGAGTGGTTCAGATCCCATCCCCTGTCACGCTGCTGGTTCTGCTGCTCCTGGTCCTGGCTTTGGGGGTGGCCTTGGCTGTGCAGTCAGGTAAGGGCGGGGCAGCTGCCTCGGCCCAGCCCCCCCGGGGCAGAGCGGGGTCCCCGCTCCCTGTGCAGGGTGATCCTCGGACCTTCTCCCCTTCGCTGTCCAGCAGGAAGCTGTGGTAAAACTCCAGTTACCCCAGTTGCACCTGTGGCTCCGGTGCTGCTGGCCTGTCCCAAGGGCTGGGTCGGGTACCGCGGGGTCTGTGACTTCCTCTCGAGGGATCAGGGGACCTGGGGTCAGGGTCAGGCTCGGTGCTCCGGGCTCGGGGCCTCTCTGGCCGTGCTCAAGGATGAGGAAATGGTGAGTGAGGGGCCGTGGGGGCTGTGGGGTGGCAGAGGGGAGCCTGGGGGGCTCCTGGGCCGGGCTCGGTGCTTGTGGGGCCGGGGGTGCAGCCCTGCCCCGGGGCCTCGCAGGGAAGGAGCCCCGGGGCGTGGGGCAGCCCTGGGCGTGTGTCCCCCCGAGGGGCCGGGGCAGCTCCCACTGCCGCTCCTCTCTCCTTCCCAGGAGTTCCCCTTCCCCTCTGTGGGAGCGCACATCCCTGCCTCGGGCTGCGCAGGCGGGGCCAGGGGCTGCCCTGGGGGGACGGCAGCAGCTTCAACTCCTCGTGAGTGCCGGGGAGCCGGGCAGGGCCTGGGGGGCACGGGGGCACAACGTGTCCGCCTGTGCTGCCAGCGCTGCCTCTGCTTCTCCTTGCAGGGTCGAGGTCCTGGGCGATGCAGAGTGTGCGTTCCTTGGAGAGGGTGAACTCAGGAGCGGGACCTGCTCAAACCCGCGGCCGTATCTCTGCAGCAGGGCCCAAACTGCCCCGTGACGGGGGATGCAGAGAGGACCTTCTCCCTGCTGGGCAGGTTCAGCTTCGCCTCTTCCCCCCCAGCACGGGGATGTCCTTCCTCAGCCGCAGCATCTGCCTTGCACTGGCTCTCAGGGTCACCTCAGTGCCACTTTGCAGGGTCACCTCGGTGCCTGGTCTCCAGGAGATGAAGCTGCAGGAAGAGGAGATGATGTGGAAGCTGATGTGTGGCTGCCTGGGCTGCAGCTGGGGGTTTCTTGCTCCTTCTTGGACCATCCCAGAACTGATCCTGTTTCTGTAATGCCACATATTTATAGAGTAACCCTGTAGATGGATGGATAGATATAGATAGATATGGATATAGATGAAGATAGGTGTAAAACCTGGGCTTCCCCAGGAATGTGCCCTTGGCTGGGGCACGCTGCCAGTGATGCCAAGGTTGTGATTTGACCCCACGGGCCCATTCCCTTTAGAGTTGGACTCCGCGATCCTTGTGGGTTCCTTCCAGCTCAGAGGATTCTGTGAGTCTATGAAATGGCCTTGTGTGACTCCCACCAGCACTCACAGGGCCAATGTTGCGGTTGTGGTTGTTCACCCAGTTATTGTTACTTTTGCATGAAATGCTTGTGCAGTGCCCCCGCTGTCCCTTGTGTCTCCTGGGCACCGACAGCCCCGGCCCTTGCCCTGCTCCCCCTCCCACGTTCCATCCCGGCTGGCGGAGCCTTGGAGCTGCCGTGGGGCTGCCCCGGGGGCTGCGGCCCGAGCCGGGGCCCCTTCCCAGTGCTCCCAGTCTGCTCATCCAGCCTGGAGCAGCCAGCGAGGGCTTCAGCTGGGGCGGCAGAGAGGCGCTGCTGGGGGGTCCCAGCTCCGCTTGGCTTGGGCTGTTCTTCCCAAGCTGGGCATAAACGACTTTGGGAGTTTTCTACCAGAAATCTCCCTCTCCTCCTGCGCTCTGCCCAAGGGGTTTGGGGCCATTTTCCCTTTTTGGGGGAAATCAAAGCGATGCACAGAGCCCTGGCAGGACAGGGCAGCCCTGCAGCCCCTGAGCCTGTGCTGGCCTGTGCATAGTAGAGGAGCAAAGCAGCTCAGGGATAATTAAACAGCGATTAAGTAATAATTACTTCGCCAAATAAATTGCTCTGAATTAGGGGGTAGGAGAAATGAGGTCCCAGGGCTTCCCGCTGAGCCGGTGCCACTCCACACCCAGGGCTGGGAAAGCCTGGGCTGGGAGCTCCACAGAACAATTTGTGTCTATTTTCGGATACCTCTGGCTTTTCATTGATCAACTCTCAACGTTTTATTTCTCCTTCAATGATATTTTATTGATTCTCACCTCTCAGAGATCAGGACCAACCTCTTGATCTTTTCTTTTCACCATTTTATGGGGTGAGGAGGGGTTTTTCTCTTGCAGTAGCTCCTGCCACAGCTCCTTCTCCTTTCCTCTGTGGGAAGCTGCCCCGTATCCCGATTTTCCTTCCTCTGGAGACAAAATCCCACCACCCCCCCAGCCCCTCGGTGCCCCTCCCCGGGGTGTCAGGGCTGCAGAGGGGGCAGGAAGCTCCGGTCCCGCTGCCACTCACGCCCCACCCCGGGCCAGCGCCAGCGCTCAGAGGCGCTGTGGCTTCGTGTCCTCTCCTGTGTGTCCCCACCCCGCGTCCCCACCCCGCGTCCCCAGCCTGTGCCCCCGGCTCCGCCGAGCCATGGAGGGCGAGGAGGGCTACACGGTCTTAGCCCGAGGGGCGAGCGGGGGCTGCGGGGAGCCCCCCACCCCTGCAGGGTGCAGGCACTGGGGGTCGTGTCCGCTGGGCCCCCCCGATTGGTGGGGGACAGGAACTGGCGGGGGGTGGGTGCGGGGCTGGGATCCCGGCGGGGCTTTTGTGTTTGAGTTTCCTTGGTGCGCCGGGCACCGCTTCACTGCTGCTCAATTGAACGGGATGAATTCCTCAATTAATGCCCCCCAGCATTCCCCCGCGCAGGATTCCCCCGCGCAGGATTCCTCCCCGTGGGATACTTCCCTCGGGATTCCTTCCCTCGGGATTCCTCCCCCGAGATTCCTTCCCCGAGATTCTTTCCCCGGCATTTGTCTCCGAGGATCCTCCCCTGCGGTTCCTCCCCACGGGATTCCTCCCTCGGGAATTCTCCCCCGGGATTCCCCGCCCTGGGAACCGGGTGTGCTCACGTTCGCACTCGCTGCCGCGGGGTTAAACACCGGCTGCTCTCCCACCTCCCTCCTCCTCCTCCCCGTGCGGCCGCTTCGGCCCAGCCCTGCCAGGATCAAAGCTCGGCTTTGCAGGAAGACTCTTAAGCCCTGGCATCGCCCAGCGCGGCCCTTTGAGCCTCATCCCTGCGTGGAGAGGCTGAACTGGGAAAACTGAGCTCCACACCAAATGCGATTTCCAGGGGCTGGTTCTTCCAAAGGGTCCGTGCTCGGAACAAAAGCCCCAAATCTGCTCCAATTCCGCTGCTCGAAGGAGAGCTGGGATGCTGAAGGGCTGCCGGTGCCTTTAGATACCCTGATCCGAGTCTCGATGCTCCTGGTCCATCTTCCCTGCGCTTGTGGGGGTTCCTGCTTTGTTTCCTTCCACCGCTCCTTGTGCCTCGTGCTTTTTCCTGCTGGCTCCAGTTTCGGTTTCCTTATGGAGAAAATCCAGTGGGAGAATCAGAACTGTTTAGGTTGGAAAAGACCTTGAAGATCACAAAGTCCAACCACTGACTGAAATATTGGATTCCTGCGGCTGGGAAAATCCACCAGCGTTTGAATCCTGGGGGCTGCCGGGCTCGGAGCTGCTTTTGGGGACAAACAGCCCAAATCTGCAGAGTTCCGGCCCGCTGGGTGCGGGGCTGGGCCATCTCCGGTCACCTCTGTCCCCTGCAGCTCTGGGCTGTCCTCGGTGGCACCGCGTGGCGCTCGGGGCCGGCTGGACCGGGAATCTCCTGCTCGGAGAGGCCGCGGTGGCGCTGGGGCTGCTCGTGTGAGTGCGGCCATGGGGACCCGGGGACAGCCCCGACAGCTGTCGGGGGACTCGTGCGGGGGAACAATCTCCCGGCTGTGGCACGGACAGGGTTTGGGAGGCCCGGGCCGAGCTCGGGGCCACCCAGAGCCCCGATAAAACGAGCCCTGTGCCCAGTGCTGGCACCCCCAGCACCCCCAAACCACCCGGGCAGGCGGGAGGGAGACTCCAATGTCTGCTGGATCTTGGGGAGACCCCTCAGAGGGGCAGAGCTGGGGGAAAATCCCCCCAAATGAACTGCTGCGACTGTCCCCGTGGTGGGCAGGGGGTGCTGAGCAGCCCCTCAGCCTGGGGCCGGGCCCCTCTGGGCCGCACAGCTCGGGGGGCACAGCTCGGGGTGCCAGAGGGGGAGCAGAGGCTCCGGCGCTCTCTGGGCTCCCGCTGCGATGTCACCTGAGATACGGTGACACCTCGGAGGGGCCACATCCTGTCAGCAGCGTGAAGCTGCAGTGGAGGGCGGGGGGGCAGCTCCGGGCGCGGGGGGAGCTCAGGGGTGCAGAGCCCGGCCCCCAGAAGGAGACGGGCTGGGGTCTGCTCTGGGTTGGGAGCCCGAGGTCAGTTCTCGCCCCTCATGAGCTGCTCAGGCCAAAGCTTGGGGTGAGCTGGGATGAGGGGAGGGCTGAGGGGAGGGCTCTGAGCTCCCGCTTTATGTCAGAATCCACCCTGGGGGCCGCGTGCAGGTGGATCTCGGTGGGCATCGTGCTGGGGGAGCCAGGTCCTGCTCCCTGCTCAGCCTTCCTTCCCCTGCAGCTCTCCACCAGCAGCCTTTTGGGGTTTGCTGGGTGCCGTGGTGGGGTTCAGTTGCCTCCCAAAGCCCCCCCAGAGTGGTGTGATATGGGGGGGACACACGGGGGGGACACACAGGGGTCCCCATTCCCAATCCATCCCTAGGTTCTGCCCCACCAATCGCAGCCCCCCAGGTCCCTCCCCACTGCTCCCCAATAAACGGGACCGGGGCGAACTGGGAAGCTTTACTGGGAACGCTGGAAGCAGCCGGGTGGGGGCAAAGTGACAGCGGGGCTGGGGGGGACACACGGCCCCCCAAAATCAGTGCGGGGACGGAGCGGGGGGTCCCGGCCGGGCCCGAGGCCACGGGGAGGGGCTGCGGCCGGCGGCGGCTCAGGAGCTCTGTGGGCAGAGCAAAGGGGGTGACACCCCCGCGTAGGGCGGGGTTTCCTCCGGCCAGCGGCGCTCGGATTCAAAAAGGGCTCTGGGGAGCGCGGGGAACAGGAGCGGGCAAACAGGGCCCTGGCACGTCTCCGAGGGCACGGCTGCGGGTGTTCTCCTGCCCGTGGGGTTTTGAGTTTGTTTTTGTCTTGAGATTTGGTTGGTTGGGTTTTTTCAGCAATGGTCCTGACACGATCAAAAGCTCCAGCCACTAGAAGTGTACCCAGGCAAACAGAACCCTCCCAGAAGGACGCGTCTGTCCTGACCCTTCCTGTGAGGAGTGTTTGAGCCTGGCAGTAGCACCGGGGGACGCTGTCAAAGAGCCTGCCTGAGGTGTGAGCAGTGAACGATCTCCTTTCCCTGGGGGCCGAGCTTAAGGAGGAAGGGGAAAGACTAAGGAGCATTAGAGAAAGGGAAAGGGAAATAGACTGGTGGAGTTTCACCCTTCCATCCCTGAGAGAAGCCCCCCAGCAGTCAGAGCACTCCCAGGCCTCTCAGCATCAGGCAATAGGAGGAGACCTGGGGGATGAAGGGGAGTGGAAATGGGTTCCTACTCGGGGAGGTAATAAAAATTCCTCCTGACCCCCATCACCTCCCCAGGTGCCACAGTCTTCCTCGCTTTGCACTTTGCACCTTTCTTTCCTAGGCATGCGCAGTCTCTTGTTGGCTGCTTCAGCAGTGTAGTGGTTTGGTCCAAAATACTCAATACTGTTTATCTGCTGTGAGATAAGAATTAGGAGAAATGCAAAGCAGGCACCAAACTTGAAAGAATATAAAGAAGTTTATTAACAGACCTAAAAGAAGGGAGAAAAGGAAAAAAATTGTACCACCTTCAGAACTCTCCTCCTCCCCCCACCTTCCTCCCTTCTCCCACTGACAATGTAAAAAGACAACCCTTGAGATGTTCAGTCTGTTACCACTGCCATAATAACCTTGTTCAGTCCATTTAGAAAGAGAAGTCTCTTCTTGCTCATGCTATGAAAACATTATCACAACGAGCCAGCCGCCCACTTCCAAATATTGTTCAGTCCATTTAGGAAGAGGAGTCTCTCTGCCTGCGTGTGAGTCCCTTCCCCCGACTTGCAGCTTTTCCTGCAACTGCTTTCGAGGGTCCACTCTTGAAGTTTTTTGGGGTACAATTTTAAGGTTGAGCCGTTCAGAAACAAAAACAGAGGCCCTTCTCCTTCCCTGGGAGCAAAGGGTCTTCATCATCTTCATTGTTAGGACTATCTCTGGGAGCATCTCTAGGGACTGAGGTTTTCTCCTTTCCCATTTGGAGCCAAAGTCCTCATCTGGTCCATCTCTCCCTGTTCAAACTTCTCATGAAATTACAGCGGCGTCAGCATCTGCCTATCTCAGCGCAGGTGCTTTTGCTCACGAGTTGAACACTCCACCCCCCAGATCTTCATGAAAATACAACAGGATACTCTGATATATCATAGCTTCACAACAGAATTTCAGCTTTAAGCATCTCCTCTCTCTCTTCCCTCAGGTTTTCAGCTCTTCATAGCAATAAAAAGGGTTAATCTCACCTCGGCCTTGCAGCCTTGCAGCTGGAATGTTGAATTTTTCTTATCGCAGTGGAGAGGGGGGAGAGCCGAGCCGCTCCGGCTGCCCACGGCAAGGCAGTGGGGGGGTTCCACGGCTGGAACAGGCCCATGGCTCCAGGATGGCCATGGCCCAGCCCGGCCTGGCCCAAGCAGGGCCTGGCCGGGCCCGCTGGCCCCCACACAGGGCCCTCAGCCACCTGTCCCAGCACCGGAAACGAGAGAGAGCTTGGGGGGGAGTTTGTCTATTCTTAAATGTGGATCACAGAGGTGGTCACAACTTTAAGTGGCTTAGAGAATTGTCCATATTCAAACTGGCCAGCTGATAAGTTCTATCAGTTCCCAGAGGAAACTGTAAGCACCCCTTAGCAAGGACATCCCTTCCGGGACTATGCTTGCTAACCTATGACAAGCAGTTTCTGGACTGATCTCAGCAAGTTTGTTTCTCATTTCTGCAACTTTTGTTCCCCATTTCTTGCCAAGTTACATTCTGTGCCTTAAGCTTGTGGCCAATATTTGCTAACTTTTACCCTGTATCTTATATTTGCACAGGTACAATGATTTGAACCCTTTCAACTGGAACGGGCACACCAGACCCAGCCTGGGCACAGGGAATTTATTCCCAACCAAATCCCAGCAGCACAAGGAGAAGGCAAAGAAATCTCTCCAACACCTTCCCCCCACCCAGCGGGGATCACCCGGAACGGGGGTCACCAGGGCTCTGCCCAACGGGGGTCACTGGGGATCATCCAACGCCGATCCTCCCACGGGGGATGGAGCTGGAGCAGCGCACGAAGCTCTTCCCGCACTCGGGGCACTCGCAGGGCTTCCCTTAGCGGTGCCTCCGTTGGTGTTGGGTCAAGTTAGAACTGTGTGAGAAGCTCTTCCCACACTGGGGACACTCGTAGGGCCTCTCCCCGGTGTGGATGCGCTGGTGGGTGATGAGGTGGGAGTTGCGTTTGAAGCCCTTCCCGCAGTCGGAGCAGCGGAAGGGCCTCTCATCCGTGTGAATGCGCTGATGTTCGATGAGGTGGGAGGTGGTCGGAAACCTCTTCCCACACTCAGAACACTCGTAGGGCCTCTCCCCAGTGTGGGTGTGCTGGTGCACCTTCAGGGTGGAGCTGTGCCTGAAGCTCTTCCCACAATCCAAGCACTCATAGGGCCGTTCCCCAGTGTGGACCACCTGGTGCTGGATCAGGTGGGAGATGCTGGAGAAGCCCTTCCCACATTTCCCACACTCATAGGGCTTTTCCCCAGTGTGGATCCTCTGGTGCCGGATCAGGCTGGAGT
>NC_138816.1:676446-707109 GCF_965178545.1 Coloeus monedula
GGTGGGGAGAAGCCTCAGGGTGGGGAGAAGCCCCACAAGTGCCTGGAATGTGGGATGGGCTTCAAGTGGAACTCCAGCCTGATCCGGCACCAGAGGATCCACACTGGGGAAAAGCCCTATGAGTGTGGGAAATGTGGGAAGGGCTTCTCCAGCATCTCCCACCTGATCCAGCACCAGGTGGTCCACACCGGGGAACGGCCCTATGAGTGCTTGGATTGTGGGAAGAGCTTCAGGCACAGCTCCACCCTGAGGGTACACCAGCGCACCCACACTGGGGAGAGGCCCTACGAGTGTTCTGAGTGTGGGAAGAGGTTTCAGAGGAGCTCCGATCTCCTCGTACATCAGCGCATTCACACGGATGAGAGGCCCTTCCGCTGCTCCGACTGTGGGAAGGGCTTCAAACGCAACTGCAACCTCATCACCCACCAGCGCATCCACACCGGGGAGAGGCCCTACGAGTGTTCCCAGTGTGGGAAGAGCTTCTCACAGAGGTCAAACTTGACCAAACACCAACGGAGGCACCGCTAAGGGAAGCCCTGCGAGTGCCCCGAGTGCGGGAAGAGCTTCGTGCGCTGCTCCAGCTCCATCCCCCGTGGGAGGATCGGGCTTTGGATGATCCCCAGTGACCCCCGTTGGGCAGAGCCCTGGTGACCCCCGTTCCGGGTGATCCCCGCTGGGTGGGGGGAAGGTGTTGGAGAGATTTCTTTGCCTTCTCCTTGAGCTGCTGGGATTTGGTTGGGAATAAATTCCCTCCCTGTGCCCAAGCTGGGTCTGTTGTGCCCGTTCCAGTTGAAAGGGATCAAATCATTGTACCTGTGCAAATATAAGATAGAGGGTAAAAGTTAGCAAATATTGGTGTATTGGGTTGACTCTGAGTTGATGGACAGTCTTTAAGACCAATTACGCTTCTCACAATTTACATATTTAAACCGCACAGAAAGGCGGGACTTCCCCTTCTTGTCGGAGCTCGCCTGCTGGAAGGTGGGGGGGCTCCAGGCCTCCCGGCCCCGCCGGGCCGGGCCGGGGCCACTGCCCCTTCCCCCCTTTCCCAACGCTGTGGCACGGACCCTGGGTGGCTGGGGGGGAGCTGTCCCAGAGCCGCAGGCAGCTAAAGCCAGCCATGGACTGCTCACAGCTAAACCCATCCGGCGCGGCTCCCTGGGACCGGCGGGTCCCTCTCCTCTCCACGCGGGGCCGGCGGAGCCAGCGGGAGCCGGCGGAGCCTCCTGTCTGCAGCCAGCACACTCCGCGCTGAACTGAAGAGGACACCAGGCAGCCAGCAGCACAAAGGGAGCGAGGCTTTCCCCACCGTAAAGCCCGAACAAGAACACTCTTCAATGTGGCGGCTTCTGAGTCAGAGAGAAGAGAAAGGAGTCCTGTGGGACGGAGCTGGAAATGGCGACGGGAGAAAAGAGGGCGGTGCCGCAATTCTGGCGGGCAGCTTAAAAGAAACCTTCTTGCATGCTGTGGTAAGAAACTGTAATACCAAAGAACTTATCCTTAAAAAGATGAATAACCCCATGTGATGGCCCATGTTTTGTACTGTGAAGGAACTGTGAGATTTTTCATGGGAGAGATGTTCTACACACAGCAGATTGTTTGTTTCCGGGCGGATCTGCTGTTGGTGGCAGTTTGGGAACCACGTGCAACTGAAGGAAAAACCCTTTTTTCCCTTAAGCATAAGAGAGAGACTTATCAAGAACTGGAACACTGACAAACATCCCATGTTCTGTTATCCCTTGTGTGAGCTAGGTAAAAGGAGAGAAGTGCTGCGGCGGGGGGGGGGATTTGCTTTAATTTTGTTTTGTTATTGTCTCTTTACTCTTAATTCTATTAGTAATAAAACTCTTTCATTGTACTGCAACTGTTTAAGGTTTGTGCCTGCTTTGCTTTTCTCCTAATTCTTATCTCACAGAAGGAAAATAAGTAAGTAATGAATATTTTGAACTTAACCCGCTACAATTGGCCACAAGCTTAAGGCACAGAATGTAACTTGGCAAGAAATGGGGAACAAAAGTTGCAGAAATGAGAAACAAACTTGCTGAGATCAGTCCAGAAACTGCTTGTCATAGGTTAGCAAGCATAGTCCCGGAAGGGATGTCCTTGCTAAGGGGTGCTTACAGTTTCCTCTGGGAACTGATAGAACTTATCAGCTGGCCGGTTTGAATATGGACAATTCTCTAAGCCACTTAAAGTTGTGAACACCTCTGTGATCCACATTTAAGAATAGACAAACTCCCCCCCAAGCTCTCTCTCGTTTCCGGTGCTGGGACAGGTGGCTGCGGGCCCCGTGTGGGGGCCAGCGGGCCCAGCCAGGCCCTGCTTGGGCCAGGCCGGGCCGGGCCACGGCCATCCTGGAGCCATGGACCTGTTCCAGCCGTGGAACCCCCCCCCACTGCCTTGCCGTGGGCAGCCGGAGCGGCTCGGCTCTCCCCCCTCTCCACTGCGATAAGGAAAATTCAACATTCCAGCTGCAAAGCTGCAAGGCCAAGGTGAGATTAACCCTTTTTATTGCTATGAAGAGCTGAAAACCTGAGGGAAGAGAGAGAGGAGATGCTTAAAGCTGAAATTCTGTTGTGAAGCTATGATATATCAGAGTATCCTGTTGTAATTTCATGAAGATATCGGGGGTGGAGCGTTCAACTCGTGAGCAAAAGCACCTGCGCTGAGATAGGCAGATGCTGACACAGCTGTAATTTCATGAGAAGTTTGGACAGGGAGAGATGGACCAGATGAGGACTTTGGCTCCAAATGGGAAAGGAGAAAACCTCAGTCCCTAGAGATGCTCCCAGAGATAGTCCTAACGATGAAGATGATGAAGACCCTTTGCTCCCAGGGAAGGAGAAGGGCCTCTGTTTTTGTTTCTGAACGGCTCAACCTTAAAATTGTACCCCAAAAAACTTCAAGAGTGGACCCTCGAAAGCAGTTGCGGGAAAAGCTGCAAATTTTCCGGGGGAAAGGACTCACACGCAGGCAGAGAGACTCCTCTTCCTAAATGGACTGAACAATATTTGGAAGTGGGCGGCTGTCTCGTTGTGATAATGTTTTCATAGCATGAGCAAGAAGAGACTTCTCTTTCTAAATGGACTGAACAAGGTTATTATGGAAGTGGTAACAGACTGAACATCTCAAGGGTTGTCTTTTTACATTGTCAGTGGGAGAAGGGAGGAAGGTGGGGGGAGGAGGAGAGTTCTGAAGGTGGTATAATTTTTTTCCTTTTCTCCCTTCTTTTAGGTCTGTTAATAAACTTCTTTATATTCTTTCAAGTTTGGTGCCTGCTTTGCATTTCTCCTAATTCTTATCTCACAGCAGATAAACAGTACTGAGTATTTTGGACCAAACCACTACACTGCTGAAGCAGCCAACAAGAGACTGCGCATGCCTAGGAAAGAAAGGTGCAAAGTGCAAAGCGAGGAAGACTGTGGCACCTGGGGAGGTGATGGGGGTCAGGAGGAATTTTTATTACCTCCCCGAGTAGGAACCCATTTCCACTCCCCTTCATCCCCCAGGTCTCCTCCTATTGCCTGATGGTGAGAGGCCTGGGAGTGCTCTGACTGCTGGGGGGCTTCTCTCAGGGATGGAAGGGTGAAACTCCACCAGTCTATTTCCCTTTCCCTTTCTCTAATGCTCCTTAGTCTTTCCCCTTCCTCCTTAAGCTCGGCCCCCAGGGAAAGGAGATCGTTCACTGCTCACACCTCAGGCAGGTGTCTTTGACCGCGTCTCCCGGTGCTACTGCCAGGCTCAAACACTCCTCACAGGAAGGGTCAGGACAGACGCGTCCTTCTGGGAGGGTTCTGTTTGCCTGGGTACACTTCTAGTGGCTGGAGCTTTTGATCGTGTCAGGACCATTGCTGAAAAAACCCAACCAACCAAATCTCAAGACAAAAACAAACTCAAAACCCCACGGGCAGGAGAACACCCGCAGCCGTGCCCTCGGAGACGTGCCAGGGCCCTGTTTGCCCGCTCCTGTTCCCCGCGCTCCCCAGAGCCCTTTTTGAATCCGAGCGCCGCTGGCCGGAGGAAACCCCGCCCTACGCGGGGGTGTCACCCCCTTTGCTCTGCCCACAGAGCTCCTGAGCCGCCGCCGGCCGCAGCCCCTCCCCGTGGCCTCGGGCCCGGCCAGGACCCCCCGCTCCGTCCCCGCACTGATTTTGGGGGGCCGTGCGTCCCCCCCAGCCCCGCTGTCACTCTGCCCCCACCCGGCTGCTTCCAGCGTTCCCAGTAAAGCTTCCCAGTTCGCCCCGGTCCCGTTTATTGGGGAGCAGTGGGGAGGGACCTGGGGGGCTGAGATTGGTGGGGCAGAACCTAGGGATGGATTGGGAATGGGGACCCCTGTGTGTCCCCCCCGTGTGTCCCCCCCATATCACACCACTCTGGGGGGGCTTTGGGAGGCACCTGAACCCCACCACGGCACCCAGCAAACCCCAAAAGGCTGCTGGTGGAGAGCTGCAGGGGAAGGAAGGCTGAGCAGGGAGCAGGACCTGGCTCCCCCAGCACGATGCCCACCGAGATCCACCTGCACGCGGCCCCCAGGGTGGATTCTGACATAAAGCGGGAGCTCAGAGCCCTCCCCTCAGCCCTCCCCTCATCCCAGCTCACCCCAAGCTTTGGCCTGAGCAGCTCATGAGGGGCGAGAACTGACCTCGGGCTCCCAACCCAGAGCAGACCCCAGCCCGTCTCCTTCTGGGGGCCGGGCTCTGCACCCCTGAACTCCCCCAGCGCCCGGAGCTGCCCCCCCGCCCTCCACTGCAGCTTCACGCTGCTGACAGGATGTGGCCCCTCCGAGGTGTCACCGTATCTCAGGTGACATCGCAGCGGGAGCCCAGAGAGCGCCGGAGCCTCTGCTCCCCCTCCGGCACCCCGAGCTGTGCCCCCCGAGCTGTGCGGCCCAGAGGGGCCCGGCCCCAGGCTGAGGGGCTGCTCAGCACCCCCTGCCCACCACGGGGACAGTTGCAGCAGTTTATTTGGGGGGATTTTCCCCCAGCTCTGCCCCTCTGAGGGGTCTCTCCAAGATCCAGCAGACATTGGAGTCTCCCTCCCGCCTGCCCGGGTGGTTTGGGGGTGCCAGCACTGGGCACAGGGCTCGTTTTATCGGGGCTCTGGGTGGCCCCGAGCTCGGCCCGGGCCTCCCAAACCCTGTCCGTGCCACAGCCGGGAGATTGTTCCCCCGCACGAGTCCCCCGACAGCTGTCGGGGCTGTCCCCGGGTCCCCATGGCCGCACTCACACGAGCAGCCCCAGCGCCACCGCGGCCTCTCCGAGCAGGAGATTCCCGGTCCAGCCGGCCCCGAGCGCCACGCGGTGCCACCGAGGACAGCCCAGAGCTGCAGGGGACAGAGGTGACCGGAGATGGCCCAGCCCCGCACCCAGCGGGCCAGAACTCTGCAGATTTGGGCTGTTTGTCCCCAAAAGCAGCTCCGAGCCTGGCAGCCCCCAGGATTCAAACGCTGGTGGATTTTCCCAGCCGCAGGAATCCAATATTTCAGTCAGTGGTTGGACTTTGTGATCTTCAAGGTCTTTTCCAACCTAAACAGTTCTGATTCTCCCACTGGATTTTCTCCATAAGGAAACCGAAACTGGAGCCAGCAGGAAAAAGCACGAGGCACAAGGAGCGGTGGAAGGAAACAAAGCAGGAACCCCCACAAGCGCAAGGAAGATGGACCAGGAGCATCGAGACTCGGATCAGGGTATCTAAAGGCACCGGCAGCCCTTCAGCATCCCAGCTCTCCTTCGAGCAGCGGAATTGGGGCAGATTTGGGGCTTTTGCTCCGAGCACGGACCCTTTGGAAGAACCAGCCCCTGGAAATCGCGTTTGGTGTGGAGCTCAGTTTTCCCAGTTCAGCCTCTCCACGCAGGGATGAGGCTCAAAGGGCCGCGCTGGGCGATGCCAGGGCTTAAGAGTCTTCCTGCAAAGCCGAGCTTTGATCCCGGCAGGGCTGGGCCGAAGCGGCCGCACGGGGAGGAGGAGGAGGGAGGTGGGAGAGCAGCCGGTGTTTAACCCCGCGGCAGCGAGTGCGAACGTGAGCACACCCGGTTCCCAGGGCGGGGAATCCCGGGGGAGAATTCCCGAGGGAGGAATCCCGTGGGGAGGAACCGCAGGGGAGGATCCTCGGAGACAAATGCCGGGGAAAGAATCTCGGGGAAGGAATCTCGGGGGAAGGAATCTCGGGGGAAGGAATCTCGGGGGAGGAATCCGGAGGGAAGGAATCCTGGGGGAAGGAATCCCGGGGGGAGGAATCCCGGCGGAAGGAATCTCGGGGGAGGAATCCTGCGTGGGGGGAATGCAGGATTGAGGAATTGAGGAATTCATCCCGTTCAATTGAGCAGCAGTGAAGCGGTGCCCGGCGCACCAAGGAAACTCAAACACAAAAGCCCCGCCGGGATCCCAGCCCCGCACCCACCCCCCGCCAGTTCCTGTCCCCCACCAATCGGGGGGGCCCAGCGGACACGACCCCCAGTGCCTGCACCCTGCAGGGGTGGGGGGCTCCCCGCAGCCCCCGCTCGCCCCTCGGGCTAAGACCGTGTAGCCCTCCTCGCCCTCCATGGCTCGGCGGAGCCGGGGGCACAGGCTGGGGACAAGGGGTGGGGACGCGGGGTGGGGACACACAGGAGAGGACACGAAGCCACAGCGCCTCTGAGCGCTGGCGCTGGCCCGGGGTGGGGCGTGAGTGGCAGCGGGACCGGAGCTTCCTGCCCCCTCTGCAGCCCTGACACCCCGGGGAGGGGCACCGAGGGGCTGGGGGGGTGGTGGGATTTTGTCTCCAGAGGAAGGAAAATCGGGATACGGGGCAGCTTCCCACAGAGGAAAGGAGAAGGAGCTGTGGCAGGAGCTACTGCAAGAGAAAAACCCCTCCTCACCCCATAAAATGGTGAAAAGAAAAGATCAAGAGGTTGGTCCTGATCTCTGAGAGGTGAGAATCAATAAAATATCATTGAAGGAGAAATAAAACGTTGAGAGTTGATCAATGAAAAGCCAGAGGTATCCGAAAATAGACACAAATTGTTCTGTGGAGCTCCCAGCCCAGGCTTTCCCAGCCCTGGGTGTGGAGTGGCACCGGCTCAGCGGGAAGCCCTGGGACCTCATTTCTCCTACCCCCTAATTCAGAGCAATTTATTTGGCAAAGTAATTATTACTTAATCGCTGTTTAATTATCCCTGAGCTGCTTTGCTCCTCTACTATGCACAGGCCAGCACAGGCTCAGGGGCTGCAGGGCTGCCCTATCCTGCCAGGGCTCTGTGCATCGCTTTGATTTCCCCCAAAAAGGGAAAATGGCCCCAAACCCCTTGGGCAGAGCGCAGGAGGAGAGGGAGATTTCTGGTAGAAAACTCCCAAAGTCGTTTATGCCCAGCTTGGGAAGAACAGCCCAAGCCAAGCGGAGCTGGGACCCCCCAGCAGCGCCTCTCTGCCGCCCCAGCTGAAGCCCTCGCTGGCTGCTCCAGGCTGGATGGGCAGACTGGGAGCACTGGGAAGGGGCCCCGGCTCGGGCCGCAGCCCCCGGGGCAGCCCCACGGCAGCTCCAAGGCTCCGCCAGCCGGGATGGAACGTGGGAGGGGGAGCAGGGCAAGGGCCGGGGCTGTCGGTGCCCAGGAGACACAAGGGACAGCGGGGGCACTGCACAAGCATTTCATGCAAAAGTAACAATAACTGGGTGAACAACCACAACCGCAACATTGGCCCTGTGAGTGCTGGTGGGGGTCACACAAGGCCATTTCACAGACTCACAGAATCCTCTGAGCTGGAAGGAACCCACAAGGATCGTGGAGTCCAACTCTAAAGGGAATGGGCCCCGTGGGGTCAAATCACAACCTTGGCATCACTGGCAGCGTGCCCCAGCCAAGGGCACATTCCTGGGGAAGCCCAGGTTTTACACCTATCTTCATCTATATCCATATCTATCTATATCTATCCATCCATCTACAGGGTTACTCTATATGTGGCGTTACAGAAACAGGATCAGTTCTGGGATGGTCCAAGAAGGAGCAAGAAACCCCCAGCTGCAGCCCAGGCAGCCACACATCAGCTTCCACATCATCTCCTCTTCCTGCAGCTTCATCTCCTGGAGACCAGGCACCGAGGTGACCCTGCAAAGTGGCACTGAGGTGACCCTGAGAGCCAGTGCAAGGCAGACGCTGCGGCTGAGGAAGGACATCCCCGTGCTGGGGGGGAAGAGGCGAAGCTGAACCTGCCCAGCAGGGAGAAGGTCCTCTCTGCATCCCCCGTCACGGGGCAGTTTGGGCCCTGCTGCAGAGATACGGCCGCGGATTTGAGCAGGTCCCGCTCCTGAGTTCACCCTCTCCAAGGAACGCACACTCTGCATCGCCCAGGACCTCGACCCTGCAAGGAGGAGCAGAGGCAGCGCTGGCAGCACAGGCGGACACGTTGTGCCCCCGTGCCCCCCAGGCCCTGCCCGGCTCCCCGGCACTCACGAGGAGTTGAAGCTGCTGCCGTCCCCCCAGGGCAGCCCCTGGCCCCGCCTGCGCAGCCCGAGGCAGGGATGTGCGCTCCCACAGAGGGGAAGGGGAACTCCTGGGAAGGAGAGAGGAGCGGCAGTGGGAGCTGCCCCGGCCCCTCGGGGGGACACACACCCAGGGCTGCCCCACGCCCCGGGGCTCCTTCCCTGCGAGGCCCCGGGGCAGGGCTGCACCCCCGGCCCCACAAGCACCGAGCCCGGCCCAGGAGCCCCCCAGGCTCCCCTCTGCCACCCCACAGCCCCCACGGCCCCTCACTCACCATTTCCTCATCCTTGAGCACGGCCAGGGAGGCCCCCAGCTCGGAGCACCGAGCCTGACCCTGACCCCAGGTCCCCTGATCCCTCGAGAGGAAGTCACAGACCCCGCGGTACCCGACCCAGCCCTTGGGACAGGCCAGCAGCACCAGAGCCACAGGTGCAACTGGGGTAACTGGAGTTTTACCACAGCTTCCTGCTGGACAGCGAAGGGGAGAAGGTCCGAGGATCACCCTGCACAGGGAGCGGGGACCCCGCTCTGCCCCGGGGGGGCTGGGCCGAGGCAGCTGCCCCGCCCTTACCTGACTGCACAGCCAAGGCCACCCCCAAAGCCAGGACCAGGAGCAGCAGAACCAGCAGCGTGACAGGGGATGGGATCTGAACCACTCACCTGGAGCGGGAAAGAGCCGCTGGAGGCACTGGCCAGGGCCAGGGCCAGGGGCCAGCCTGTGGCAGGAGAACTGCCCAGGGCTGGGGGCAGCCGGGGGCGTTGGGCCCGGCCACTGCAAACCACGAGGCCTCTCCCAGAGCCCTGGGAACAGCCACAGCCCTGCCGGCCCTGTGCTCCTGGGCTGACACTGCCCCTCCCTACGGGCCACAGCGCTGGCCCTGCACTCACCCAGAAATCCTCCGAGGGTTCTTTTCTGGATGTCCCCGGTTCCTGATGCGGCCTGGGGATCCGGGGCTTCATTCACAACCCCGCGAACGGAGCAGAATTCCCTCTCCTCCAGCCCACAGCTGGCACCTCCCCGCTCAGTACAACCAGCACCTTGCTCCCGAGGCATCAGCAGTGCTGAAAAACCCTTCCGCAGGAGCCTCAGGAACAGTTTTACAACCACGGCGAAGGCCGGTTGGAAGGACCCCGATGAGGGGCCCCGGCTGGTCCCGGCCCTGCGGGAGCCCCAGGCTCAGAGGGCGGTGCCGGCTCAGTGCCGCCCTTCCCCGCCTGTGCCCTTCCTGCAGCCTGGTGGCGAGAGAGGAGCTGTGCTCGTGTGGCTGCTGTAACCGAGCCCAAAGCAACTTCCTCCAAAGCGCAGCCTCCACCTTCAGCAGACGCTGCCAGGACAGACACAAAGCTCTCAGCTTCTGGGCTCCGCTTACAAAGGGAGCAGCTCCATCCCCACCTGCCCGGATATTCCCGTTCTGGCACGATGCTGATTCTAAAAGTAACATATTTTGGGCACAGATATGGAATACAATAATGCTGTGCCTTACCCATGACAAAAATTCATAAAATAGTAAGAAAGCCAACAGTAGCAGCAGCATTGGCACCGTAACAGTGCCGGGGGTCACACAAGGCCACTTCACAGAATCACAGAATCCTCTGAGTTGGACGGGACCCACGAGGGTCACCGAGTCCAGCTCTTAAGGGAACGGCCCGCGTGGGGATTGAACCAAAACCTTGGCATTATTAGCACCGTGCTCCTGAATCAGGGGGATGGGGAAGCAGAGAGTAAATGATTCACTAAGAATTGGTTTGTTAGGAGCAATGCATACAGATTGCCCAACACTTATTGTGCCTACCAAAGCAGGATGAGAAGATATGAGACTATTGATAAAGGCGAAGGAATCTTGACCAAAGATCCTGGTTTTAACCTAAAGCTAACTCAAACCACTCTTGAAGTTTGCACTTAGCCCAGGGACATAAAGAGCACGCGCAGGGAGGAAAGGTGAAAAGTTCGGGATGAGGAAGACCCTTTACTTCATCTGAGGAAGACTCTTATTTCATCTCGGAGACCCCTGCCCGCGACCACCAGACAACGCTGCGCAAGCGCAACGCGGGTGTAAATGACTTTTGGGCTCATTGTAATACGAAGTGAGGCTGGGCGGGGCCAGGTAATGAATATGTATAGGCAGATTGGGAAACTCAATGAATATGGAACTTGTAACCCGATAAATACCAAGCTGAACGCAGCTGTCGGCACGCATGGCTTTGGAGGAGCGATCCCCCGTGCGTCCCAGCGCTGGAATAAACACACCTCCTGTACTACTTATTCCAGTAGCGGAGTCTTTCCCGCTCATCACTCCTGCCGAGGCAGCAGCGGGAAGGAGACCGCGGGCAGCCGCTCCCGCAGCGCCCTCACGCCAGGGCCAACACGGCGCCCACACGGCACAACGAAGCCGCCACAGCCCCCTGCCGCCCCCTCCGCCCGCAGCCAGCCCCGAGCCCCGCCAGAACCGAGCGCTGAACTCACTCGCGGCTCTGCCGTGGTTGCCGTCCCCTTAAACCAGCTCTCCTCTGCTCCGTTCCGGCCAGCGACGGACGAGGAGTGACGGCGAAAGCTGCCCATCGGGCGCTGGCCCGTTCTTCTCTTCCCTGCCCTCTCGGGTCTCGCAGCGTCACCGGCCGGAGCTCAACCCGCCCGGGGCCGGCTCGAACGTTCCCCGGCCGGGGCGAGCAGCTCCCGCAGCCTCCTCAGCCCCGGAGCCCTCGCAGCCCTCGCTCTTTCGGGCCGTTCCCGCCGCCCGCAGTGAGGGGCGCGGGGGCTCCTCCTGAACTCCCCTGCCCTCGGTCCCTCCTGGGCACGGCCGGGCATTAGCCCGGCTCCCGGGGCTGTCCCGGCACCGGCTGCTGCCACAGGGCACGGCGTTGCTGTAGAGTTTGTTGTTAAACCCAACAACAGATCTGGGGCGGGATTCAAGCCTAGAAACCCTCGAGGAGCCCTCGGGAGCTCGGAGCAGCACGAAGGGCTTAAGGATCCCCTGAGACCTCCAAGCAGCAGCTCTGCAGCCCAGAATGGAGATGATTCCAGACCCCACGGTCCATCCCGGGGTTGCAGATGTGAGAGCGGAGCAGGCACCGAGCTGCTGGATGGAGCTTCCAGCCCCCGTCGGATCCATCGGGGTACGACAGAGTCAGTGATGGGCGTCTGTCGGGGCTCGGTGTCTGTCAGCGTTTGCAATCCACGTGGATGAGCCGAGTCCACACTGGCAGCGATCCCCACCGCCACCTGCTCTCTCTCCTCTCCTTTCCATGACAGATTTTGTGCTGCTTCCTTTCACTCTAATGACCTGGAAAGCAAAATCCACAGCTGACCCACGGCCATCCCTGCTGCCTTCCACGTCTCCAGCCTTGATCCTCCATCCACTCCCTGCCAGCTCGGAGGAAGGCAATTGCACCCACTGGCACCACGTCCCTCCTCTCACTGTGTCCCATTTTGCCCAGTTGGTACTTCTGTAACTGCCTGTGAGCACAGCCGGACCCTCCCTGCAGCTGGTTAATGCTGGACTGAATTATTGCACCGATTACTGGGCTGGGCTGGGCCCGGCTGGGTGCCCGGGGCCACCAAACCCGCTCTGTCTCTGCCCCCCTCAACCTGGGCAGGGAACAGAACACACCAGGAAAGGCGGCAGGGTCAGCACAAGAGTAGGGAAAGATCACTCATGGAAATAACACACTCGGCTTGGGGAAATGAATTGGATTTATTATCAAACAAATCACAACAGGAGAATGAAAAGTGAAAAGCATCCTAAAAGTAACACCTTCCCCCGACCTCTTCCGAGCTTCTCTTTATCCCCCATTCCCTCCCTCCTCCCCACCCAGGGGCACAGGGGATGGGGGTCACACTCAGGTCATGTCACTGCCTCCCCCTCAGGGACAGGAATCCTTGTCCTGCTCCAGCCTGGGGTCCCTGCCGCGGGACACAGTCCCTCAGGAGCGGGCTGCTCCAGCGGGGATCCCCCACGGCCTCACGAGTCCCGCCAGGAGCCACTTCCACGGCTCTGCAGGGGCTTCCCACGGGCTCGGGGCTCTCTCAGGCATCCCCTGCTCCGGCCCGGGCTCCTGCCGGGGCTGCAGGTGGGTCCCTGCTCCATCCCGGACTCACCCGCAGCTCCCAGCGCCTTCAGCTCCCGGTCACACGGAGCTCCGGGCGGTTCAGGGCAGCAGCAGCTCCGTGGCCTCCAGCCCGGGCCGGGCCCAGCGCCAAGAACGCTCCTCAGCCAAGGTTTCCGAGAAATGGCGGAGTGCGGGGAAAGGGAGGGGGTTCCGTGCCGTGTGCAGAGCCCGCCCCTCGCTCCGATTGGGCGGTGCTGCCGTCAGTCGTGGTTCTGGCGCGCTGATTGGTCGGAGCGGGGAGCAGCCCGGGCCCGGAGCCGCCGGCAGGGCGGCCGTGGCGCAGCAGAGGCGCCATTGGCGGAGCGTCTGTGCGGGCCCGGGAGCGGCGGCGGCGGCCGGAGCCCGCTGAGGCGGCGGCGGAGCTCGGAGGCGGCCCCAGCGCAGCGTCCGCGGACGGGGCAGCCACCTCTGTCCTACCCACAGCAGCTGGGACGAGCCAGCGCTGCTCCGGCACCGGCTCCTGCCGAGGCAGCAGCGGGAAGGAGACCGCGGGCAGCCGCTCCCGCAGCGCCCTCACGCCAGGGCCAACACGGCGCCCACACGGCACAACGAAGCCGCCACAGCCCCCTGCCGCCCCCTCCGCCCGCAGCCAGCCCCGAGCCCCGCCAGAACCGAGCGCGGCTCCCACCTGCGCTGGGGCCGCCTCCGAGCTCCGCCGCCGCCTCAGCGGTGCTTCCCAGTCACCCCCAGTATGATCCCGGTCACTCCCAGTATGTTCCAAATCACTCCCAATAGGATCCCAGTTGCCCCCAACATGATCCCAGTTGCTCCCAGTCATGCCCAGTATGGTTCATTTCACTCTCAGTCCCTCTCAGTAAGAGTTCGCTGTGGCCCCAGTCACTTCCAGTATGAACCCAGTCATATCTTCTATGATGCCATTTGCCCCCATTGTGGCCCCAGTTGCTCCCAGTATGAGTCTGGTCACCCCAGTATGATCCCAGTAGCCTCCAGACCCTTCCATTATGAATCTGGTTTGATCCCTGTCACCCCCAGTATGATCCCAGTCGTTCCAAGTATGATCCTGTCACTCCCAGTATGATCCCAGTATGACCCCAGCATGGGCCAGCTGCTCCCAGGATGATCCCAGTTGCCCCTTGCATTTTTCCAATTGTGTCCTTTCACCACCACTATGGTTCCAGTCACTCCCAGTAGGATTCCAGTCAGTCCCAGGATGATCCCAGTCATGCCCACTATATCCCAGGAACACCCAGTTGCTCTCAGCATGCTTCCAATAGCCCTCAGTGTGGTCCCAGTATATCCCAGTATGATCCCTGGTGCCCCAGTTCTGCTCCCCCTGGCTTCTGGTCCCGGTCCTGGTGTATCCCAGTGTCCCAGTCTGTCCCATCCCATCCCAGCCTGTCCCTCTCTGTCCTGGTCCCTGCCCAGCAGCTGCCACCATTTCCCAGATCCTGCTCCCCCCTGCCCCATTCCTGGGCACTGGGACCCCCCTGCATCTCCTTCCCCAGCTCCGGGACCCCCCTGCAGCCCCTGAACCCGCAACAACAGCCCCCTGACCCCCCTTTCCGGGTATCCACCTCTCCCAGCCGCTGGATCCCCCTTTTCCCTGACCCCGGGGACCCATGGACCCCTCATTCCCGGCTATCCCAGGGCACCTCAGCCCCAGGCCTCCCTTTGCTGGGAAACCCGAACTGGGCATGGGGCTCTGCAGCCGCTCTGGGATTTGTGATCACCCAAAGGAAAGGGAAAGGATAGGAGAGAGAGAAGGAGATTCAGAATACGGGATTGGGGTCACAGTGCCCAGTCCTGCTCCCTCGGGGGTGGGGCCCCGCACCCGCAGGACAAAATGGATCTGCGGGTCCCGGAGCTTTCCCCGCTTTGGGCCGAACCCAGCGGGTTCCAGGCAGAGTTTGGCCGCAGGGCCCGGGAGTTCAGCCCAGCCCGGCACAGGGGTCCCGCAGGGCGTGGCCGGGGAGGGTTCGGGGAGGGGATCCAGGTGAATTCCCTGGAATTCCCCCTTTTCTCCTCCACCCCCGCGCTCCCTCGGTCACTTTCGCTTTCGCGTTTCCCAAACTGCGCCACAGCTGCGCTCGGTGACGGCTGCGATGGCTCCAGCGCTGGGTCTGGGGGTGCTCTTGGGGCTCCTGGGGCTCCTGGGGGCCCCGGGGGAAGCGACGAAAGGTGAGTGGGACCCCCGGCACCGGGACCCCCCTGAATCGCAATTCCCGGGCACCGGGACCCCCCTGAACCTCCATTTCCGGCCACCGGGACCCCCCTGAACCGCAATTCCCCGGCACCGGGAACCCCCTAAACCCCCATTCCCGGGCACGGGACTCCCCCGGCACCCCCATTTTTGGTCCTGTGTCCCCCCTCCATCCCCTTCCCCAGCATCGGGACCCCCCTGTCCCCCCTTATCTGGCACCGGGATCCCCCTGAACCGCCATTCCCGGGCATGGGGATCCCCCTGGACCCTCATTCCCGGGCGTCAGAATCCACTGAGCCCCCATTCCCGAGCACGCGGACCCCCCTGAACGTTCATTTCCTGGCATGGGGACCTCCCTGTCCCCCCTTCCCCAGCACCGGGAACCCCCGGACCACCTTATGTGGCACCGGGACCCCACTGAACTTCCATTTTCGGGTGCCGATAATCCGAATTCTGGGAAGGGAATCCCCTGGTCCCCCATTCCTGGGGATCGGGACCCCCCTGAACCCCCTTATCCGGCACCGGGACCCCCCTGAACCCCGATTCCCGGGAAGGGAACTCCCCTGAACCCCCATTTCAGGGTACCGGGACCCCCTGCACCCCCTTATCTGGGACTGGGACCCCCTCCTGTACCCCCTTCACGTGTCCCAGGGGGTCCCGGCGGGTCCCAGGGGGTCCCAAGCGGTTGTCGCGGGGTCCCAGGGGGGTCGCAGCGCGGATCCAGTGGGATCCAGCTGAATTCCCGGGAATTCCCCTTTTGTCCCCGTCCCCTCCCCCCCCCCCCCCCAGCTCCCTCGGTCACTTTCGCGTCTCCCAAGCTGCGGCAGCGGGATCTGCCCGGCGCCTGCCCCGGCACCGGAACCGCCCTGCACCCCCATTCCTGGGCAGAGAGACCCCTCTGAACCCCCATTCCTGGGCACCGGGACCCGCCTGAACCCCCATTCCCAGCACCGGGACCCTCCTGCACCCCCATTCCTGGGCACAGAGACCCCCCCTGAACCCCGATTTCCGGGAATAGAACTCCCCTGAGCCCCCCATTCCTGGGTACAGGGACTCCTCTGGATCTCCATTTCAGGGGAACCGAGACCAATTCCCCATCTCGGGGACCCCCTGAACCCCCAATTCCTGGGCACCGGGACCCCCCTGAACCCCGAATTCCGGGAAGGAAACTCCCCTGAACCCCCATTTCAGGGTACAGGGACCCCCCTGCACCCCCTTATCCGGCACCGGGACCCCCCTGCACCCCCATTCCTGGGCACAGAGACCCCCCTGCACCCCCATCTCCCGGCACCGGGATCCCCCTGAACCCCGAAACCCGGGAAGGGAGCCCCCCCCCCCCCGAACCCCATTTCCTGGGCACGGGGACCCCCCTGAATGTCCCTTTCCGGGCACTAGAACAGCCCCCACCCCAATTTGTGGGCTCGGGCACCGCCCTGAACTCCGACTCGTGGGCATCAGCACCCCCCGACCCTCCATTTCTGGGCACCGGGACCCCTTTGAACCCCGAATCCCAGGAGGGGAAGCCCCCGACCCCCTTTTCCGGGGGACTGGGACCCCCCTGCATCCCTTTATCTGGCACCAGGACCCCCTGAACCCCTTATCCTGCACCAGTGCCCCCCGCACCCCCTTTCCCGGCCCTCCCCTCTCCCAGCCCCCAGCCCCCACTTTTCCCTGATCCAGGGACCTCCTGCACCCCCATTCCTGCCTTTCCCAGCCCCCAGCCCCCTTTTTCCTCAACACCGGGGATCCCTGGACCTCCTTTCCTGGGCACTGGGATCCACCGGATCCCCCATCCCGCCTCTCCCAGTGCCCTCACCCCCTTTCCTGGGCACTGGGATCCACCGGATTCCCCATCCCGCCTCTCCCAGTGCCCTCACCCCGCTTTCCTTGACCTGGGAGCCCCTGAACCCCCATTTCAGGGTACTGGGGCACCGCTGCACCTCCTTATCCGTGACTGGGACCCCCTCCTGTATCCCCTTCACGTGTTCTGGGACCCCCTGCACCCCCTTATCCGGGACTGGGACCCCCTGCACCCCTTCCAGGGCATCCCGCCCTTCCCCAGACCCCAGACCCGCCCTTTTCCTTCACCTTTGGACCCCCCAGGTCTCCCAAATTTCCGTGTCCCCCCAGTTCTCCACTCCCGGCGCTTCCCAAAAGGGGGTCCCAGAGGGCTCCAGGGGGGTCGCAGCGGGGATCCAGAGGGATCCAGAGGAATTCCCCTTTTCCCAGCCCCTCCCCTTCCCCCCCCGCGCTCCCTCGGTCTCCTTCGCTTCCGCGTCCCAACCTGCGAGACCGCGATCTGCCCAGTGACCGATGACGTCACTTGGGATCCGAGTCGTCATTGGCCGGCAGGAAATAGCGGCGCCAATGGCGGGGCCGGAGGCGGTGCTGGGGGCGGGGCCAGGGCTGGGGCGGGGCCGAGCGGGGCCGAGCGGAGCAGCGCGATGGCTCCAGCGCTGGGTCTGGGGGTGCTCTTGGGGCTCCTGGGGCTCCTGGGGACCCCGGGGCGGGCGACGAAAGGTGAGTGGGACCCCCGGCACTGGGACCCCCTGAATTTCCATTTCCGGCCACCAGGAACCCCCTAAACCCCCATTCCCGGGCACAGGAACCCCCCGGAACCCCCATTTTTGGTCCTGTGACCCCCCCTCCACCCCCTTCCCCAGCACCGGGACCCCCCTGTACCCCCTTATCTGGCACCGGGACCCCCCTGAACCGCCATTCCCGGGCACGGGGATCCCCCTGGACCCTCATTCCCGGGCGTCAGAATCCACTGAGCCCCCACTCTCGAGCACGGGGACCCCCCTGAAGGTTCATTTCCTGGCACCGGGACCCCCCTGTACCCCTTTCCCCAGCACCGGGAACCCCCGGACCGCCTTATGTGGCACCGGGACCCCCCTGAACTTCCATTTTCGGGTACCGAGACCCCCTCGAATCCGAATTCTGGGAAGGGAATCCCCTGATCCTCATTCCTGGGGATCAGGACCCCCCTGAACCCCCATTTTCGGGCACCGGGACCCCCCTGAACCCCGAATTCCGGGAAGGAAGCTCCCCTGAACCCCCTTTCCCGGGCACCGGGACCCCCTGCACCCCCTTATCCGGGACTGGGATCCCTCTGCACCCCCATCTCTCGGGCATCCCGCCCTTCCCAGACCCCAGTCCCGCCCTTTTCCTCGGCTTTTGGATCCCCCAGATCTCCCAAATTTTCGTGTCCCCCCTGTTTTCCACTCCCACCGCTTCCCGAAAGGGGCTCCCGGAGGCTCCTGGGCGTCCCAGGGGTCTCCAGGGGGGTCGCGGCAGCGGGGATCCAGTGGGATCCGGCTGAATTCCCTGGAATTCCCCTTTCCCCCCCTCCTCTCCCCCCGCGCTCCCTCGGTCTCTTTGGCTTTCGCGTCTCCCAAACTTCGCCCCGGGCTCCGCCCGCCTCTCCCAGCCCCAGCCCCCCTTTCCCGTGTCCCAGGGACCCCCTGCACCCCCATTCCTGCCTTTCCCAGCACCCAGACCCCGCTTCCCTCCGCAGCGGGGACCCCTGGACCCCCTTTCGTGGGCACAGGGACCCCCTGGACCCCCCATCCCGCCTCTCCCAGTCCCTTCCTTGAACCTCGGACCCTTCCCAGTTCCGCTTCCTGAGCCTTGGACACCCCCAGACCCCTCCAGTCTCTGCGTCCCCCCAGCTCTCCACCTCCTGCGCTTTCTGATGGGGGTCCCAGGGATCCGGGAGGGTCCCAGGGGGGATTCTGGGCTCTGGGACCCCCCTGAATTTCCAGTCCCGGGCACTGGGACCGCCCTGCACTCCTTTATCCTGCACCAATCCCACCCGATATTTCCTTCCCGGCCTTCCCCAGTCCCCAGACCCCCCCTTTTCCTTGACCCTGAGACCCCCTGGACCCCCATTCCCGCTTTTCTCAGCCCCCAGCCCCCCCTTTCCTCTGCATCAAGGACCCCCGAGCCCCCCATTCCGGCTATCCCAGGTCTCCCCACCTCATGACTCCTCTTTCCCTGGCACTGGGGACTCCCTGTATCCCCTTTTCCTGGGTCATGAGATCCCCAAGCCCTTCCCAGTTCTCCCAGTTCCCCTTTCATTGATCCATAACCCTCCCGACCCCCCAAATCTCCGTGTTCCCCCAGTCCTCCACTCCCTGCGGTACCTGTACGTGGCGGTGTCGGAGCCTGGCCCGGGGCTCCCCCAGTTCATGGCCATGGGGTTCCTGGATGGGATCCCCTTCCGGCGCTACGACAGCGAGCGGGGCCGGGATGGGCCGCTGACGCCGTGGATGGAGAAGGGAGCAGAGCCGGGATATTGGGATGGCCAGACTGAGATCTCTAAGAGGAACCAGCAGATCAGTGCCGTGAACCTGGAGACGCTGCGGGCCCGGTACAACCAGAGCAGGGGTGAGTGGGGGGAGCCGGGGCTGGGATGGAATCCGTGGGGCTGGGCTGGGATCTGTGGGGCCGGGATGGAATCTGTGGGGCTGGGCTGGGATCCGTGGGGCTGGGCTGGGATCCGTGGGGCTGGGCTGGGATCCGTGGGGCTGGGATGGGATCTGTGGGGCCGGGATGGGATCCGTGGGGCTGGGCTGGGATCTGTGGGGCTGGGATGGGATCCGTGGGGCTGGGCTGGGATCTGTGGGGCTGGGATGGGATCCGTGGGGCTGGGATGGGATCTGTGGGGCCGGGATGGGATCCGTGGGGCTGGGCTGGGATCTGTGGGGCTGGGCTGGGATCTGTGGGGCCGGGATGGGATCTGTGTGGCTGGAATGGGATCTGTGGGACCGGGATGGGATCCGTGGGGCTGGGATGGGATCCGTGGGGCTGGGAATCTGTGGGGCCGGGCTGGGGATCTGTGGGGCCAAGATGGGATCCGTGGGGCTGGAATGGGATCTGTGGGGCTGGAATGGCACCCGTGGGGCTGGAATGGGATCAATGGGGCCGGGCTGGGGTCTGTGGGGATGGGCTGGGATCTGTGGGGCTGGGATGGGATCTGTGGGGCTGGGCTGGGATCTGTGGGGCCGGAATGGGATCTGTGGGGCTGAGATGGGATCCGTGGGGCTTGGATGGGATCCGTGGGGCTGAGATGGGATCTCTTGTGATCCCTGGGTTTGGGATGTGGATCCATGGGGCTGCAAGGGGCTGGGATGGGATCTGTGGGTTTCCATTGGACTCTGGGGCTCCGTGGGGCTGGGACACAATTCCATGGGTCTCTGTGGGTCTGATTCCCCCCCAGATCTCCACACACTGCAGTACGATTACGGCTGTGACCTCCTGTCCGATGGGAGCGTCCGTGGATTCCGCCGGGATGGTTACGATGGGCGGGATTTCCTCTCCTTCGAGCCGGGATCCCAGGGCTTTGTGCCGGCCGACGGCGCTGCCCAGGTCACCACGAGGCGCTGGAATAGTGACGGGGTCACGGTGGAGCAACGGACGAATTACCTGGAGCACATCTGCCCGGAAGAGCTCCGGAAATACGTCGGATATGGGCGGGAGGCGCTGGAGCGCAAAGGTGGGAGCAGAATTCCTGTGGGAATCTGGGATTTGGGAATGGAGGACCTGGGAACACGGGAATTCCTGTGGGAATTCCATGGGCAGATCTCACCCCTATCCCATTCCTTTGGGAATTCCATGGGTGGATCTCACCCCTGTCCCATTCCTGTGGGAATTCCATGGGTGGATCTCACCCCCATCCCATTCCCGTGGAATTCCATGGATGCATCTCACCGTTGTCCCATTCCAGAGCCCCCCGATGTCCACGTGTCCGGAAAAGAGGAATTTGGGACGCTGATCTTGTCCTGCCACGCCTACGGATTCTACCCCAGGCCCATCGCGGTCAGCTGGATGAAGGGGGATGAAATCCGGGATCAGGAGACGGAGTGGGGCGGGGTCGTTCCCAACAGCGACGGCACCTTCCACACCTGGGCCAGGATCGAGGCGCGGCCGGAGGAGCGGGAGCAGTACCTGTGCCGGGTGGAGCATTCCGGAATGCCAGAGCCCGGGATCTTTGCCTGGGGTGAGGCTGGGAGTGTGGGAATTGGGAATGTGGGAATTCCCAAATGGGGATTCCTCTCCCCCTCCTCACTGTCCCGCGTTTCCCAGAGCCGGAATCTGGCGGGAATCTCACCCTGGTGGTCGCTGTGTCCGTCATCGCTGCCATCGTCATCCTCGTTCTCCTCGTCGGATTCATCATCTGGAAGCTCCAATCCGGTATGGGGTCGACACAGGATGGGGGTTGGGAAGGGGCATGGATCCACCCGGCACCATTCCGGGAATCCCCCACCACAGGTGCTGATCCCACTTTATTTCCACAGGGAGGAGGCAGAAGCATGGATACAGCCCGCCAGCCGGTGAGTACCAGCGGTGGATCCGGCTCCGGATCCCCTCCGTGCGAATCCCAGGATGGATCCTGGGGGTAATCGCAGTGTGTGATCTGTGCTGGAATCTCATGGATCTTCTCTTTCTGCAGGAAAAGACATGGGAACCAACGGCTTGACTGCAGGTACGGAGTGGGATTGGGGTGGGATTCCAGAGGGGGATTGGGGAAGGATGGATGGAGTGGGATCAGGTGGGATGGATGGAGTGGGATTGGTGTGGGATGGATGGAGCAGGATCAGGTGGGATGGATGGAGCAGGATCAGGTGGGATGGATGGAGCAGGGTTGGTGTGGGATGGATGGAGCGGGATTGGGGTGGGATGGATGGAGTGGGATTGGTGTGGGATGGATGGAGTGGGATTGGTGTGGGATGGATGGAGCAGGATTGGTGTGGGATGGATGGAGCAGGATTGCAGCAGGATTGGGGTGGGATCAGGTGAGATTCCAGAGCAGCTCCTGCTCTCTCCATGGGCTCCACAGGCAGGTCCATCCTGTGGGATGGGGACAGGGACAGGGTGACACTGTGATCCTCTCTCATCCCGGTACAAATCACTGCCTGAGTGATCCACGCAGCGGAGCCGGAGCCGGCCCCTTCTCTCTCAGATTCAGCAGATTCAGCCAAGCTCATCCCACTGCTCCCACCTGTGGTGGCCGGTGAACGTACATTACAGGGGACAGAGAGTTCTCAGTAAGACAAGTCCCTGGTACCATAAGAGCCTTTTTATGCTAGGGTGACCAAAAAGGCTTCTCCCAGGATGCACGGTTCTGTTAGGTTAATCTACCCCAGGTTGAATTCCCTGGTTGGCTGTTGGCCTCTACCCCTCATCACTCCCCCACAGCTTCCCCACTGGTCCCCGTTCCCTAGTCCCGTCTTTTCCCCATCCCTGGATAGAACTGTGAGTTTCAGGATTATGTTTGTATTTGCCCCTGCACCTTTCGACAGTGTAGAAGCAATAAATGCTCCTGCAGGAACGCAGGCAAGTACCCTTCTCGACTCTGCTACCGACTGTATTACTGAACCCACCCGTGCGTCTGTGCGTGCCCACGTGTGCCCCACAAAGCCGGGACAGAGACAGTAATAAACGGTGCCCCAACGTGGATGGCCTCGGACCATCCCCGTCTCCGGTAGTTTCTGGACTCAAGTCACATTTTGAAGGAGCCATGGCCCCAAAGAAACCTCTGAGTTCTATCAGGGGCTCAGCGGGGGAGACCAACAACCTTCTAGGGAAAGAGAACGCTGGTCTGAAGTCAGCGGACCACCCTCGAGACTTTTATTTGACCCTCTAAGGTAATATGGGTCACTTTTGTATCCTTTTCTGTTAATTTCCTTTTATCTCGAGGGTTGGGAAGAGAGGGAAGATGGGGGCAGAGTTGTCTCCTGCAGGAAGTTTCTCTCCCAGTTCTTGTTTGGGAAAATTATCTTTATACCACAGAAAGTTTAAAACATTTTGTTCAATGGTTATTTAAGCATAATAATAATAATATTTAATAAAAATATTTCATGAGTATTTAAAACACTTTGTGCAATGGTTATTTATGTTGGGAGAAGGTTATTTGCTTTACAAGCTAGCAAAAGCTGTTCATAGTCTTGGAGAATGGTTGGGAAATTTTAACCCCAGTATAAAAAACCCTTTATCGCTTATCTGTCCCTGCATCCCTGTTCCCTGTGCCCTGCTTCAAGGGAGACCGGGAGATGGATTCTGCCCGAGTGCACAGGGGTACCACGGTTTCCCTGCCTCCTCCCAATCTTCTTTGTTACCTGCCCAGCGTGGTGCTGGCCAGGCCATCTCGGGTTCTGCCCCAGACCTCCCCCCCGTACCTACTTCTCCAGTTTTCTCTACTTCAAATTTGATCCAAGATCGTGGCGGCAGCAGAGTCAGACACACAATCCCAGCTGCTGCTTTTATTTTTAATTCTCCCACCCCCACTCTGCTCATACAAGATGGTGGCAGCCCTGTGGTGGCACTGGTGGCTTTTTGCCTGCGCGCGGTCCCTCCTCCGTGCCCGGCTCCCCCCCCGCGTTGATCTGTGTTGCATCGGCCCCCCCCCTCTGCCGGGGTCCCCCCCGGCTGCAGACCCTGCATGTCCCTCCTGTGCCCCTGGCCCCTCCATCGCTGGTCCCGCTCATGAGACCCAACCCACCTCACGTTCCCACGAGGCCGAGAGCGGGGGTGGGGAATCAGGGGGATGGGGAAGCAGAGATTAAATGATTTACTAAGAATTGGTTTGTTAGGAGCAATGCATACCGCTTGCCCAACACTTATTGTGCCTACCAAAGCAGGATGAGAAGATATGAGACTATTGATAAAGGCGAAGGAATCTTGACCAAAGATCCTGGTTTTAACCTAAAGCTAACTCAAACCACTCTTGAAGTTTGTAGACTCAGCCCAGGGACATAAAGAGCACGCGCAGGGAGGAAAGGTGAAAAGTTCAGGATGAGGAAGACCCTTTACTTCATCTGAGGAAGACTCTTATTTCATCTCGGAGACCCCTGCCCGCGACCACCAGACAACGCTGCGCAAGCGCAACGCGGATGTAAATGACTTTTGGGCTCATTGTAATACGAGGTGAGGCTGGGCGGGGCCAGGTAATGAATATGTATAGGCAGATTGGGAAACTCAATGAATATGGAACTTGTAACCCGATAAATACCAAGCTGAACGGGCCCGGAGCCGCCGGCAGGGCGGCCGTGGCGCAGCAGAGGCGCCATTGGCGGAGCGTCTGTGCGGGCCCGGGAGCGGCGGCGGCGGCCGGAGCCCGCTGAGGCGGCGGCGGAGCTCGGAGGCGGCCCCAGCGCAGGTGGGAGCCGCGCTCGGTTCTGGCGGGGCTCGGGGCTGGCTGCGGGCGGAGGGGGCGGCAGGGGGCTGTGGCGGCTTCGTTGTGCCGTGTGGGCGCCGTGTTGGCCCTGGCGTGAGGGCGCTGCGGGAGCGGCTGCCCGCGGTCTCCTTCCCGCTGCTGCCTCGGCAGGAGCCGCTGCCGGAGCAGCGCTGGCTCGTCCCGGGGGCTGTGGGTAGGACAGAGGTGGCTGCCCCGTGGCCGGGAGTGTGCGGGAAAGTTCCCGTGGCCAGAGGTTTGCGTGCCCAGAGGAGCCGGAGGAGTCCTGTGAAAGTAACTTTATTCGTGGTCAAAGGGAGAGGCCACGGGGCATTTCCCGTGGGGTCTGTCCAAGCGTTGGAGGACGCAGCCTCCTTTTTATGCCGATTTGCCCGGCCGCATCTCCGTGTCCCTTTCCGCAGTGGCTGAGGTCCTTGGAAGGTACAGACTTCCCGATCCGCCTGCTGCATGTGCCCCTTAATGTGCACCCCCACTTTGTATAACAGCCGATATTCATGGCTCTGTGAAGTTTTATTTCCTTTGTTCTCTGTTTCCCCACTTTTCCTTGGCCATCTCTTTGCCAAGAGCACTTTGAGTCATTTAATTTTCCACAACCTCCTGGTCCTTCTGCTGGAAGAGAATCTGATGCCATCCCAGGGTGAAATGTGGCGTTGCTCATGGCAGTGGATTGGTGGGTGAGAAGGTCAGGAGCTGGAGCTGTGTGCTTGGTTATGATTTGGAGGACAGCTTGTGATCTAATGATGCATTGAAATGATCAGTGGGTTCTCTGGCACCTGGTATGAATTCGTTCGGGTTCCCAGGGGCTGCTCCATGGTGTTGTAGGATTTGTTCTGGTGGCCGTTCATCTTTTCCCCATTTTTGGGCGCTCCCAAAAAGGCCAGGGATGCATCAATTGACCGCTTTTCTCTGATTAAGTCATCACATCCTTGGATTCCCAAGTGATTTCGCTGCGCTTGTGTCAGCAAAAGCAGCCCAGTGGTCAAACCCACCCTGTATAACACAGAGAGTGCCAGCAGATGTTGGAGTGGGGAGAGGGATGATTCCCCCCCGCTTTTGTGAGTGAAGTTCTCCCAACATTCTCCGTTTGCTGTTTTCCTTTGCAACTTCAGGGATTTCTGTTGCAGAGTCAGAGATGCTCAGTGTGGGCTCTGCCTTTAGCGATGCAAATTCCGTCAGTGCAGGGAGGCAGAGCTTGGGGTGAGGGGCAGAGGGAATCAGCCCAATTCCTGTGGCAGGCAAGGAGAGCCTGGGACATTGTGCACACTTCCCCCAGCAGAGTTAATTTGCATTTCTAAAGCTCCTCTGCTGGCTGCCTGGAAGGAAGCTTCTCCTCCAGGGCAGCCATCAGGTGACTCACAAGTGGCTCTCCCCCCTCCCCAAATGCGGCTTTTTTGTTTCTTTCCTTATTTTTTTCAGCCAGTATTCTATGAACTTTTCAGGAGTTAAAGGGTCAGTTTTAAAGCTCTTCCAGTTTTGCAAAATGGAACCTAAAGGTGAACATCGAAAAACTCATTCCAAAATTCTGCCATCACTAACAGCCCCGCACACACATACACAAAAAACCCCAAAGCAATAAAGATTTTTGCTGCTTCTTCCCCTAAGACTAAAAATTGACTCTCACACCCCTGGCCCAGACCAAACTGACAATATCAAGGTAGGATTATTAAGAAAAAACATTCTAATGCTGTAACTTTGTCACCGAAACTGTGGGAAGAACAAAAACTCCCCAACGACCTTTTTAGTGTTAGAGGATCAAGGCATTACTTTATTCTGGCCAGGATGTGCAACAGAAATCATTTCATGCACACATAGCCCGGGTGTGCAGAGAAAATCATTCCATGGCACACGAGTTTTACTCGATTTTTCCTCAACTTTATGCAGTCTAAACCCATAGAAATCCGTCGGTTTAATGTTCATTGGTTCCAAGTTGGGCAGTTCTTAGTATTTGGTTTCCTATTGGCCCCGGATTGCTTGGTCTCTGATGTTAATTAGGTGCACACTCCTTGATTTCCTTCTCAGCCTTTTCCAGAGCAGGGGTCTCCAGCTGTGCCGGGGGCAGTGTCTGGGGTAGCTGTTCCTTGATGTTTGCTGATGGGCGTTGATGTTTTGTTGATGGGCGTTATCTTTTGGGTATCTTTTGGGCTCTTCCCAGTCTGTTGAGATGTTAAGCTCATCTCTGTTGTGTGGTGTAACATCCCTTAACAAACACTTTAAATTCCTTTCGCCAAGGCAGAGGCAAACCAAGCCTGAGTAGAGAAATAAAATTGTAAAGCAATTCTGAACTTGGTATATTTTCCAGCAATCGAATCCCGCCCAGCCCAGAGTGTGAGTGTAACTGAGAGCCAGAGTGGAATTCTCCCGCTGTCTCGCGCAGCAGCTGTGGCGAGTGCAGGCACAGAAAGCTCTGAAGCTCGCCCGGTGCCAGCGAGGATTGGCCCCCAGTGCCTGGAGATGCCAGAGGAGGTGCCCAGCCAGACTATTTCAGCAGAGGATCTGTGGGCAGCCCCCGGGGCTTCCCCCGCTGTGGAGCCCTGGCTGCTGCTGCGGCCCCTTCTGTGCAGGGTCAGTGGCGGCCTCGCATGGTCCTCCTGCAGCCGGGGAGTGCAAATCCGCGGGGCTTCAGAGAGCCTGAGGCGAGGCTGAGGGGTCCCCCCGTGTTCAGCTGTGCTGGCGGCTGTTTCTGTGCTCGGGGACACTTGGAATGGGCCACACCCTTGGCCACCAGTGGTGCTTCTTTGCACTCCTCAGGCAGGACCCGATGTCCTGGTTGGATGTTGTGGGCAGCAAAGTGCCAAGGCAGGGTCTGTGCCAGCCGAGCTTCCTGTGGAAGGGATTTCACAAGAGAAAGGATTCTGGCCACAGACTGCTTGAAACAGACATCCCTGATCTCCACCCCCGAGTAGGTCGAGAATGAGCAGGGTGAGGCATTGGAAACATCAGTTCCAGGGGAGATAATTGAATATCTGCCCTGGGTCTGGCTCTTCTTGCCAAAGCCAATGGCAGCAGCCGTACCCGTGGCATCTTGGTTTCTCTCAGCAGCTTCAGAAGGTGTTTCTTTATTTCCCCATTCATACTTTCTACCCGACCCGAACTCTGGGGGTGTCAGGGCGTTTGGAGGTGCCACTGTGTTCCTAAAGCAGCCAGAACGGCCTGAAGGATCTTTCCTGTAAAATGAGTTCCCCTGTCTGAGTCCATTGCTTCCACAATCGCATATCTTGGAATTGTTTGTTCCAAACATGCCTTAAGAACTGATGCAGGGATTGCTGAAGCAGTTGGAAATGCTTCTGCCCCGCTGTGAGCTGCCATGCTGTTAGCAGAAGATATTGAAGCCTTCCTGCTCAGGGCATTTCAGTGCCAGGCTCTTCCAAGCACCCCCAGCTCGGCCCTTTGAGCTGAGCATGCGGGCGCTGAGCTGCGCTTTGTCTCATTCCCTTTCCTTCAGAGCAGCTGTCTTGTCACTCTTTTCCCTTCTGCTGCCCTTGCAGGCCCATCCCTAAACAGCTTTTCTCCCTCAGGCCAGGGAATGTCTGGTAAATCTCTCCTAGCCCGGGTCTGGAGCTCTGTCACTTGACTGCAGCCATGGGTTTCTTGCCAGCCCCGTGTCCAGGGCCGTTCAAACAGGAGGCTGGGTTCAAGCCTTGCCCTGTGCTCAACTCTGAATCCTCCTGTTCCATCCAACAAGTTTCATTCTGTAAGAACCGAGCGCTGCTCATCCATTTAGAGGCTCCTTTGGTTAACAAAGCTTTAACTTGATGCCAGGCTGGAACAATGAGAGATTCTGCTGCTGTCAGTTTTCAGGCCTCAGTTCCCATTAAAGCCGGGGCTGCACAATTCTGCAGACAATGAGGCCACTCTCTGGCCACTGGGTTAAACATCTGAGCCCAGGAATTCCTTTGGCATGGCCCTGATTAACATCCCCATGCAATTCAAATGGTTTTTCCCTGTCTGGGAGGGCCAGGGCAGGAGGCTCAGTTAATCTGCTTTTGAAGCCTTGAAAATTGTGCTTTCCTTCTGGTGTCCATGATGGGGTTTCTTGGCTGGCAGGAGAGGAGTGTTGTAGGGAGAGATGCCTGGCTCCAGAAGCGCTGCCTTTAGCAGGGCCTCAGTAAGAGGCTGTAACCCCTTCCTTGCCTCCCTTGGAACAGGGTATTGCTTTTGGACACCACTTGTCCTGGATGCTTCAGAGGAATTTGGAGAGGCTCCATATCTGATTTTCCCTATTTCCCTGGGGCTGCCCACACTTCTGGGTTCCCTTCAGCAGAGGCCTTTGCAGACATTTGACACCAAGGTACAGCAGCATTAGCCTCTGTATCTCCTTTGACAATATGAATTTGCATTCCCACTTCAGCCACCAAATCCCTTCCCAGTAAATTACAATCACAATTAGGAACAAACAGAAATGGATGTGTTTCAAACCCATCTCCCACATCTACTGATAGTGGTTGAATGAAACACCCCTGCTCATCTTTCCCACTTATTGCCTGAATAATGAAAGAACTTCTTGACAATTTCCCCCCTTAGGTCTCAGATTCGGAGTGGATGGAGAGGCCCCTGTGTCCATCAGGAGCGGCCTCGTCTCGATCCAGACGCGCCCTGAATGTTCTCAAGGGCTCTGGTGCGGTGGGTCCCTGGTGTGCTGGGAGCTCTGAGAGCCCTGCCAATCCATGTCCATCAGGGCTGGACTTGCTCGTGCTGAGGGTGCTGCTGTCTGTGCTTGCAGTGTCCTTGTGGCCTGCAGCTGGAGCCCTGATTCCTTGCCAGGGGCTGTTTGGGTCGGCTCTGCCGTGCCGAGGAGGGCAATGCCTGTGCCAGGTGCTTGTGGCCGCTGCCGTCCCCTGGGTGCTGGGGCCCCCTTGGGCCCTGCGGTTCATCCCTGGGGGGCTGTAGAAACTCTGCCATGGCCTTTGCCTTCACCTTGGCCTTTTGCTCATCCCTTCTTGCATTCCCCTGCTGAGCCTTTCTGGCCAAGTGCTGCAGGGGCTTCTTGTGCCTCTCCTGCAGCCCCCTCAGTGCCTGTGAGTGCTCATCCTCTGACAGCTGCTGAGCTTTCTGCACAATCATTCGTTTCTCCAGTGACCCAGAGAAGATCGATGAAAGAAAATCCTGATCCTTCCACATCCCGCAGCCTCCTGGGGGCCGGGGGCCACTGCCGGCCCTGCCCGGGGGGTGTTGGGGTCAGGCAGTGCCCGGCGCTGAGCCCCGGCTGCCCCACAGCCCCGGCCCGGCCCCGCAGCTCCCCACAGGCCCCCAGCCCGTGCTGCCCTGTCCTGCTGCTCCCCTCCACAGAGAAACACCCTGAAATCCTGAACTTCTTTGTCTCCCTGTCCTGGAAAGCAGGGATACAAAGGAGGTGGAGCTGGCTGTGAGGATAAGAGGGTTTTGGCCCTTTTTGAGGATAAAATTGTGGAAGGTGCTGGAAAACATAGCAATTCTCACTATTTTTCTCTTCCTCCTCTTTTCCATCTTCCTTTTCCTTTCTTACCACATAGATTCCTCCTGCTGCTGTTTGCCTTAACCATATTCCTGCACACTCCCTTCAACCAATCCCTTCCCAGCACACCAACACCATCCGTCCCCTGTTGCAGAGACCCCTTCTCGACTTCCATTTTTACCCCTGCTGGGTGTCCATGTCCTTAATTACCTCTGGGAGAATGTGCAGACTGCCTCAACATTGTCCCCTTTTGTACAGGAAACGATGTCCATGGTTGTGTTCCGGCTTTGTTGTTGTTCTGGAAGTTGAGGAATTGAGCAGGAGCTTGGCTGAGCAGCAGTGTGTGTCAATCAGTAGCATTTTGTGGAGCTGCTGGTTTCTGCTTGTGTCACTTGCTTGTGTCCAAGTCCGTGTGGCTGTGTCCGAGCAGATTGAGAGCATGTGTTTGTAGGGAGGCGTTGGTGTTGTTCCTTCGCTGGGGGTGCCCGGTTTTCGGGCCATCCCCCCTGGAGCAGGGTGTCCCCCCTTGGTGCAGGCGCGGCCCTCAGGCAGCGCTCAGCCAATCAGCAGGCGCGGCGCTGGTGACTCAGCAGTTGCCAGGCAGAGCCGCAGCGCCCGGCGCTCCCCAGCTGGAGCCCCCGTGTGGCCCGGCCTTGGCGCCCCCCGCGAGGGGAATTTGGGGAGGTGGGAGGGGGGGAGCGCCAAGGCCGGGCCGGCCCGTGCTGTGCTGGCAGAAGTGGCTGCGGCGGGGGCCGAGTGCGGCCAGGAGCGGCCGAGAGCCCAGCGCTGCCCCAGCCCGAGCTGCCGCAGCTGCATCCCTGCGGGTGCTGTGGGATCCGAGAGCTCTGGGGGGCAGAGCGAGCCAGGGGTGGGTGCTGGGCCTGGGGGGAGGTGGAGAAAGGCTGGAGGAGCAGGGCTGGAGACCAGAATGGTGAAAGGATGGACGTGGGAGCAGCAGGTGGGATTTTGCAGGAGAAGGAGTAGTGTGCGGAAGAGGAGTGTGAGGAAGAGTAGGGACACAGGAGGAGGAGGAGGAGGAGCAGGAAGAGGAGGCACCGCAAGGTTCCAGCACTCGCTGTATCTGCAGCCTCCCACCAGCCCCAGGAGCGTTGCCCCCCCATCCAGCAGGTGATCAGGGAGGGGGATCCACGATTTTCCTGGGGGTGAATCCTGGTGTTTCTGAGGTTTCTTGGGCTCCATGTTGGTGCTTTGGTTTTTTTGTGGGGGCTGAATGTTTATATTTTGGAGGGAATTTTATCTGAATCTTGATGTTTTGGGAGGTTTGGGTCTGTGTCTTGATGTCTGGGGGCAT
>NC_138816.1:707309-957049 GCF_965178545.1 Coloeus monedula
GAGGTTTCAGAGGAGCTCCGATCTCCTCGTACATCAGCGCATTCACACGGATGAGAGGCCCTTCCGCTGCTCCGACTGTGGGAAGGGCTTCAAACGCAACTGCAACCTCATCATCCACCAGCGCATCCACACCGGGGAGAGGCCCTACGAGTGTTCCCAGTGTGGGAAGAGCTTCTCACAGAGGTCAAACTTGACCAAACACCACCGGAGGCACCGCTAAGGGAAGCCCTGCGAGTGCCCCGAGTGCGGGAAGAGCTTCGTGCGCTGCTCCAGCTCCATCCCCCGTGGGAGGGTGGGCGCTGGATGATCCCCAGTGACCCCCGTTGGGCAGAGCCCTGGTGACCCCCGTTCCGGGTGATCCCCGCTGGGTGGGGGGAAGGTGTTGGAGAGATTTCTTTGCCTTCTCCTTGAGCTGCTGGGATTTGGTTGGGAATAAATTCCCTCCCTGTGCCCAAGCTGGGTCTGGTGTGCCCGTTCCAGTTGAAAGGGATCAAATCATTGTACCTGTGCAAATATAAGATAGAGGGTAAAAGTTAGCAAATATTGGTGTAGTGGGTTGACCCTGAGTTGATGGACAGTCTTTAAGACCAATTATGCTTCTCACAATTTACATATTTAAACCGCACAGAAAGGCGGGACTTCCCCTTCTTGTCGGAGCTCGCCTGCTGGGAGGTGGGGGCTCTGGAGCCTCCCGGCCCCGCCGGGCCGGGGCCACTGTCCCTTCCCCCCTTTCCCAACGCTGTGGCACGGACCCTGGGTGGCTGGGGGGGAGCTGTCCCAGAGCCGCAGGCAGCTAAAGCCAGCCATGGACTGCTCACAGCTAAACCCATCCAGCGCGGCTCCCTGGGACCGGCGGGTCCCTCTCCTCTCCACGCGGGGCCGGCGGAGCCAGCGGGAGCCGGCGGAGCCTCCTGTCTGCAGCCAGCACACTCCGCGCTGAACTGAAGAGGACACCACGCAGCCAGCAGCACAAAGGGAGCGAGGCTTTCCCCACCGTAAAGCCCGAACAAGAACACTCTTCAACGCGGCGGCTTCGGAGTCAGAGAGAAGAGAAAGGAGTCCTGTGGGACGGGGCTGGAAATGGCGACGGGAGAAAAGAGGGCGGTGCCGCAATTCTGGCGGGCAGCTTAAAAGAAACCTTCTTGCATGCTGTGGTAAGAAACTGTAATACCAAAGAACTTATCCTTAAAAAGATGAATAACCCCATGTGATGGCCCATGTTTTGTACTGTGAAGGAACTGTGAGATTTTTCATGGGAGAGATGTTCTACACACAGCAGATTGTTTGTTTCCGGGCGGATCTGCTGTTGGTGGCAGTTTGGGAACCACGTGCAACTGAAGGAAAAACCCTTTTTTCCCTTAAGCATAAGAGAGAGACTTTTCAAGAACTGGAACACTGACAAACATCCCATGTTCTGTTATCCCTTGTGTGAGCTAGGTAAAAGGAGAGAAGTGCTGGAGGGGGGGGGGGGGATTTGCTTTAATTTTGTTTTGTTATTGTCTCTTTACTCTTAATTCTATTAGTAATAAAACTCTTTCATTGTACTGCAACTGTTTAAGGTTTGTGCCTGCTTTGCTTTTCTCCTAATTCTTATCTCACAGAAGGAAAATGAGTAAGTAATGAATATTTCGAACTCAACCTGCTACAATTGGCCACAAGCTTAAGGCACAGAATGTAACTTGGCAAGAAATGGGGAACAAAAGTTGCAGAAATGAGAAACAAACTTGCTGAGATCAGTCCAGAAACTGCTTGTCATAGGTTAGCAAGCATAGTCCCGGAAGGGATGTCCTTGCTAAGGGGTGCTTACAGTTTCCTCTGGGAACTGATAGAACTTATCAGCTGGCCAGTTTGAATATGGACAATTCTCTAAGCCACTTAAAGTTGTGAACACCTCTGTGATCCACACTTAAGAATAGACAAACTCCCCCCCAAGCTCTCTCTCGTTTCCGGTGCTGGGACAGGTGGCTGAGGGCCCTGTGTGGGGGCCAGCGGGCCCGGCCAGGCCCTGCTTGGGCCAGGCCGGGCCGGGCCACGGCCATCCTGGAGCCATGGGCCTGTTCCAGCCATGGAATCCCCCCCACTGCCTTGCCGTGGGCAGCCGGAGCGGCTCGGCTCTCCCCCCTCTCCACTGCGATAAGGAAAATTCAACATTCCAGCTGCAAAGCTGCAAGGCCAAGGTGAGATTAACCCTTTTTATTGCTATGAAGAGCTGAAAACCTGAGGGAAGAGAGAGAGGAGATGCTTAAAGCTGAAATTCTGTTGTGAAGCTATGATATATCAGAGTATCCTGTTGTAATTTCATGAAGATATCGGGGGTGGAGCGTTCAACTCGTGAGCAAAAGCACCTGCGCTGAGATAGGCAGATGCTGACACAGCTGTAATTTCATGAGAAGTTTGGACAGGGAGAGATGGACCAGATGAGGACTTTGGCTCCAAATGGGAAAGGAGAAAACCTCAGTCCCTAGAGATGCTCCCAGAGATAGTCCTAACGATGAAGATGATGAAAACCCTTTGCTCCCAGGGAAGGAGAAGGGCCTCTGTTTTTGTTTCTGAACGGCTCAACCTTAAAATTGTACCCCAAAAAACTTCAAGAGTGGACCCTCGAAAGCAGTTGCGGGAAAAGCTGCAAGTCGGGGGAAGGGACTCACACGCAGGCAGAGAGACTCCTCTTCCTAAATGGACTGAACAATATTTGGAAGTGGGCGGCTGTCTCGCTGTGATAATGTTTTCATAGCATGAGCAAGAAGAGACTTCTCTTTCTAAATGGACTGAACAAGGTTATTATGGCAGTGGTAACAGACTGAACATCTCAAGGGTTGTCTTTTTACATTGTCAGTGGGAGAAGGGAGGAAGGTGGGGGGAGGAGGAGAGTTCTGAAGGTGGTATAATTTTTTTCCTTTTCTCCCTTCTTTTAGGTCTGTTAATAAACTTCTTTATATTCTTTCAAGTTTGGTGCCTGCTTTGCATTTCTCCTAATTCTTATCTCACAGCAGATAAACAGTACTGAGTATTTTGGACCAAACCACTACACTGCTGAAGCGGCCAACAAGAGACTGCGCATGCCTAGGAAAGAAAGGTGCAAAGTGCAAAGCGAGGAAGACTGTGGCACCTGGGGAGGTGATGGGGGTCAGGAGGAATTTTTATTACCTCCCCGAGTAGGAACCCATTTCCACTCCCCTTCATCCCCCAGGTCTCCTCCTATTGCCTGATGCTGAGAGGCCTGGGAGTGCTCTGACTGCTGGGGGGCTTCTCTCAGGGATGGAAGGGTGAAACTCCACCAGTCTATTTCCCTTTCCCTTTCTCTAATGCTCCTTAGTCTTTCCCCTTCCTCCTTAAGCTCGGCCCCCAGGGAAAGGAGATCGTTCACTGCTCACACCTCAGGCAGGCTCTTTGACAGCGTCCCCCGGTGCTACTGCCAGGCTCAAACACTCCTCAAAGGAAGGGTCAGGACAGACGCGTCCTTCTGGGAGGGTTCTGTTTGCCTGGGTACACTTTTAGTGGCTGGAGCTTTTGATCGTGTCAGGACCATTGCTGAAAAAACCCAACCAACCAAATCTCAACACAAAAACAAACTCAAAACCCCACGGGCAGGAGAACACCCGCAGCCGTGCCCTCGGAGACGTGCCAGGGCCCTGTTTGCCCGCTCCTGTTCCCCGCGCTCCCCAGAGCCCTTTTTGAATCCGAGCGCCGCTGGCCGGAGGAAACCCCGCCCTACGCGGGGGTGTCACCCCCTTTGCTCTGCCCACAGAGCTCCTGAGCCGCCGGCGGCCGCAGCCCCTCCCCGTGGCCTCGGGCCCGGCCGGGACCCCCCGCTCCGTCCCCGCACTGATTTTGGGGGACCGTGTGTCCCCCCCAGCCCCGCTGTCACTCTGCCCCCACCCGGCTGCTTCCAGCGTTCCCAGTAAAGCTTCCCAGTTCGCCCCGGTCCCGTTTATTGGGGAGCAGTGGGGAGGGACCTGGGGGGCTGAGATTGGTGGGGCAGAACCTAGGGATGGATTGGGAATGGGGACCCCTGTGTGTCCCCCCCGTGTGTCCCCCCCATATCACACCACTCTGGGGGGGCTTTGGGAGGCACCTGAACCCCACCACGGCACCCAGCAAACCCCAAAAGGCTGCTGGTGGAGAGCTGCAGGGGAAGGAAGGCTGAGCAGGGAGCAGGACCTGGCTCCCCCCAGCACGCTGCCCACCGAGATCCACCTGCACGCGGCCCCCAGGGTGGATTCTGACATAAAGCGGGAGCTCAGAGCCCTCCCCTCAGCCCTCCCCTCATCCCAGCTCACCCCAAGCTTTGGCCTGAGCAGCTCATGAGGGGCGAGAACTGACCTCGGGCTCCCAACCCAGAGCAGACCCCAGCCCGTCTCCTTCTGGGGGCCGGGCTCTGCACCCCTGAGCTCCCCCCGCGCCCGGAGCTGCCCCCCCGCCCTCCACTGCAGCTTCACGCTGCTGACAGGATGTGGCCCCTCCGAGGTGTCACCGTATCTCAGGTGACATCGCAGCGGGAGCCCAGAGAGCGCTGGAGCCTCTGCTCCCCCTCTGGCACCCCGAGCTGTGCCCCCCGAGCTGTGCGGCCCAGAGGGGCCCGGCCCCAGGCTGAGGGGCTGCTCAGCACCCCCTGCCCACCACGGGGACAGTCGCAGCAGTTCATTTGGGGGGATTTTCCCCCAGCTCTGCCCCTCTGAGGGGTCTCCCCAAGATCCAGCAGACATTGGAGTCTCCCTCCCGCCTGCCCGGGTGGTTTGGGGGTGCTGGGGGTGCCAGCACTGGGCACAGGGCTCGTTTTATCGGGGCTCTGGGTGGCCCCGAGCTCGGCCCGGGCCTCCCAAACCCTGTCCGTGCCACAGCCGGGAGATTGTTCCCCCGCACGAGTCCCCCGACAGCTGTCGGGGCTGTTCCCGGGTCCCCATGGCCGCACTCACACGAGCAGCCCCAGCGCCACCGCGGCCTCTCCGAGCAGGAGATTCCCGGTCCAGCCGGCCCCGAGCGCCACGCGGTGCCACCGAGGACAGCCCAGAGCTGCAGGGGACAGAGGTGACCGGAGATGGCCCAGCCCCGCACCCAGCGGCCCGGAACTCTGCAGATTTGGGCTGTTTGTCCCCAAAAGCAGCTCCGAGCCTGGCAGCCCCCAGGATTCAAACGCTGGTGGATTTTCCCAGCCGCAGGAATCCAATATTTCAGTCAGTGGTTGGACTTTGTGATCTTCAAGGTCTTTTCCAACCTAAACAGTTCTGATTCTCCCACTGGATTTTCTCCATAAGGAAACCAAAACTGGAGCCAGCAGGAAAAAGCACGAGGCACAAGGAGCGGTGGAAGGAAACAAAGCAGGAACCCCCACAAGCACAGGGAAGATGGACCAGGAGCATCGAGACTCGGATCAGGGTATCTAAAGGCACCGGCAGCCCTTCAGCATCCCAGCTCTCCTTCGAGCAGCGGAATTGGGGCAGATTTGGGGCTTTTGCTCCGAGCACGGACCCTTTGGAAGAACCAGCCCCTGGAAATCGCGTTTGGTGTGGAGCTCAGTTTTCCCAGTTCAGCCTCTCCACGCAGGGATGAGGCTCAAAGGGCCGCGCTGGGCGATGCCAGGGCTTAAGAGTCTTCCTGCAAAGCCGAGCTTTGATCCCGGCAGGGCTGGGCCGAAGCGGCCGCACGGGGAGGAGGAGGAGGGAGGTGGGAGAGCAGCCGGTGTTTAACCCCGCGGCAGCGAGTGCGAACGTGAGCACACCCGGTTCCCAGGGCGGGGAATCCCGGGGGAGAATTCCCGAGGGAGGAATCCCGTGGGGAGGAACCGCAGGGGAGGATCCTCGGAGACAAATGCCGGGGAAAGAATCTCGGGGAAGGAATCTCGGGGGAAGGAATCTCGGGGGAGGAATCCGGAGGGAAGGAATCCCGAGGGAGGAATCCTGCGTGGGGGGAATGCAGGATTGAGGAATTGAGGAATTCATCCCGTTCAATTGAGCAGCAGTGAAGCGGTGCCCGGCGCACCAAGGAAACTCAAACACAAAAGCCCCGCCGGGATCCCAGCCCCGCACCCACCCCCCGCCAGTTCCTGTCCCCCACCAATCGGGGGGGCCCAGCGGACACGACCCCCAGTGCCTGCACCCTGCAGGGGTGGGGGGCTCCCCGCAGCCCCCGCTCGCCCCTCGGGCTAAGACCGTGTAGCCCTCCTCGCCCTCCATGGCTCGGCGGAGCCGGGGGCACAGGCTGGGGACAAGGGGTGGGGACGCGGGGTGGGGACACACAGGAGAGGACACGAAGCCACAGCGCCTCTGAGCGCTGGCGCTGGCCCGGGGTGGGGCGTGAGTGGCAGCGGGACCGGAGCTTCCTGCCCCCTCTGCAGCCCTGACACCCCGGGGAGGGGCACCGAGGGGCTGGGGGGGTGGTGGGATTTTGTCTCCAGAGGAAGGAAAATCGGGATACGGGGCAGCTTCCCACAGAGGAAAGGAGAAGGAGCTGTGGCAGGAGCTACTGCAAGAGAAAAACCCCTCCTCACCCCATAAAATGCTGAAAAGAAAAGATCAAGAGGTTGGTCCTGATCTCTGAGAGGTGAGAATCAATAAAATATCATTGAAGGAGAAATAAAACGTTGAGAGTTGATCAATGAAAAGCCAGAGGTATCCGAAAATAGACACAAATTGTTCTGTGGAGCTCCCAGCCCAGGCTTTCCCAGCCCTGGGTGTGGAGTGGCACCGGCTCAGCGGGAAGCCCTGGGACCTCATTTCTCCTACCCCCTAATTCAGAGCAATTTATTTGGCGAAGTAATTATTACTTAATCGCTGTTTAATTATCCCTGAGCTGCTTTGCTCCTCTACTATGCACAGGCCAGCACAGGCTCAGGGGCTGCAGGGCTGCCCTGTCCTGCCAGGGCTCTGTGCATCGCTTTGATTTCCCCCAAAAAGGGAAAATGGCCCCAAACCCCTTGGGCAGAGCGCAGGAGGAGAGGGAGATTTCTGGTAGAAAACTCCCAAAGTCGTTTTTCCCCAGCTTAGGAAGAACAGCCCAAGCCAAGCGGAGCTGGGACCCCCCAGCAGCGCCTCTCTGCCGCCCCAGCTGAAGCCCTCGCTGGCTGCTCCAGGCTGGATGGGCAGACTGGGAGCACTGGGAAGGGGCCCCGGTTCGGGCCGCAGCCCCCGGGGCAGCCCCACGGCAGCTCCAAGGCTCCGCCAGCCGGGATGGAACGTGGGAGGGGGAGCAGGGCAAGGGCCGGGGCTGTCGGTGCCCAGGGGACACAAGGGACAGCGGGGGCACTTCACAAGCATTTCATGCAAAAGTAACAATAACTGGGTGAACAACCACAACCGCAACATTGGCCCTGTGAGTGCTGGTGGGAGTCACACAAGGCCATTTCACAGACTCACAGAATCTTCTGAGCTGGAAGGAACCCACAAGGATCGTGGAGTCCAACTCTAAAGGGAATGGGCCCCGTGGGGTCAAATCACAACCTTGGCATCACTGGCAGCGTGCCCCAGCCAAGGGCACATTCCTGGGGAAGCCCAGGTTTTACACCTATCTTCATCTATATCCATATCTATCTATATCTATCCATCCATCTACAGGGTTACTCTATAAATATGTGGCATTACAGAAACAGGATCAGTTCTGGGATGGTCCAAGAAGGAGCAAGAAACCCCCAGCTGCAGCCCAGGCAGCCACACATCAGCTTCCACATCATCTCCTCTTCCTGCAGCTTCATCTCCTGGAGACCAGGCACCGAGGTGACCCTGCAAAGTGGCACTGAGGTGACCCTGAGAGCCAGTGCAAGGCAGACGCTGCGGCTGAGGAAGGACATCCCCGTGCTGGGGGGGAAGAGGCGAAGCTGAACCTGCCCAGCAGGGAGAAGGTCCTCTCTGCATCCCCCGTCACGGGGCAGTTTGGGCCCTGCTGCAGAGATACGGCCGCGGATTTGAGCAGGTCCCGCTCCTGAGTTCACCCTCTCCAAGGAACGCACACTCTGCATCGCCCAGGACCTCGACCCTGCAAGGAGGAGCAGAGGCAGCGCTGGCAGCACAGGCGGACACGTTGTGCCCCCGTGCCCCCCAGGCCCTGCCCGGCTCCCCGGCACTCACGAGGAGTTGAAGCTGCTGCCGTCCCCCCAGGGCAGCCCCTGGCCCCGCCTGCGCAGCCCGAGGCAGGGATGTGCGCTCCCACAGAGGGGAAGGGGAACTCCTGGGAAGGAGAGAGGAGCAGCAGTGGGAGCTGCCCCGGCCCCTCGGGGGGACACACGCCCAGGGCTGCCCCGCACCCCGGGGCTCCTTCCCTGCGAGGCCCCGGGGCAGGGCTGCACCCCCGGCCCCACAAGCACCGAGCCCGGCCCAGGAGCCCCCCAGGCTCCCCTCTGCCACCCCACAGCCCCCACGGCCCCTCACTCACCATTTCCTCATCCTTGAGCACGGCCAGGGAGGCCCCCAGCTCGGAGCACCGAGCCTGACCCTGACCCCAGGTCCCCTGATCCCTCGAGAGGAAGTCACAGACCCCGCGGTACCCGACCCAGCCCTTGGGACAGGCCAGCAGCACCGGAGCCACAGGTGCAACTGGGGTAACTGGAGTTTCACCACAGCTTCCTGCTGGACAGCGAAGGGGAGAAGGTCCGAGGATCGCCCTGCACAGGGAGCGGGGACCCCGCTCTGCCCCGGGGGGCTGGGCCGAGGCAGCTGCCCCGCCCTTACCTGACTGCACAGCCAAGGCCACCCCCAAAGCCAGGACCAGGAGCAGCAGAACCAGCAGCGTGACAGGGGATGGGATCTAAACCACTCACCTGGAGCGGGAAAGAGCCGCTGGAGGCACTGGCCAGGGCCAGGGCCAGGGGCCAGCCTGTGGCAGGAGAACTGCCCAGGGCTGGGGGCAGCCGGGGGCGTTGGGCCCGGCCACTGCAAACCACGAGGCCTCTCCCAGAGCCCTGGGAACAGCCATAGCCCTGCCGGCCCTGTGCTCCTGGGCTGACACTGCCCCTCCCTACGGGCCACAGCGCTGGCCCTGCACTCACCCAGAAATCCTCCGAGGGTTCTTTTCTGGATGTCCCCGGTTCCTGATGCGGCCTGGGGATCCGGGGCTTCATTCACAACCCCGCGAACGGAGCAGAATTCCCTCTCCTCCAGCCCACAGCCGGCACCTCCCCGCTCAGTACAACCAGCACCTTGCTCCCGAGGCATCAGCAGTGCTGAAAAACCCTTTCGCAGGAGCCTCAGGAACAGTTTTACAACCACGGCGAAGGCCGGTTGGAAGGACCCCGATGAGGGGCCCCGGCTGGTCCCGGCCCTGCGGGAGCCCCAGGCTCAGGAGGGCGGTGCCGGCTCAGTGCCGCCCTTCCCCGCCTGTGCCCTTCCTGCAGCCTGGTGGCGACAGAGGAGCTGTGCTCGTGTGGCTGCTGTAACCGAGCCCAAAGCAACTTCCCCCAAAGCGGAGCCTCCACCTTCAGCAGACGCTGCCACGACAGACACAAAGCTCTCAGCTTCTGGGCTCCGCTTACAAAGGGAGCAGCTCCATCCCCACCTGCCCGGATATTCCCGTTCTGGCACGATGCTGATTCTAAAAGTAACATATTTTGGGCACAGATATGGAATACAATAATGCTGCGCCTTACCCATGACAAAAATTCATAAAATAGTAAGAAAGCCAACAGTAGCAGCAGCATTGGCACCGTAACAGTGCCGGAGGTCACACAAGGCCACTTCACAGAATCACAGAATCCTCTGAGTTGGACGGGACCCACGAGGGTCACCGAGTCCAGCTCTTAAGGGAACGGCCCGCGTGGGGATTGAACCAAAACCTTGGCATTATTGGCACCGTGCTCCTGAATCAGGGGGATGGGGAAGCAGAGAGTAAATGATTCACTAAGAATTGGTTTGTTAGGAGCAATGCATACAGATTGCCCAACACTTATTGTGCCTACCAAAGCAGGATGAGAAGATATGAGACTATTGATAAAGGCGAAGGAATCTTGACCAAAGATCCTGGTTTTAACCTAAAGCTAACTCAAACCACTCTTGAAGTTTGCACTTAGCCTGGGGACATAAAGAGCACGCGCAGGGAGGAAAGGTGAAAAGTTCGGGATGAGGAAGACCCTTTACTTCATCTGAGGAAGACTCTTATTTCATCTCGGAGACCCCTGCCCACGACCACCAGACAACGCTGCGCAAGCGCAACGCGGATGTAAATGACTTTTGGGCTCATTGTAATACGAGGTGAGGCTGGGCGGGGCCAGGTAATGAATATGTATAGGCGGATTGGGAAACGCAATAAATATGGAACTTGTAACCCGATAAATACCAAGCTGAACGCAGCTGTCGGCACTCATGGCTTTGGAGGAGCGATCCCCCGTGCGTCCCAGCGCTGGAATAAACACACCTCCTGTACTACTTATTCCAGTAGCGGAGTCTTTCCCGCTCATCACTCCTGCCGAGGCAGCAGCGGGAAGGAGACCGCGGGCAGCCGCTCCCGCAGCGCCCTCACGCCAGGGCCAACACGGCGCCCACACGGCACAACGAAGCCGCCACAGCCCCCTGCCGCCCCCTCCGCCCGCAGCCAGCCCCGAGCCCCGCCAGAACCGAGCGCTGAACTCACTCGCGGCTCTGCCGTGGTTGCCGTCCCCTTAAACCAGCTCTCCTCTGCTCCGTTCCGGCCAGCGACGGACGAGGAGTGACGGCGAAAGCTGCCCATCGGGCGCTGGCCCGTTCTTCTCTTCCCTGCCCTCTCGGGTCTCGCAGCGTCACCGGCCCGAGCTCAGCCCGCCCGGGGCCGGCTCGAACGTTCCCCGGCCGGGGCGAGCAGCTCCCGCAGCCTCCTCAGCCCCGGAGCCCTCGCAGCCCTCGCTCTTTCGGGCCGTTCCCGCCGCCCGCAGTGAGGGGCGCGGGGGCTCCTCCTGAACTCCCCTGCCCTCGGTCCCTCCTGGGCACGGCCGGGCATTAGCCCGGCTCCCGGGGCTGTCCCGGCACCGCCTGCTGCCACAGGGCACGGCGTTGCTGTAGAGTTTGTTGTTAAACCCAACAACAGATCTGGGGCGGGATTCAAGCCTAGAAACCCTCGAGGAGCCCTCGGGAGCTCGGAGCAGCACGAAGGGCTTAAGGATCCCCTGAGACCTCCAAGCAGCAGCTCTGCAGCCCAGAATGGAGATGATTCCAGACCCCACGGTCCATCCCAGGGTTGCAGATGTGAGAGCGGAGCAGGCACCGAGCTGCTGGATGGAGCTTCCAGCCCCCGTCGGATCCATCGGGGTACGACAGAGTCAGTGATGGGCGTCTGTCGGGGCTCGGTGTCTGTCAGCGTTTGCAATCCACGTGGATGAGCCGAGTCCACACTGGCAGCGATCCCCACCACCACCTGCTCTCTCTCCTCTCCTTTCCATGACAGATTTTGTGCTGCTTCCTTTCACTCTAATGACCTGGAAAGCAAAATCCACAGCTGGCCCACGGCCATCCCTGCTGCCTTCCACGTCTCCAGCCTTGATCCTCCATCCACTCCCTGCCAGCTCGGAGGAAGGCAATTGCACCCACTGGCACCACGTCCCTCCTCTCACTGTGTCCCATTTTGCCCAGTTGGTACTTCTGTAACTGCCTGTGAGCACAGCCGGACCCTCCCTGCAGCTGGTTAATGCTGGAGTGAATTATTGCACCGATTACTGGGCTGGGCCCGGCTGGGTGCCCGGGGCCACCAAACCCGCTCTGTCTCTGCCCCCCTCAACCTGGGCAGGGAACAGAACACACCAGGAAAGGCGGCAGGGTCAGCACAAGAGTAGGGAAAGATCACTCATGGAAATAACACACTCGGCTTGGGGAAATGAATTGGATTTATTATCAAACAAATCACAACAGGAGAATGAAAAGTGAAAAGCATCCTAAAAGTAACACCTTCCCCCGACCTCTTCCCGAGCTTCCCTTTATCCCCCATTCCCTCCCTCCTCCCCACCCAGGGGCACAGGGGATGGGGGTCACACTCAGGTCATGTCACTGCCTCCCCCTCAGGGACAGGAATCCTTGTCCTGCTCCAGCCTGGGGTCCCTGCCGCGGGACACAGTCCCTCAGGAGCAGGCTGCTCCAGCGGGGATCCCCCACGGCCTCACGAGTCCCGCCAGGAGCCACTTCCACGGCTCTGCAGGGGCTTCCCACGGGCTCGGGGCTCTCTCAGGCATCCCCTGCTCCGGCCCGGGCTCCGGCCGGGGCTGCAGGTGGGTCCCGGCTCCATCCCGGACTCACCCGCAGCTCCCAGCGCCTTCAGCTCCCGGTCACACGGAGCTCCGGGCGGTTCAGGGCAGCAGCAGCTCCGTGGCCTCCAGCCCGGGCCGGGCCCAGCGCCAAGAACGCTCCTCAGCCAAGGTTTCCGAGAAATGGCGGAGTGCGGGGAAAGGGAGGGGGTTCCGTGCCGTGTGCAGAGCCCGCCCCTCGCTCCGATTGGGCGGTGCTGCCGTCAGTCGTGGTTCTGGCGCGCTGATTGGTCGGAGCGGGGAGCAGCCCGGGCCCGGAGCCGCCGGCAGGGCGGCCGTGGCGCAGCAGAGGCGCCATTGGCGGAGCGTCTGTGCGGGCCCGGGAGCGGCGGCGGCGGCCGGAGCCCGCTGAGGCGGCGGCGGAGTTCGGAGGCGGCCCCAGCGCAGCGTCCGCGGACGGGGCAGCCACCTCTGTCCTACCCACAGCAGCCGGGACGAACCAGCGCTGCTCCGGCACCGGCTCCTGCCGAGGCAGCAGCGGGAAGGAGACCGCGGGCAGCCGCTCCCGCAGCGCCCTCACGCCAGGGCCAACACGGCGCCCACACGGCACAACGAAGCCGCCACAGCCCCCTGCCGCCCCCTCCGCCCGCAGCCAGCCCCGAGCCCCGCCAGAACCGAGCGCGGCTCCCACCTGCGCTGGGGCCGCCTCCGAGCTCCGCCGCCGCCTCAGCGGTGCTTCCCAGTCACCCCCAGTATGATCCCGGTCACTCCCAGTATGTTCCAAATCACTCCCAATAGGATCCCAGTTGCCCCCAACATGATCCCAGTTGCTCCCAGTCATGCCCAGTATGGTTCATTTCACTCTCAGTCCCTCTCAGTAAGAGTTCACTGTGGCCTCATTCACCTCCAGTATGAACCCAGTCATATCTTCTATGATGCCATTTGCCCCCATTGTGGCCCCAGTTGCTCCCAGTATGAGTCTGGTCACCCCAGTATGATCCCAGTAGCCTCCAGACCCTTCCATTATGAATCTGGTTTGATCCCTGTCACCCCCAGTATGATCCCAGTCGTTCCAAGTATGATCCTGTCACTCCCAGTATGATCCCAGTATGACCCCAGCATGGGCCAGCTGCTCCCAGGATGATCCCAGTTGCCCCTTGCATTTTTCCAATTGTGTCTTTTCACCACCACTATGGTTCCAGTCACTCCCAGTAGGATTCCAGTCAGTCCCAGGATGATCCCAGTCATGCCCACTATATCCCAGGAACACCCAGTTGCTCTCAGCATGCTTCCAATAGCCCTCAGTGTGGTCCCAGTATATCCCAGTATGATCCCTGGTGCCCCAGTTCTGCTTCCCCTGGGTTCTGGTCCCGATCCTGGTGTATCCCAGTGTCCCAGTCTGTCCCATCCCATCCCAGCCTGTCCCTCTCTGTCCTGGTCCCTGCCCAGCAGCTGCCACCATTTCCCAGATCCTGCTCCCCCCCACCCCATTCCTGGGCACTGGGACCCCCCTGCATCTCCTTCCCCAGCTCCGGGACCCCCCTGCACCCCCTGACCCTGCACCAACACCCCCCTGCCCCCTTTTCCGGGTATCCACCTCTCCCAGCCGCTGGATCCCCCTTTTCCCTGACCCCGGGGACCCATGGACCCCTCATTCCCGGCCATCCCGGGGCACCTCAGCCCCAGGCCTCTCTTTGCTGGGAAACCCGAACTGGGCATGGGGCTCTGCAGCTGCTCTGGGATTTGTGATCACCCAAAGGAAAGGGAGAGGAGAGGGAGAGAGAGAAGGAGATTCAGAATCAGGGATCGGGGTCACAGTGCCCAGTCCTGCTCCCTCGGGGGTGGGGCCCCGCACCCGCAGGACAAAATGGATCTGCGGGTCCCGGAGCTTTCCCCGCTTTGGGCCGAACCCAGCGGGTTCCAGGCAGAGTTTGGCCGCAGGGCCCGGGAGTTCAGCCCAGCCCGGCACAGGGGTCCCACAGGGCGTGGCCGGGGAGGGTTCGGGGAGGGGATCCAGGTGAATTCCCTGGAATTCCCCCTTTTCCCCTCCCCCCCCCCGCGCTCCCTCGGTCACTTTCGCTTTCGCGTTTCCCAAACTGCGCCACAGCTGCGCTCGGTGACGGCTGCGATGGCTCCAGCGCTGGGTCTGGGGGTGCTCTTGGGGCTCCTGGGGCTCCTGGGGGCCCCGGGGGAAGCGACGAAAGGTGAGTGGGACCCCCGGCACCGGGACCCCCCTGAATCGCAATTCCCGGGCACCGGGACCCCCCTGAACCTCCATTTCCGGCCACCGGGACCCCCCTGAACCGCAATTCCCCGGCACCGGGACCCCCCTGAACCTCCATTTCCGGCCACCGGGAACCCCCTAAACCCCCATTCCCGGGCACGGGACTCCCCCGGCACCCCCATTTTTGGTCCTGTGTCCCCCCTCCATCCCCTTCCCCAGCATCGGGACCCCCCTGTCCCCCCTTATCTGGCACCGGGACCCCCCTGAACCGCCATTCCCGGGCACGGGGATCCCCCTGGACCCCCATTCCCGGGCATCAGAATCCACTGAGCCCCCATTCCCGAGCACGCGGACCCCCTTGAACGTTCATTTCCTGGCACCGGGACCCTCCTGTACCCCTTTCCCCAGCACCGGGAACCCCCGGACCGCCTTATGTGGCACCGGGACCCCCCTGAACTTCCACTATCGGGTGCCGATAATCCGAATTCTGGGAAGGGAATCACCTGATCCCCCATTCCTGGGGATCGGGACCCCCCTGAACCCCCTTATCTGGGACTGGGACCCCCTCCTGCACCCCCTTCACGTGTCCCAGGGGGTCCCGGCGGGTCCCAGGGGGTCCCAAGCGGTTGTCGCGGGGTCCCAGGGGGGTCGCAGCGCGGATCCAGTGGGATCCAGCTGAATTCCCGGGAATTCCCCTTTTGTCCCCGTCCCCTCCCCCCCCCCCCCAGCTCCCTCGGTCACTTTCGCGTCTCCCAAGCTGCGGCAGCGGGATCTGCCCGGCGCCTGCCCCGGCACCGGAACCGCCCTGCACCCCCATTCCTGGGCAGAGAGACCCCTCTGAACCCCCATTCCTGAGCACCGGGACCCGCCTGAACCCCCATTCCCAGCACCGGGACCCTCCTGCACCCCCATTCCTGGGCACAGAGACCCCCCCTGAACCCCGATTTCCGGGAATAGAACTCCCCTGAGCCCCCGATTCCTGGGTACAGGGACTCCTCTGGATCTCCATTTCAGGGGAACCGAGACCAATTCCCCATCTCGGGGACCCCCTGAACCCCCAATTCCTGGGCACCGGGACCCCCCTGAACCCCGAATTCCGGGAAGGAAACTCCCCTGAACCCCCATTTCAGGGTACAGGGACCCCCCTGCACCCCCTTATCCGGCACCGGGACCCCCCTGCACCCCCATTCCTGGGCACAGAGACCCCCCTGCACCCCCATCTCCCGGCACCGGGACCCCCCTGAACCCCGAAACCCGGGAAGGGAGCCCCCCCCCCCCCCCCCGAACCCCATTTCCTGGGCACGGGGACCCCCCTGAATGTCCCTTTCCGGGCACTAGAACAGCCCCCACCCCAATTTGTGGGCTCGGGCACCGCCCTGAACCCCGACTCGTGGGCATCAGCACCCCCCGACCCTCCATTTCTGGGCACCGGGACCCCTTTGAACCCCGAATCCCAGGAGGGGAAGCCCCCGACCCCCTTTTCCGGGGGACTGGGACCCCCCTGCATCCCTTTATCTGGCACCAGGACCCCCTGAACCCCTTATCCTGCACCAGTGCCCCTCGCACCCCCTTTCCCGGCCCTCTCCTCTCCCAGCCCCCACTTTTCCCTGATCCAGGGACCCCCTGCACCCCCATTCCTGCCTTTCCCAGCCCCCAGCCCCCTTTTTCCTCAACACCGGGGGTCCCTGGACCTCCTTTCCTGGGCACTGGGACCCCCCGGATTCCCCATCCCGCCTCTCCCAGTGCCCTCACCCCGCTTTCCTTGACCTGGGAGCCCCTGAACCCCCATTTCAGGGTACTGGGGCACCCCTGCACCTCCTTATCCGGGACTGGGACCCCCTCCTGGATCCCCTTCACGTCTTCTGGGACCCCCTGCACCCCTTCCAGGGCATCCCGCCCTTCCCCAGACCCCAGACCCGCCCTTTTCCTTCACCTTTGGACCCCCCAGGTCTCCCAAATTTCCGTGTCCCCCCAATTCTCCACTCCCGGCGCTTCCCAAAAGGGGGTCCCAGAGGGCTCCAGGGGGGTCGCAGCGGGGATCCAGAGGGATCCAGAGGAATTCCCCTTTTCCCAGCCCCTCCCCTTCCCCCCCCCCGCGCTCCCTCGGTCTCCTTCGCTTCCGCGTCCCAACCTGCGAGACCGCGATCTGCCCAGTGACCTGTGACGTCACTTGGGATCCGAGTCGTCATTGGCCGACAGGAAATAGCGGCGCCAATGGCGGGGCCGGAGGCGGTGCTGGGGGCGGGGCCAGGGCTGGGGCGGGGCCGAGCGGGGCCGAGCGGAGCAGCGCGATGGCTCCAGCGCTGGGTCTGGGGGTGCTCTTGGGGCTCCTGGGGCTCCTGGGGACCCCGGGGCGGGCGACGAAAGGTGAGTGGGACCCCCGGCACTGGGACCCCCTGAATTTCCATTTCCGGCCACCAGGAACCCCCTAAACCCCCATTCCCGGGCACAGGAACCCCCCGGAACCCCCATTTTTGGTCCTGTGACCCCCCCTCCATCCCCTTCCCCAGCACCGGGACCCCCCTGTACCCCCTTATCTGGCACCGGGACCCCCCTGAACCGCCATTGCCGGGCACGGGGATCCCCCTGGACCCTCATTCCCGGGCGTCAGAATCCACTGAGCCCCCATTCCCGAGCACGCGGACCCCCTTGAACGTTCATTTCCTGGCACCGGGACCCTCCTGTACCCCTTTCCCCAGCACCGGGAACCCCCGGACCGCCTTATGTGGCACCGGGACCCCCCTGAACTTCCATTTTCGGGTACCGAGACCCCCTCGAATCCGAATTCTGGGAATCACCTGATCCTCATTCCTGGGGATCAGGACCCCCCTGAACCCCCATTTTCGGGCACCGGGACCCCCCTGAACCCCGAATTCCGGAAAGGAAACTCCCCTGACCCCCCTTTCCCGGGCACCGGGACCCCCTGCACCCCCTTATCCGGGACTGGGATCCCTCTGCACCCCCGTCAGTGCTCTGGGACCCCCCTGCACCCCCTTCCCGGGCATCCCGCCCTTCCCAGATCGCAGTCCCGCCCTTTTCCTCGGCTTTTGGATTCCCCAGATCTCCCAAATTTCTGTGTCCCCCCCTGTTTTCCACTCCCACCGCTTCCCGAAAGGGGCTCCCGGAGGCTCCCGGGCGTCCCAGGGGTCTCCAGGGGGGTCGCGGCAGCGGGGATCCAGTGGGATCCGGCTGAATTCCCTGGAATTCCCCTTTTCCCCCCTCCCCCCGCGCTGCCTCGGTCTCTTTGGCTTTCGCGTCTCCCAAACTTCGCCCCGGGCTCCGCCCGCCTCTCCCAGCCCCAGCCCCCCTTTCCCGTGTCCCAGGGGCCCCCTGCACCCCCATTCCTGCCTTTCCCAGCACCCAGACCCCGCTTCCCTCCACACCGGGGACCCCTGGATCCCCTTTCGTGGGCACAGGGACCCCCTGGATCCCCCATCCCGCCTCTCCCAGTCCCTTCCTTGAACCTCGAACCCTTCCCGGCTCTCCAAGTTCCGCCTCCTGAGCCTTGGACACCCCCAGACCCCTCCAGTCTCTGCGTCCCCCCAGCTCTTCACCTCCTGCGCTTTCTGATAGGGGTCCCAGGGATCCGGGAGGGTCCCAGGGGGGATTCTGGGCTCTGGGACCCCCCTGAATTTCCAGTCCCGGGCACTGGGACCGCCCTGCACTCCTTTATCCTGCACCAATCCCACCCGATATTTCCTTCCCGGCCTTCCCCAGTCCCCAGACCCCCCCTTTTCCTTGACCCTGAGACCCCCTGAACCCCCATTCCCACTTTTCTCAGCCTCCAGCCCCCCCTTCCCTCTGCATCAAGGACTCCCGAGCCCCCCATTCCGGCTATCCCAGGTCTCCCCACCTCGTGACTCCTCTTTCCCTGGCACTGGGGACCCCTGGACCCCTTTCCTGTGTAGGATGCAGGGGTGTTCGGTTGGGGACGCTCGGTGCGGGTTCGGACGGTCGGGGACGGAGACGAGAGATCTCTGTAGTCAGGTCTTGGAACGTGCGGTTTATTGCAAAGGGCGTGGGTACAGGGGCACTGCTTAGAGCTGCAGCTGGCAGCTCGGAGCAGGCCCAGGAGAGCAAGAGAGTAAGCGGGTAAGCAAAGAGAGAATAGTAAGAGTCTACAGTAAGAGTGTATAGTAAGAGTGTAGTAAAAAGAAGTGTCTGAAGTCCTGGTTACAATACAATAAATCATCTTCTGTACTGAATATTCTAATTGTCACTAACCAATCTAATACAAGATACAAATCCTATAGCATTTACATACAGCCTATAAGAGTTCTTATATTACCATAGAGTGTTACATCTTAACTTCTAAAAACTACTCTTTGGACCCCTTCTGCTGAGCTAGTAGGGTCTGCTCTGACCCTTGGACCTGCCTGCAAGCAGAGGGTATTGTTCAATCAAGAGGGGATTACATTCAGTCGGCCATACCATTGTTTTCCAGTTGTTCAGTAACTAAGACTTGGTATCTCAAAGGTGGCTTTCATTTCGATGTCGCTTATAGTTTTCATATTCCCAAAATCTTTTGTCAGGCAATCATATTTATAAGGTTTTCCTGTTTCATCTTTCCCAACATCTCCCCCGTTCCGATGAACAACTAAGATATTAGACACAGTCCTACTCGTCATTTTTTGCACACACTGAAGTATACAAGGTACTGCTACTAGAACTATAATTATTACTACTAGAATAATCAAGCCTATTTTACAGAGTTCCCTTAGCCAAGGTGCAAAGCTCCAACCATCAAACAAGCTGTCTAGCCAAGACGGGTTATCTGTTGTAATTTGGTTAGCTAGGTCCCTTAGGTTTTGTAACTGTACTAAAACCTTCTGGGAAAGGCACTCTATAAGTTGAGGAAGGTTTGTCAGGGCTTGTGTCAGACAGACAGATGGTATCGGAGCCTGCAGATTTGGCTAAAGCAACCCAAACATTTGTCTTTGGTTGATTTACAGGTAAAGCTTCACTGCAAAAACAAAAACAAAAGGTTAAAAATAACATGCATCTACACAAATAATACTAGAACTCCATTCTTTTCTTGAGCCGTTTCTGGCAGACGAACTTCTCTCAGTGGTTCTGCCTAGTTCACATTTGGGTGACGGCTTCTCGGCTCCCACTCACGGGGTCACTGGCTGAAGTGGAATCGACAGCAGGCTTTGATGCGTGGTACAGCTTCACCTTCTTTGCTGGAATCCACTTGGTTCCTTCACCTGTGGAGAGACATGCAAATCCCTTTCCCCACATTATGAGATTGTATGGTCTTTCTATTTTTCCTGATTCTAGAATCTTAATTAAAACTGGGGGGTGTTTTTTCAGTTTTGCTTTTTTATTGTTCAAGAAATATCTGAAAATGGGGGGATCAGGCTCTTCTGCAGAGCCGTTCAAGAAATTAAAAACATACAAGGCTTTATTCAACCTTCTTTGAGGTGTAGCCTGGGCTTTTCCCCCTTTCTGTTGATCTAAAATGCGTTTTAAAGTTTGATGTGTTCCTTTTAGGGTACTTTTTAGCAGTTGTTTAAGATACGGTGAGCAAATGCCACTGTATCTTACAGCCTTTTTTAGTTCTTTAATTTCAAGAGTGGGGATGGGAGCCCACGTTTTAGGACTGTTAGGCTGTTGGCTAGCTATCACAGGCTTAGCTAATAGACTAAGACTTTCATCTTTATAGATTTGGAGTCTTATTTCATGCCAATCTGTTAATTGAGCATAATCTGAGCACTTTGGAGGATTTTTTGATTCAGAAGGTAGCGCTGACAAACTCTCAGAACTCGCTTTCTCTCTATGGGTTGCGGAGTCTGTCCCAAACACTGGGGGGACAGTGAACCTGTTTGGGAACAGACTTAATTCTTTTTCGGAATTGTTTTGTATTGGGATTAAGGTGTTGGCATTTGCAGGGGCAAAACAGTTCTCAGTCTGTCCTGTATTTATAAAAGCAGGTGTCATATTCCACCCTCCCCCTCCTCGTTGCACGGCTTGTGTGCCTGGCTGTGGCAGTGCGATCGATTGGTGATACAAAGGAGTCCCATTCGGTGCCAGGAGCGCAGAGGGCGATAGCGCGGCTGGGTGTTCGAGGGAGTGCGGGCGTGATTCGGTGCTGCTTGGGTTGGCTCCGGGATGCGGCGGCGGAGGCAGGGGGGCAGGCGGCGGAGCCGCGGGGTGATGTGCGGCTGATCCCGGGAGCGGTGCTGCGGTTGGAGGAGTGTGAGCGGAGTGATATCGCTGGTCCGGAAGTTGCAGCAATTGCGCATGCGTGGGTTGCGTCATCAGGGCAACGTGGCAGGCTGTGATGGCGGCAGTCCGTGTGGCGGGCGGTTCGGGCAGAGCGGGAGATGGCAGGACTGCAGAACCAGGGGCTGGGGCTGCGGCCGCGGTCGAGGGAGGGGGCGATGGGACGATCATGGATGCCGGTGGCGGTGGGACTGCACTATTTGGCAGCTGAGAAGCGGGAGGCTGCGGTGGATACAGCAGGGTGCGGTCTGGGGCCACGGGGGCGGGCGGCGGCGGCAGAGCTGCTCTGTCGGCAGGAGATGATCTCGGGGCGGCGGGGGGCAAGAGGGCCGGCGGCTGGATCACGGCGTGCTGCCGCTGGGAGCTTGTAGGCTGGGCTGGGGTGGGTGCTGGTGCGGCGGGCAGGAACGACGCTGCCGGAGCGGAGGTGCCGGGAGACGGGGCTGGGACAGCGGCAGGCACGGAGGGGGCTCCAGTCATCCGTGCAGACGCTGCGGCACCAGCAGCAAGTGGCTCGCTGGGCTGGGGCGCTCCGCGTTCCAGCGCGAGCGATGGTGTGCCGGGATCGGGGGATTGCGCAGGGACGCCGGCAGGGACGGGAGTAGACATAGGCGTCTGTGCTGCCGCGGGGCCGGGGGACAGCTCGGGGCGTGCTGTGTGCGCTTGAACGGTAGGGTGAGGGGGCAGGGTTCCCGCGGCAACGTGTACAGGGGGCACCGGGGGCCCCAGCGCGGTCGTGACAGGCGCTGTCGGTACTGGTGGTTCGCGAGCGGCAGGAGACTGTGAAGACGCAGCAGCGACGGACGCGGATGGGCTATCAGCTACCACCGGCACCGTGTCGGTGGCGGCAAGGGGGACCTGGGGGGCTGGAAGAAGGGTCGCCGCTTGGCTTTGCGGGGGGCCGGCTATAATGGCAGCCATGGCCATAACCGGCGCGGCTGGGGGAGCGGTAGCACCCGTAGGTAGCAGGGGGGTGGCCGCCGCCCCCGCCGGGGTATCGCCGGGGGGCGGGGCTACGAATATGCCAGCAGTGGGGGGTGGGGTAACAATGACGGCAGCAGCGGGGGGGCACGTGGGGGCAGGGGCAAGGGGCGGGGTCGCGGAGACGCTGGCGGACGGGGTGATAGAAGTGAGGGGCGGGGCCGCGAAGACGCTGGAACCGAGGGCGGGAGCCGGGACAGCGGGGACGAGCGGGATGGCGGGGGCGGGGATGGTGGGAGGGGCCGTAGGGTCCGGTGGGGTGGCTGGGGCCGGGGCAACGGGTGCCGGGACCGCGAGCGCGGGGGGCGGGGCGGCGCGAGTCAGCCGGACCGCGGGTACTGGAGCCGCGAGGACCGGCGGAGAGGCGGGGGCCGCGCCCCGTTGCGGGCTCGCGGCGGCAAGGGGCGGGCTCGCAGCAGGAGCCGGGCTCGGCGGAGTGACTGCTGCGGGCGGTGCCTTCGCAGCAAACAGCTCCACCAGCGCTCTGCAAGCTGGGAGCAGCTGCGCGGCAGCCATATCCCGGTAGGAAATATTATTAAAGAGCTTAACCCCAACTGTGTCCCAGAAGTCTCTTGTAAAGACGGCTGAACGGTCAGCATTTGGGAAATTAATCAGAGTCCATTCTAAGAGGTTTTTTAGCTCCTGTTTAGGTAATTGTCTTGAACTAGAGCTTAGTAAATGCTTAAGTTGCTTATAGAGATCTCTGTCATGGGCAGAGTGCATTTGTCCCATTATCAGACCAGTATGATACTCACTTAGATGATGTCGCAGGAGCAGTGTCCTTGCTCAGGGGTCCGTCGTGGGGGGCTGGCCAGGCACTCCACTCGGCGCTCAGGACGCTGCTTTTGGGTCCTCTCTCAGAGCTCCGGTTTTAGGCGTCGCGTGGCAACGGCTTTCCGTGCTCAGGACCTCACAGGTGGGTCCGCACTGAGCTCCAGTGCGGGCGGTGCTGAGCACTACTCGCCTGTGCTCGGGACGCGCGGCAGGGTCCCTCCTTAGAGCTCCGGTCGGCACTGCTTAGCAGCGTGTCCGTGCTCGAGGGGTGCCACGGCAAACTTCCTCACAGAGCTCCAGGTAGCCGCTGTGCAGCAGTGGCCGCCTGTGCTCGAGGACTGCCAGGCAATTCCCTCCAAGAGCTCCAGGTAATCCCCGTGCTCGAGGGCTGCCTTGGCAGAGTTATAGAGCTCCGGCTTTTACGATGCGCAGCAACGGTATGCCATGCTCACGACACGTTCTAGGTGGCTATAACTGATCTTTTAGTTACCGTCCATGGAGAAGTCTCCCACAGATGGAGAAAGCTGAACCGAGCCTTCAATCACGTTGTGCGCCAGACTGAAGGTTCTTGGGGGGTTCGGCAATCACGATGGGCGCCAGACTGTAGGAGCAGGGTGGCTCGGTTGGGGACGCTCGGTGCGGGTTCGGACGGTCGGGGACGGAGACGAGAGATCTCTGTAGTCAGGTCTTGGAACATGCGGTTTATTGCAAAGGGCGTGGGTACAGGGGCACTGCTTAGAGCTGCAGCTGGCAGCTCTGAGCAGGCCCAAGAGAGCAAGAGAGTAAGCGGGTAAGCAAAGAGAGAATAGTAAGAGTCTACAGTAAGAGTGTATAGTAAGAGTGTAGTAAAAAGAAGTGTCTGAAGTCCTGGTTACAATACAATAAATCATCTTCTGTACTGAATATTCTAATTGTCACTAACCAATCTAATACAAGATACAAATCCTATAGCATTTACATACAGCCTATAAGAGTTCTTATATTACCATAGAGTGTTACATCTTAACTTCTAAAAACTACTCTTTGGACCCCTTCTGCTGAGCTAGTAGGGTCTGCTCTGACCCTTGGACCTGCCTGCAAGCAGAGGGTATTGTTCAATCAAGAGGGGATTACATTCAGTCGGCCATACCATTGTTTTCCAGTTGTTCAGTAACTAAGACTTGGTATCTCAAAGGTGGCTTTCATTTCGATGTCGCTTATAGTTTTCCTATTCCCAAAATCTTTTGTCAGGCAATCATATTTATAAGGTTTTCCTGTTTCATCTTTCCCAACATCCTGGGCACAGGGACTCCCTGCACTCCCTTTTCCTGGGTCATGAGATCCCCAACCCCTTCCCAGTTCTCCCAGTTCCCCTTTCATTGATACATAACCCCCCCGACCCCCTAAATCTCCGTGTCCCCCCAGTTCTCCACTCCCTGCGGTACCTGTCTGTGTCGGTGTCGGAGCCTGGCCCGTGGGTCCCCCAGTTCATGATCATGGGGTTCCTGGATGGGATCCCCTTCACGCGCTACGACAGCGAGCGGGGCCGGATGGAGCCCCAGACACCGTGGATGGAGAAGGGAGCAGAGCCGGGATATTGGGATGGCCAGACTGAGAAGTGCAAGAGGGAGCAGCAGATCGGTGCCGTGAACCTGGAGACAGCGCGGGCCCGGTACAACCAGAGCAGGGGTGAGTGGGGGGAGCCGGGGCTGGGATGGGATCCGTGGGGCTGGGATGGAATCTGTGGGGCCGGGATGGAATCTGTGGGGCTGGGATGGGATCCGTGGGGCTGGGCTGGGATCTGTGGGGCTGGGATGGGATCCGTGGGGCTGGGATGGGATCTGTGGGGCTGGGATGGGAAGTGTGGGGCTGGGATGGGAAGTGTGGGGCTGGGATGGGAAGTGTGGGGCCGGAATGGGATCTGTGGGGCTGGGCTGGGATCTGTGTGGCTGGAATGGGATCTGTGGGACCGGGATGGGATCCGTGGGGCTGGGATGGGATCCGTGGGGCTGGGCTGGGAAGTGTGGGGCCGGGATGGGAAGTGTGGGGCTGGGAATCTGTGGGGCCGGGCTGGGGATCCGTGGGACCGGGATGGGATCCGTGAGGCTGGGATGGGATCCGTGGGGCTGGGAATCTGTGGGGCCGGGCTGGGGATCCGTGGGGCCAAGATGGGATCCGTGGGGCTGGAATGGGATCTGTGGGGCTGGAATGGCACCCGTGGGGCTGGGATGGGATCAATGGGGCCGGGCTTGGGTCTGTGGGGATGGGCTGGGATCTGTGGGGCTGGGATGGGATCTGTGGGGCTGGGCTGGGATCTGTGGGGCCGGGATGGGATCTGTGGGGCTGGGATGGGATCCGTGGGGCTTGGATGGGATCCGTGGGGCTGAGATGGGATCTCTTGTGATCCCTGGGTTTGGGATGGGGCTCCAAGGGGCTGGGATGGGATCTGTCGGTTTCCATTGGACTCTGGGGCTCCGTGGGGCTGGGACACAATTCCATGGGTCTCTGTGGGTCCAATCCCCCCCAGGTCTCCACACAGTGCAGTACGATTACGGCTGTGACCTCCTGTCCGATGGGAGCGTCCGTGGATTCCGCCGGGATGGCTACGATGGGCGGGATTTCCTCTCCTTCGAGCTGGGATCCCAGGGCTTTGTGCCGGCCGACGGCGCTGCCCAGGTCACCACGAGGCGCTGGAATAGTGACGGGGTCACGGTGGAGCAATTGACGAATTACCTGGAGCACATCTGCCCGGAAGCGCTCCGGAAATACGTCGGATATGGGCGGGAGGCGCTGGAGCGCAAAGGTGGGAGCAGAATTCCTGTGGGAATCTGGGATTTGGGAACGGAGGACTTGGGAACACGGGAATTCCTGTGGGAATTCCGTGGGCAGATTCCTGTGGGAATTCTATGGGTGGATTTCACCTCCATCCCATTCCCGTGGAATTCCATGGGCAGATCTCACCCCCATCCACCTCCCATGGAATTCCATGGGTGGATCTCACCCCTGTCCCATTCCCGTTGAATTCCATGGGTGGATCTCACCCCTGTCCCATTCCTGTGGGAATTCCATGGGCGGATCTCACCCCCATCCCATTCCCGTGGAATTCCATGGGTGGATCTCACCACTGTCCCATTCCTGTGGGAATTCCATGGGTGGATTTCACCTCCATCCCGTTCCCCTGGAATTCCATGGATGCATCTCACCGTTGTCCCATTCCAGAGCCGCCCGATGTCCACGTGTCCGGAAAAGAGGAATTTGGGACACTGATCTTGTCCTGCCACGCCTACGGATTCTACCCCAGGCCCATCGCGGTCAGCTGGATGAAGGGGGATGAAATCCGGGATCAGGAGACGGAGTGGGGCGGGGTCGTTCCCAACAGCGACGGCACCTTCCACACCTGGGCCAGGATCGAGGCGCGGCCGGAGGAGCGGGAGCAGTACCGGTGCCGGGTGGAGCATTCCGGAATGCCAGAGCCCGGGATCTTTGCCTGGGGTGAGGCTGGGAGTGTGGGAATTGGGAATGTGGGAATTGGGAATGTGGGAATTCCCAACTGGGGATTCCCCTCCCCCTCCTCACTGTCCTGCGTTTCCCAGAGCCAGAATCCGGCGGGAATCTCACCCTGGTGGTCGCTGTGTCCGTCATCGCTGCCATCGTCATCCTCGTTCTCCTCGTCGGATTCATCGTCTGGAAGCTCCAATCCGGTATGGGGTCGACACAGGATGGGGGTTGGGAAGGGCCACGGATCCACCCGGCACCATTCCGGGAATCCCCCACCACAGGCGCTGATCCCACTTTATTTCCACAGGGAGGAGGCAGAAGCATGGATACAGCCCGCCAGCCGGTGAGTACCAGCGGTGGATCCGGCTCCGGATCCCCTCCATGCGGATCCCAGGATGGGTCCTGGGGGTAATCCCAGTGTGTGATCTGTGCTGGAATCTCATGGATCTTCTCTTTCTGCAGGAAAAGACGTGGGAATCAATGGCTCAACTGCAGGTACGGAGTGGGATCAGGGTGGGATTCCAGAGGGGAATCAGGGAAGGATGGATGGAGTGGGATCAGGTGGGATGGATGGAGCAGGATCAGGTGGGATGGATGGAGCAGGATTGGGGTGGGATGGATGGAGCAGGATTGGGGTGGGATGGATGGAGCAGGATCAGGTGGGATGGATGGAGCAGGATTGGGGTGGGATGGATGGAGCAGGATTGCAGCAGGATTGGGGTGGGATCAGGTGAGATTCCGGAGCAGCTCCTGCTCTCCATGGGCTCCACAGGCAGGTCCATCCTGTGGGATGGGGACAGGGACAGGGTGACACTGTGATCCTCTCTCATCCCAGTACAAATCACTGCCTGAGTGATCCACGGAGTGGAGCCGGAGCCGGCCCCTTCTCTCTTCAGATTCAGCAGATTCAGCCAAGCTCATCCCACTGCTCCCATCTGTGGTGGCCGGTGAACGTACATTACAGGGGACAGAGAGTTCTCAGTAACACAAGTCCCTGGTACCATAAGAGCCTTTTTATGCTAGGGTGACCAAAAAGGCTTCTCCCAGGATGCACGGTTCTGTTACGTTAATCTACCCCAGGTTGAATTCCCCGGTTGGCTGTTGGCCTCTACCCTTCATCACTCCCCCACAGCTTCCCCACTGGTCCCTGTTCCCTAGTCCCGTCTTTTCCCCATCCCTGGATAGAACTGTGAGTTTCAGGATTATGTTTGTATTTGCTCCTGCACCTTTTGACAGTGTAGAAGCAATAAATGCTCCTGCAGGAACGCAGGCAAGTACCCTTCTCGACTCTGCTACCGACTGTATTACTGAACCCACCCGTTCAGTGTGGTGCTGGCCAGGCCATCTCGGGTTCTGCCCCAGACCTCCCCCCCGTACCTACTTCTCCAGTTTTCTCTACTTCAAATTTGATCCAAGATCGTGGCGGCAGCAGAGTCAGACACACAATCCCAGCTGCTGCTTTTATTTTTAATTCTCCCACCCCCACTCTGCTCATACAAGATGGTGGCAGCCCTGTGGTGGCACTGGTGGCTTTTTGCCTGCGCGCGGTCCCTCTTCCGTGCCCGGCTCCCCCCCCGCGTTGATCTGTGTTGCATCGGCCCCCCCCCTCTGCCGGGGTCCCCCCCGGCTGCAGACCCTGCATGTCCCTCCTGTGCCCCTGGCCCCTCCATCGCTGGTCCCGCTCATGAGACCCAACCCACCTCACGTTCCCACGAGGCCGAGAGCAGGGGTGGGGAATCAGGGGGATGGGGAAGCAGAGATTAAATGATTTACTAAGAATTGGTTTGTTAGGAGCAATGCATACCGCTTGCCCAACACTTATTGTGCCTACCAAAGCAGGATGAGAAGATATGAGACTATTGATAAAGGCGAAGGAATCTTGACCAAAGATCCTGGTTTTAACCTAAAGCTAACTCAAACCACTCTTGAAGTTTCGACTTAGCCCAGGGAAATAAAGAGCACAGGCAGGGAGGAAAGGTGAAAAGTTCGGGATGAGGAAGACCCTTTACTTCATCTGAGGAAGACTCTTATTTCATCTCGGAGACCCCTGCCCACGACCACCAGACAACGCTGCGCAAGCGCAACGCGGATGTAAATGACTTTTGGGCTCATTGTAATACGAGGTGAGGCTGGGCGGGGCCAGGTAATGAATATGTATAGGCAGATTGGGAAACTCAATGAATATGGAACTTGTAACCCGATAAATACCAAGCTGAACGCAGCTGTCGGCACGCATGGCTTTGGAGGAGCGATCCCCCGTGCGTCCCAGCGCTGGAATAAACACACCTCCTGTACTACTTATTCCAGTAGCGGAGTCTTTCCCGCTCTTCACCCCCGCTGTCCCTTGTGTCCCCTGGGCACCGACAGCCCCGGCCCTTGCCCTGCTCCCCCTCCCACGTTCCATCCCGGCCGGCGGAGCCTTGGAGCTGCCGTGGGGCTGCCCCGGGGGCTGCGGCCCGAGCCGGGGCCCCTTCCCAGTGCTCCCAGTCTGCCCATCCAGCCTGGAGCAGCCAGCGAGGGCTTCAGCTGGGGCGGCAGAGAGGCGCTGCTGGGGGGTCCCAGCTCCGCTTGGCTTGGGTTGCTCTTCCCAAGCTGGGCATAAACGACTTTGGGAGTTTTCTGCCACAAATCTCTCCCCTCGTGCACTCAGCCAAAGGGGTTTGGGGCGGTTTTCCCTTTCTCGGGGAAATCAAAGCCATGCACTGATGCTCCGAATTAGGGGCGGGAGTAGCGAGGCTGCAGGGCTTCCCAAGGAGCCGGAGGCACCCCACACGCAGGGCTGGGCAGGTCGGGCCGGGAGCAGCGGAGAGCTTTGTTTCTCTTCTCAGCTGAACGGCGGCTCGGGCCGGGCCCGTTCCAGGGCTGTTCCTCAGCTGCGGCTTTCCCCTCACGCAGCCCGGGGGGCGCTGGGAGCGCGGGGCGGGGCTGGGCCGTGTGCAGAGCCCGCCCCTCGCTCCGATTGGGCGGTGCTGCCGTCAGTCGTGGTTCTGGCGCGCTGATTGGTCGGAGCGGGGAGCAGCCCGGGCCCGGAGCCGCCGGCAGGGCGGCCGTGGCGCAGCAGAGGCGCCATTGGCGGAGCGTCTGTGCGGGCCCGGGAGCGGCGGCGGCGGCCGGAGCCCGCTGAGGCGGCGGCGGAGCTCGGAGGCGGCCCCAGCGCAGGTGGGAGCCGCGCTCGGTTCTGGCGGGGCTCGGGGCTGGCTGCGGGCGGAGGGGGCGGCAGGGGGCTGTGGCGGCTTCGTTGTGCCGTGTGGGCGCCGTGTTGGCCCTGGCGTGAGGGCGCTGCGGGAGCGGCTGCCCGCGGTCTCCTTCCCGCTGCTGCCTCGGCAGGAGCCGGTGCCGGAGCAGCGCTGGCTCGTCCCGGCTGCTGTGGGTAGGACGGAGGTGGCTGCCCCGTGGCCGGGAGTGTGCGGGAAAGTTCCCGTGGCCAGAGATTTGTGTGCCCAGAGGTGCCGGAGGAGTCCTGTGAAAGTAACTTTATTCGTGGACAAAGGGAGAGGCCACGGGGCATTTCCCGTGGGGTCTGTCCAAGCGTTGGAGGACGCAGCCTCCTTTTTATGCCGATTTGCCCGGCCGCATCTCCGTGTCCCTTTCCGCAGTGGCTGAGGTCCTTGGAAGGTACAGACTTCCCGATCCGCCTGCTGCATGTGCCCCTTAATGTGCACCCCCACTTTGTATAACAGCCGATATTCATGGCTCTGTGAAGTTTTATTCCCTTTGCTCTCTGTTTCACCACTTTTCCTTGGCCATCTCTTTGCCAAGAGCACTTTGAGTCATTTAATTTTCCACAGCCTCCTGGTCCTTCTGCTGGAAGAGAATCTGATGCCATCCCAGGGTGAAATGTGGCGTTGCTCATGGGAGTGGATTGGTGGGTGAGAAGGTCAGGAGCTGGAGCTGTGTGCTTGGTTATGATTTGGAGGACAGCTTGTAATCTAATGATGCATTGAAATGATCAGTGGGTTCTCTGGCACCTGGTATGAATTTGTTCGGGTTCCCAGGGGCTGCTCCATGGTGTTGTAGGATTTGTTCTGGTGGCCGTTCATCTTTTCCCCATTTTTGGGCGTTCCCTGCAGCCAGGGATGCATCAATTGACCGCTTTTCTCTGATTAAATCATCACATCCTTGCATTCCCAAGTGATTTCGCTGAACTTGTGGCAGCAAAAGCAGCCCAGTGGTCAAACCCACCCTGTATAACACAGAGAGTGCCAGCAGATGTTGGAGTGGGGAGAGGGATGATTCCCCCCGCTTTTGTGAGTGAAGTTCTCCCAACATTCTCCGTTTGCTGTTTTCCTTTGCAGCTTCAGGGATTTCTGTTGCAGAGTCAGAGATGCTCAGTGTGGGCTCTGCCTTTAGCGATGCAAATTCCGTCGGTGCAGGGAGGCAGAGCTTGGGGTGAGGGGCAGAGGGAATCAGCCCAATTCCTGTGGCAGGCAAGGAGAGCCTGGGACATTGTGCACACTTCCCGCAGCAGAGTTAATTTGCATTTCTAAAGCTCCTCTGCTGGCTGCCTGGAAGGAAGCTTCTCCTCCAGGGCAGCCATCAGGTGACTCACAAGTGGCTCTCCCCCCTCCCCAAAAAGCGGCTTTTTTGTTTCTTTCCTTATTTTTTTCAACCAATATTCTATGAACTTTTCAGGAGTTAAAGGGTCAGTTTTAAAGCTCTTCCAGTTTTGCAAAATGTAACCTAAAGTTGGACATCGAAAAACTCATTCCAAAATTCCGACATCACTAACAGCCACGCACACACATACACAAAAAAACCCCCAAAGCAATAAAGATTTTTTCTACTTCTTCCCCTAAGACTAAAAATTGACTCTCACACCTCTGGCCCAGACCAAACTGACAATATCAAGGTAGGATTATTAAGAAAAAACATTCCAATGCTGTAACTTTGTCACCGAAACTGTGGGAAGAACAAAAACTCCCCAACGACCTTTTTAGTGTTAGAGGATCAAGGCATTACTTTATTCTGGCCAGGATGTGCAACAGAAATCATTTCATGCACACATAGCCCGGGTGTGCAGAGAAAATCATTCCATGGCACACGAGTTTTACTCAATTTTTCCTCAACTTTATGCAGTCTAAACCCATAGAAATCCGTATGTTTAATGTTCATTGGTTCCAAGTTGGGCAGTTCTTAGTATTTGTTTTCCTATTGGCCCCGGATTGCTTGGCCTCTGATGTTAATTAGGTGCACACTCCTTGATTTCCTTCTCAGCCTTTTCCAGAGCAGGGGTCTCCAGCTGTGCCGGGGGCAGTGTCTGGGGTAGCTGTTCCTTGATGTTTGCTGATGGGCGTTGATGTTTTGTTGATGGGCATTATCTTTTGGGTATCTTTTGGGCTCTTCCCAGTCTGTTGAGATGTTAAACTCATGTCTGTTGAGTGGTGTAACATCCCTTAAAGTCCCAAGGCAGGGTCTGTGCCAGCCGAGCTTCCTGTGGAAGAGATTTCACAAGAGACAGGATTCTGGCCACAGACTGCTTGAAACAGACATCCCTGATCTCCACCCCCCACTTGGTCGAGAATTCCCCGTTTGAGGAATTGGAAACCTCAATTCCAGGGGAGATAATTGAATATCTGCCCTGGGTCTGGCTCTTCTTCTTGCCAAAGCCAATGGCAGCAGCCGTACCCGTGGCATCTTGGTTTCTCTCAGCAGCTTCAGAAGGTGTTTCTTTATTTCCCCATTCATTCTTTCCACCCGACCTGAGCTCTGGGGTTACCAGGGGGTTTGGAGGTGCCACTGTGTTCCTAAAGCAGCCAGAACGGCCTGAAGGATCTTTCCTGTAAAATGAGTTCCCCTGTCTGAGTCTATTTTCTGGGAGGGCCAGGGCAGGAGGCTCAGTTAATCTGCTTTTGAAGCCTTGAAAATTGTGCTTTCCTTCTGGTGTCCAGATGGGGTTTCTTGGCTGGCAGGAGAGGAGTGTTGTAGGGAGAGATGCCTGGCTCCAGAAGCGCTGCCTTTAGCAGGGCCTCAGTAAGAGGCTGTAACCCCTTCCTTGCCTCCCTTGGAACAGGGTATTGCTTTTGGACACCACTTGTCCTGGATGCTTCAGAGGAATTTGGAGAGGCTCCATATCTGATTTTCCCTATTTCCCTGGGGCTGCCCACACTTCTGGGTTCCCTTCAGCAGAGGCCTTTGCAGACATTTGACACCAAGGTACAGCAGCATTAGCCTCTGTATCTCCTTTGACAATATGAATTTGCATTCCCACTTCAGCCACCAAATCCCTTCCCAGTAAATTACAATCACAATTAGGAACAAACAGAAATTGATGGGTTTCAAACCCATCTCCCACATCTACTGATAGTGGTTGAATAAAACACCCCTGGTCAGCTTTCCCACTTATTGCCTGAATAATCAAAGAACTTCTTGACAATTTCCCCCCTTAGGTCTCAGATTTGGAGTGGATGGAGAGGCCCCTGTGTCCATCAGGAGCGGCCTCGTCTCGATCCAGACGCGCCCTGAATGTTCTCAAGGGCTCTGGTGCGGTGGGTCCCTGGTGTGCTGGGAGCTCTGAGAGCCCTGCCAATCCATGTCCATCAGGGCTGGACTTGCTCGTGCTGAGGGTGCTGCTGTCTGTGCTTGCAGTGTCCTTGTGGCCTGCAGCTGGAGCCCTGATTCCTTGCCAGGGGCTGTTTGGGTCGGCTCTGCCGTGCCGAGGAGGGCAATGCCTGTGCCAGGTGCTTGTGGCCGCCGCCGTCCCCTGGGTGCTGGGGCCCCCTTGGGCCCTGCGGTTCATCCCTGGGGGGCTGTAGAAACTCTGCCATGGCCTTTGCCTTCACCTTGGCCTTTTGCTCATCCCTTCTTGCATTCCCCTGCTGAGCCTTTCTGGCCAAGTGCTGCAGGGGCTTCTTGTGCCTCTCCTGCAGCCCCCTCAGTGCCTGTGGGTGCTCATCCTCTGACAGCTGCTGAGCTTTCTGCACAATCAGTCGTTTCTCCAGTGACCCAGACAAGATCGATGAAAGAAAATCCTGATCCTTCCACATCCCGCAGCCTCCTGGGGGCCGGGGGCCACTGCCGGCCCTGCCCGGGGGGTGTTGGGGTCAGGCAGTGCCCGGCGCTGAGCCCCGGCTGCCCCACAGCCCCGGCCCGGCCCCGCAGCTCCCCACAGGCCCCCAGCCCGTGCTGCCCTGTCCTGCTGCTCCCCCCCACAGAGAAACACCCTGAAATCCTGAACTTCTTTGTCTCCCTGTCCTGGAAAGCAGGAATAGAAGATATCTCGATCAGCTGGCAAATTTTGAGGATAAGATGGTGCTGAAAAACATCCCAGTACTCACTTTTTTCTCTTCCTCCTCTTTTCCATCTTCCTTTTCCTTTCTTACCACATAGATTCCTCCTGCTGCTGTTTGCCTTAACCATATTGCTGCACACCCCCTTCAACCAATCCTTTCCCAGCACACCAACACCATCTGTCCCCTGTTGCTGAGACCCCTTCTCGACTTCCCTTTTTACCCCCGCTGGGTGTCCATGTCCTTAATTAGCTCTGGGAGAATGTGCAAACTGCCTCCACATTGTCCCCTTTTGTATAGAACACGATGTCCATGGTTGTGTTCCGGCTTTGTTGTTGTTCTGGAAGTTGAGGAATTGAGCAGGAGCTTGGCTGAGCAGCAGTGTGTGTCAATCAGTAGCATTTTGTGGAGCTGATGGTTTCTGCTTGTGTCACTTGCTTGTGTCCAAGTCCGTGTGGCTGTGTCCGAGCAGATTGAGAGCATGTGTTTGTAGGGAGGCGTTGGTGTTGTTCCTTCGCTGGGGGTGCCCGGTTTTCGGGCCATCCCCCCTGGAGCAGGGTGTCCCCCCTTGGTGCAGGCGCGGCCCTCAGGCAGCGCTCAGCCAATCAGCAGGCGCGGCGCTGGTGACTCAGCAGTTGCCAGGCAGAGCCGCAGCGCCCGGCGCTCCCCAGCTGGAGCCCCCGTGTGGCCCGGCCTTGGCGCCCCCCGCGAGGGGAATTTGGGGAGGTGGGAGGGGGGGAGCGCCAAGGCCGGGCCGGCCCGTGCTGTGCTGGCAGAAGTGGCTGCGGCGGGGGCCGAGTGCGGCCAGGAGCGGCCGAGAGCCCAGCGCTGCCCCAGCCCGAGCTGCCGCAGCTGCATCCCTGCGGGTGCTGTGCGATCCGAGAGCTCTGGGGGGCAGAGCGAGCCAGGGGTGGGTGCTGGGCCTGGGGGGAGGAGGAGAAAGGCTGGAGGAGCAGGGCTGGAGACCAGAATGGTGAAAGGATGGACGTGGGAGCAGCAGGTAGGATTCTACAGAAGGAGTAGTGTGAGGAAGAGGAGTGTGAGGAAGAGTAGGGATACAGGAGGAGGAGGAGCAGGAAGAGGAGGCACCGCAAGGTTCCAGCACTCGCTGTATCTGCAGCCTCCCCCCAGCCCCAGGAGCGTTGCCCCCCCCCCCCCCACTCCAGCAGGTGATCAGGGAGGGGGATCCACGATTTTCCCTTGGGTGAATCCTAGTGTTTCTGAGGTTTCTTGGGCTCCATGTTGGTGGTTTTGTATTTTTGTGGGGCTGAATGTTTATATTTTGGAGGGAGTTTTGTCTGAATCTTGATGTTTTGGTAGTTTTGGGTCTGTGTCTTGATGTTTTGGGGCATTTTGGTCTGAATCTTGGTGTTTTGGAGGTTTTAAAAGATACAAGATGTCCAGTGATGCACTTGGGCAGGAGAAACCCCCAGCCCAAGGCACTCACCCCTTGTTTCTCTCCCCAAACCAGGATTTGTCATTCCCAAGGTGTGGCTGGATGGAGGAGAAGGAAAAGCCCCGGAGATGCCGCACGAGGAGGGGCTGCAAACGCAGCCCAGAGAGATCCAAGGAGGAAAGAGCCCCCCTGTGCCGGGAAGGCGGCCGGAGATCCAGGGGGAGCTCGGAGGTGGGGGAGAAGCCTCAGGGTGGGGAGAAGCCCCACAAGTGCCTGGAATGTGGGATGGGCTTCAGGTGGAACTCCAGCCTGATCCGGCACCAGAGGATCCACACTGGGGAGAGGCCCTATGAGTGTGGGAAATGTGGGAAGGGCTTCTCCAGCATCTCCCACCTGATCCAGCACCAGGTGGTCCACACTGGGGAACGGCCCTATGAGTGCTTGGATTGTGGGAAGAGCTTCAGGCACAGCTCCACCCTGAGGGTGCACCAGCGCACCCACACTGGGGAGAGGCCCTACGAGTGTTCTGAGTGTGGGAAGAGGTTTCAGAGGAGCTCCGATCTCCTCGTACATCAGCGCATTCACACGGATGAGAGGCCCTTCCGCTGCTCCGACTGTGGGAAGGGCTTCAAACGCAACTGCAACCTCATCATCCACCAGCGCATCCACACCGGGGAGAGGCCCTACGAGTGTTCCCAGTGTGGGAAGAGCTTCTCACAGAGGTCAAACTTGACCAAACACCACCGGAGGCACCGCTAAGGGAAGCCCTGCGAGTGCCCCGAGTGCGGGAAGAGCTTCGTGCGCTGCTCCAGCTCCATCCCCCGTGGGAGGGTGGGCGCTGGATGATCCCCAGTGACCCCCGTTGGGCAGAGCCCTGGTGACCCCCGTTCCGGGTGATCCCCGCTGGGTGGGGGGAAGGTGTTGGAGAGATTTCTTTGCCTTCTCCTTGTGCTGCTGGGATTTGGTTGGGAATAAATTCCCTCCCTGTGCCCAAGCTGGGTCTGGTGTGCCCGTTCCAGTTGAAAGGGATCAAATCATTGTACCTGTGCAAATATAAGATAGAGGGTAAAAGTTAGCAAATATTGGTGTATTGGGTTGACCCTGAGTTGATGGACAGTCTTTAAGACCAATTACGCTTCTCACAATTTACATATTTAAACCGCACAGAAAGGCGGGACTTCCCCTTCTTGTCGGAGCTCGCCTGCTGGAAGGTGGGGGGGCTCCGAGCCTCCTGGCCCCGCCGGGCCAGGCCGGGGCCACTGCCCCTTCCCCCTTTCCCAACGCTGTGGCACGGACCCTGGGTGGCTGGGGGGGAGCTGTCCCAGAGCCGCAGGCAGCTAAAGCCAGCCATGGACTGCTCACAGCTAAACCCATCCAGCGCGGCTCCCTGGGACCGGCGGGTCCCTCTCCTCTCCACGCGGGGCCGGCGGAGCCAGCGGGAGCCGGCGGAGCCTTCTGTCTGCAGCCAGCACACTCCGTGCTGAACTGAAGAGGACACCACGCAGCCAGCAGCACAAAGGGAGCGAGGCTTTCCCCACCGTAAAGCCCGAACAAGAACACTCTTCAACGTGGCGGCTTCTGAGTCAGAGAGAAGAGAAAGGAGTCCTGTGGGACGGGGCTGGAAATGGCGACGGGAGAAAAGAGGGCGGTGCCGCAATTCTGGCGGGCAGCTTAAAAGAAACCTTCTTGCATGCTGTGGTAAGAAACTGTAATACCAAAGAACTTATCCTTAAAAAGATGAATAACCCCATGTGATGGCCCATGTTTTGTACTGTGAAGGAACTGTGAGATTTTTCATGGGAGAGATGTTCTACACACAGCAGATTGTTTGTTTCCGGGCGGATCTGCTGTTGGTGGCAGTTTGGGAACCACGTGCAACTGAAGGAAAAACCCTTTTTTCCCTTAAGCATAAGAGAGAGACTTTTCAAGAACTGGAACACTGACAAACATCCCATGTTCTGTTATCCCTTGTGTGAGCTAGGTAAAAGGAGAGAAGTGCTGCGGCGGGGGGGGGATTTGCTTTAATTTTGTTTTGTTATTGTCTCTTTACTCTTAATTCTATTAGTAATAAAACTCTTTCATTGTACTGCAACTGTTTAAGGTTTGTGCCTGCTTTGCTTTTCTCCTAATTCTTATCTCACAGAAGGAAAATAAGTAAGTAATGAATATTTCGAACTCAACCCGCTACAATTGGCCACAAGCTTAAGGCACAGAATGTAACTTGGCAAGAAATGGGGAACAAAAGTTGCAGAAATGAGAAACAAACTTGCTGAGATCAGTCCAGAAACTGCTTGTCATAGGTTAGCAAGCATAGTCCCGGAAGGGATGTCCTTGCTAAGGGGTGCTTACAGTTTCCTCTGGGAACTGATAGAACCTATCAGCTGGCCAGTTTGAATATGGACAATTCTCTAAGCCACTTAAAGTTGTGAACACCTCTGTGATCCACACTTAAGAATAGACAAACTCCCCCCCAAGCTCTCTCTCGTTTCCGGTGCTGGGACAGGTGGCTGAGGGCCCTGTGTGGGGGCCAGCGGGCCCGGCCAGGCCCTGCTTGGGCCAGGCCGGGCCGGGCCACGGCCATCCTGGAGCCATGGGCCTGTTCCAGCCATGGAACCCCCCCCACTGCCTTGCCGTGGGCAGCCGGAGCGGCTCGGCTCTCCCCCCTCTCCACTGCGATAAGGAAAATTCAACATTCCAGCTGCAAAGCTGCAAGGCCAAGGTGAGATTAACCCTTTTTATTGCTGTGAAGAGCTGAAAACCTGAGGGAAGAGAGAGAGGAGATGCTTAAAGCTGAAATTCTGTTGTGAAGCTATGATATATCAGAGTATCCTGTTGTAATTTCATGAAGATCTGGGGGGTGGAATGTTCAACTTGTGAGCAAAAGCACCTGCGCTGAGATAGGCAGATGCTGACGCAGCTGTAATTTCATGAGAAGTTTGGACAGGGAGAGATGAACCAGATGAGGACTTTGGCTCCAAATGGGAAAGGAGAAAACCTCAGTCCCTAGAGATGCTCCCAGAGATAGTCCTAACAATGAAGATGATGAAGACCCTTTGCTCCCAGGGAAGGAGAAGGGCCTCTGTTTTTGTTTCTGAACGGCTCAACCTTAAAATTGTACCCCAAAAACCTTCAAGAGTGGACCCTCGAAAGCAGTTGCAGGAAAAGCTGCAAGTCGGGGGAAGGGACTCACACGCAGGCAGAGAGACTCCTCTTCCTAAATGGACTGAACAATATTTGGAAGTGGGCGGCTGTCTCGCTGTGATAATGTTTTCATAGCATGAGCAAGAAGAGACTTCTCTTTCTAAATGGACTGAACAAGGTTATTATGGAAGTGGTAACAGACTGAACATCTCAAGGGTTGTCTTTTTACATTGTCAGTGGGAGAAGGGAGGAAGGTGGGGGGAGGAGGAGAGTTCTGAAGGTTGTATAATTTTTTCCCTTTTCTCCCTTCTTTTAGATCTGTTAATAAACTTCTTTATATTCTTTCAAGTTTGGTGCCTGCTTTGCATTTCTCCTAATTCTTATCTCACAGCAGATAAACAGTAATGAGTATTTTGGACCAAACCACTACACTGCTGAAGCAGCCAACAAGAGACTGCGCATGCCTAGGAAAGAAAGGTGCAAAGTGCAAAGCGAGGAAGACTGTGGCACCTGGGGAGGTGATGGGGGTCAGGAGGAATTTTTATTACCTCCCCGAGTAGGAACCCATTTCCACTCCCCTTCATCCCCCAGGTCTCCTCCTATTGCCTGATGCTGAGAGGCCTGGGAGTGCTCTGACTGCTGGGGGGCTTCTCTCAGGGATGGAAGGGTGAAACTCCACCAGTCTATTTCCCTTTCCCTTTCTCTAATGCTCCTTAGTCTTTCCCCTTCCTCCTTAAGCTCGGCCCCCAGGGAAAGGAGATCGTTCACTGCTCACACCTCAGGCAGGTGTCTTTGACCGCGTCCCCCGGTGCTACAGCCAGGCTCAAACACTCCTCACAGGAAGGGTCAGGACAGACGCGTCCTTCTGGGAGGGTTCTGTTTGCCTGGGTACACTTTTAGTGGCTGGAGCTTTTGATCGTGTCAGGACCATTGCTGAAAAAACCCAACCAACCAAATCTCAAGACAAAAACAAACTCAAAACCCCACGGGCAGGAGAACACCCGCAGCCGTGCCCTCGGAGACGTGCCAGGGCCCTGTTTGCCCGCTCCTGTTCCCCGCGCTCCCCAGAGCCCTTTTTGAATCCGAGCGCCGCTGGCCGGAGGAAACCCCGCCCTACGCGGGGGTGTCACCCCCTTTGCTCTGCCCACAGAGCTCCTGAGCCGCCGGCGGCCGCAGCCCCTCCCCGTGGCCTCGGGCCCGGCCAGGACCCCCCGCTCCGTCCCCGCACTGATTTTGGGGGGCCGTGTGTCCCCCCCAGCCCCGCTGTCACTCTGCCCCCCCTCGGCTGCTCCCAGTGTTCCCAGTAAAGCTTCCCAGTTCGCCCCGGTCCCGTTTATTGGGGAGCAGTGGGGAGGGACCTGGGGGGCTGCGATTGGTGGGGCAGAACCTAGGGATGGATTGGGAATGGGGACCCCTGTGTGTCCCCCCCGTGTGTCCCCCCCATATCACACCACTCTGGGGGGGCTTTGGGAGGCACCTGAACCCCACCACGGCACCCAGCAAACCCCAAAAGGCTGCTGGTGGAGAGCTGCAGGGGAAGGAAGGCTGAGCAGGGAGCAGGACCTGGCTCCCCCCAGCACGCTGCCCACCGAGATCCACCTGCACGCGGCCCCAGGGTGGATTCTGACATAAAGCGGGAGCTCAGAGCCCTCCCCTCAGCCCTCCCCTCATCCCAGCTCACCCCAAGCTTTGGCCTGAGCAGCTCATGAGGGGCGAGAACTGACCTCGGGCTCCCAACCCAGAGCAGACCCCAGCCCGTCTCCTTCTGGGGGCCGGGCTCTGCACCCCTGAACTCCCCCAGCGCCCGGAGCTGCCCCCCCGCCCTCCACTGCAGCTTCACGCTGCTGACAGGATGTGGCCCCTCCGAGGTGTCACCGTATCTCAGGTGACATCGCAGCGGGAGCCCAGAGAGCGCCGGAGCCTCTGCTCCCCCTCCGGCACCCCGAGCTGTGCCCCCCGAGCTGTGCGGCCCAGAGGGGCCCGGCCCCAGGCTGAGGGGCTGCTCAGCACCCCCTGCCCACCACGGGGACAGTCGCAGCAGCTCATTTGGGGGGATTTTCCCCCAGCTCTGCCCCTCTGAGGGGTCTCCCCAAGATCCAGCAGACATTGGAGTCTCCCTCCCGCCTGCCCGGGTGGTTTGGGGGTGCTGGGGGTGCCAGCACTGGGCACAGGGCTCGTTTTATCGGGGCTCTGGGTGGCCCCGAGCTCGGCCCGGGCCTCCCAAACCCTGTCCGTGCCACAGCCGGGAGATTGTTCCCCCGCACGAGTCCCCCGACAGCTGTCGGGGCTGTCCCCGGGTCCCCATGGCCGCACTCACACGAGCAGCCCCAGCGCCACCGCGGCCTCTCCGAGCAGGAGATTCCCGGTCCAGCCGGCCCCGAGCGCCACGCGGTGCCACCGAGGACAGCCCGGAGCTGCAGGGGACAGAGGTGACCGGAGATGGCCCAGCCCCGCACCCAGCGGCCCGGAACTCTGCAGATTTGGGCTGTTTGTCCCCAAAAGCAGCTCCGAGCCTGGCAGCCCCCAGGATTCAAACGCTGGTGGATTTTCCCAGCCGCAGGAATCCAATATTTCAGTCAGTGGTTGGACTTTGTGATCTTCAAGGTCTTTTCCAACCTAAACAGTTCTGATTCTCCCACTGGATTTTCTCCATAAGGAAACCGAAACTGGAGCCAGCAGGAAAAAGCACGAGGCACAAGGAGCGGTGGAAGGAAACAAAGCAGGAACCCCCACAAGCACAGGGAAGATGGACCAGGAGCATCGAGACTCGGATCAGGGTATCTAAAGGCACCGGCAGCCCTTCAGCATCCCAGCTCTCCTTCGAGCAGCGGAATTGGAGCAGATTTGGGGCTTTTGTTCCGAGCACGGACCCTTTGGAAGAACCAGCCCCTGGAAATCGCGTTTGGTGTGGAGCTCAGTTTTCCCAGTTCAGCCTCTCCACGCAGGGATGAGGCTCAAAGGGCCGCGCTGGGCGATGCCAGGGCTTAAGAGTCTTCCTGCAAAGCCGAGCTTTGATCCCGGCAGGGCTGGGCCGAAGCGGCCGCACGGGGAGGAGGAGGAGGGAGGTGGGAGAGCAGCCGGTGTTTAACCCCGCGGCAGCGAGTGCGAACGTGAGCACACCCGGTTCCCAGGGCGGGGAATCCCGGGGGAGAATTCCCGAGGGAGGAATCCCGTGGGGATGAACCGCAGGGGAGGATCCTCGGAGACAAATACCGGGGAAAGAATCTCGGGGAAGGAATCTCGGGGGAAGGAATCTCGGGGGAGGAATCCGGAGGGAAGGAATCCTGGGGGAAGGAATCCCGGGGGGAGGAATCCCGGCGGAAGGAATCTCGGGGGAGGAATCCTGCGTGGGGGGAATGCAGGATTGAGGAATTGAGGAATTCATCCCGTTCAATTGAGCAGCAGTGAAGCGGTGCCCGGCGCACCAAGGAAACTCAAACACAAAAGCCCCGCCGGGATCCCAGCCCCGCACCCACCCCCCGCCAGTTCCTGTCCCCCACCAATCGGGGGGGCCCAGCGGACACGACCCCCAGTGCCTGCACCCTGCAGGGGTGGGGGGCTCCCCGCAGCCCCCGCTCGCCCCTCGGGCTAAGACCGTGTAGCCCTCCTCGCCCTCCATGGCTCGGCGGAGCCGGGGGCACAGGCTGGGGACAAGGGGTGGGGACGCGGGGTGGGGACACACAGGAGAGGACACGAAGCCACAGCGCCTCTGAGCGCTGGCGCTGGCCCGGGGTGGGGCGTGAGTGGCAGCGGGACCGGAGCTTCCTGCCCCCTCTGCAGCCCTGACACCCCGGGGAGGGGCACCGAGGGGCTGGGGGGGTGGTGGGATTTTGTCTCCAGAGGAAGGAAAATCGGGATACGGGGCAGCTTCCCACAGAGGAAAGGAGAAGGAGCTGTGGCAGGAGCTACTGCAAGAGAAAAACCCCTCCTCACCCCATAAAATGCTGAAAAGAAAAGATCAAGAGGTTGGTCCTGATCTCTGAGAGGTGAGAATCAATAAAATATCATTGAAGGAGAAATAAAACGTTGAGAGTTGATCAATGAAAAGCCAGAGGTATCCGAAAATAGACACAAATTGTTCTGTGGAGCTCCCAGCCCAGGCTTTCCCAGCCCTGGGTGTGGAGTGGCACCGGCTCAGCGGGAAGCCCTGGGACCTCATTTCTCCTACCCCCTAATTCAGAGCAATTTATTTGGCGAAGTAATTATTACTTAATCGCTGTTTAATTATCCCTGAGCTGCTTTGCTCCTCTACTATGCACAGGCCAGCACAGGCTCAGGGGCTGCAGGGCTGCCCTGTCCTGCCAGGGCTCTGTGCATCGCTTTGATTTCCCCCAAAAAGGGAAAATGGCCCCAAACCCCTTGGGCAGAGCGCAGGAGGAGAGGGAGATTTCTGGTAGAAAACTCCCAAAGTCGTTTATGCCCAGCTTGGGAAGAACAGCCCAAGCCAAGCGGAGCTGGGACCCCCCAGCAGCGCCTCTCTGCCGCCCCAGCTGAAGCCCTCGCTGGCTGCTCCAGGCTGGATGAGCAGACTGGGAGCACTGGGAAGGGGCCCCGGCTCGGGCCGCAGCCCCCGGGGCAGCCCCACGGCAGCTCCAAGGCTCCGCCAGCCGGGATGGAACGTGGGAGGGGGAGCAGGGCAAGGGCCGGGGCTGTCGGTGCCCAGGAGACACAAGGGACAGCGGGGGCACTGCACAAGCATTTCATGCAAAAGTAACAATAACTGGGTGAACAACCACAACCGCAACATTGGCCCTGTGAGTGCTGGTGGGAGTCACACAAGGCCATTTCACAGACTCACAGAATCCTCTGAGCTGGAAGGAACCCACAAGGATCGTGGAGTCCAACTCTAAAGGGAACGGGCCCCGTGGGGTCAAATCACAACCTTGGCATCACTGGCAGCGTGCCCCAGCCAAGGGCACATTCCTGGGGAAGCCCAGGTTTTACACCTATCTTCATCTATATCCATATCTATCTATATCTATCCATCCATCTACAGGGTTACTCTATATGTGGCATTACAGAAACAGGATCAGTTCTGGGATGGTCCAAGAAGGAGCAAGAAACCCCCAGCTGCAGCCCAGGCAGCCACACATCAGCTTCCACATCATCTCCTCTTCCTGCAGCTTCATCTCCTGGAGACCAGGCACCGAGGTGACCCTGCAAAGTGGCACTGAGGTGACCCTGAGAGCCAGTGCAAGGCAGACGCTGCGGCTGAGGAAGGACATCCCCGTGCTGGGGGGGAAGAGGCGAAGCTGAACCTGCCCAGCAGGGAGAAGGTCCTCTCTGCATCCCCCGTCACGGGGCAGTTTGGGCCCTGCTGCAGAGATACGGCCGCGGATTTGAGCAGGTCCCGCTCCTGAGTTCACCCTCTCCAAGGAACGCACACTCTGCATCGCCCAGGACCTCGACCCTGCAAGGAGAAGCAGAGGCAGCGCTGGCAGCACAGGCGGACACGTCGTGCCCCCGTGCCCCCCAGGCCCTGCCCGGCTCCCCGGCACTCACGAGGAGTTGAAGCTGCTGCCGTCCCCCCAGGGCAGCCCCTGGCCCCGCCTGCGCAGCCCGAGGCAGGGATGTGCGCTCCCACAGAGGGGAAGGGGAACTCCTGGGAAGGAGAGAGGAGCGGCAGTGGGAGCTGCCCCGGCCCCTCGGGGGGACACACGCCCAGGGCTGCCCCACGCCCCGGGGCTCCTTCCCTGCGAGGCCCCGGGGCAGGGCTGCACCCACGGCCCCACAAGCACCGAGCCCGGCCCAGGAGCCCCCCAGGCTCCCCTCTGCCACCCCACAGCCCCCACGGCCCCTCACTCACCATTTCCTCATCCTTGAGCACGGCCAGGGAGGCCCCGAGCTCGGAGCACCGAGCCTGACCCTGACCCCAGGTCCCCTGATCCCTCGAGAGGAAGTCACAGACCCCGCGGTACCCGACCCAGCCCTTGGGACAGGCCAGCAGCACCGGAGCCACAGGTGCAACTGGGGTAACTGGAGTTTTACCACAGCTTCCTGCTGGACAGCGAAGGGGAGAAGGTCCGAGGATCGCCCTGCACAGGGAGCGGGGACCCCGCTCTGCCCCGGGGGGGCTGGGCCGAGGCAGCTGCCCCGCCCTTACCTGACTGCACAGCCAAGGCCACCCCCAAAGCCAGGACCAGGAGCAGCAGAACCAGCAGCGTGACAGGGGATGGGATCTGAACCACTCACCTGGAGCGGGAAAGAGCCGCTGGAGGCACTGGCCAGGGCCAGGGCCAGGGGCCAGCCTGTGGCAGGAGAACTGCCCAGGGCTGGGGGCAGCCGGGGGCGTTGGGCCCGGCCACTGCAAACCACGAGGCCTCTCCCAGAGCCCTGGGAACAGCCACAGCCCTGCCGGCCCTGTGCTCCTGGGCTGACACTGCCCCTCCCTACGGGCCACAGCGCTGGCCCTGCACTCACCCAGAAATCCTCCGAGGGTTCTTTTCTGGATGTCCCCGGTTCCTGATGCGGCCTGGGGATCCGGGGCTTCATTCACAACCCCGCGAACGGAGCAGAATTCCCTCTCCTCCAGCCCACAGCCGGCACCTCCCCGCTCAGTACAACCAGCACCTTGCTCCCGAGGCATCAGCAGTGCTGAAAAACCCTTCCGCAGGAGCCTCAGGAACAGTTTTACAACCACGGCGAAGGCCGGTTGGAAGGACCCCGATGAGGGGCCCCGGCTGGTCCCGGCCCTGCGGGAGCCCCAGGCTCAGGAGGGCGGTGCCGGCTCAGTGCCGCCCTTCCCCGCCTGTGCCCTTCCTGCAGCCTGGTGGCGACAGAGGAGCTGTGCTCGTGTGGCTGCTGTAACCGAGCCCAAAGCAACTTCCCCCAAAGCGGAGCCTCCACCTTCAGCAGACGCTGCCAGGACAGACACAAAGCTCTCAGCTTCTGGGCTCCGCTTACAAAGGGAGCAGCTCCATCCCCACCTGCCCGGATATTCCCGTTCTGGCACGGTGCCGATTCTAAAAGTAACATATTTTGGGCACAGATATGGAATACAATAATGCTGTGCCTTACCCATGACAAAAATTCATAAAATAATAAGAAAGCCAACAGTAGCAGCAGCATTGGCACCGTAACAGTGCCGGAGGTCACACAAGGCCACTTCACAGAATCACAGAATCCTCTGAGTTGGACGGGACCCACGAGGGTCACCGAGTCCAGCTCTTAAGGGAACGGCCCGCGTGGGGATTGAACCAAAACCTTGGCATTATTAGCACCGTGCTCCTGAATCAGGGGGATGGGGAAGCAGAGAGTAAATGATTCACTAAGAATTGGTTTGTTAGGAGCAATGCATACCGCTTGCCCAACACTTATTGTGCCTACCAAAGCAGGATGAGAAGATATGAGACTATTGATAAAGGCGAAGGAATCTTGACCAAAGATCCTGGTTTTAACCTAAAGCTAACTCAAACCACTCTTGAAGTTTGCACTTAGCCCAGGGACATAAAGAGCACGCGCAGGGAGGAAAGGTGAAAAGTTCGGGATGAGGAAGACCCTTTACTTCATCTGAGGAAGACTCTTATTTCATCTCGGAGACCCCTGCCCGCGACCACCAGACAACGCTGCGCAAGCGCAACGCGGATGTAAATGACTTTTGGGCTCATTGTAATACGAGGTGAGGCTGGGCGGGGCCAGGTAATGAATATGTATAGGCAGATTGGGAAACGCAATGAATATGGAACTTGTAACCCGATAAATACCAAGCTGAACGCAGCTGTCGGCACGCATGGCTTTGGAGGAGCGATCCCCCGTGCGTCCCAGCGCTGGAATAAACACACCTCCTGTACTACTTATTCCAGTAGCGGAGTCTTTCCCGCTCATCACTCCTGCCGAGGCAGCAGCGGGAAGGAGACCGCGGGCAGCCGCTCCCGCAGCGCCCTCACGCCAGGGCCAACACGGCGCCCACACGGCACAACGAAGCCGCCACAGCCCCCTGCCGCCCCCTCCGCCCGCAGCCAGCCCCGAGCCCCGCCAGAACCGAGCGCTGAACTCACTCGCGGCTCTGCCGTGGTTGCCGTCCCCTTAAACCAGCTCTCCTCTGCTCCGTTCCGGCCAGCGACGGACGAGGAGTGACGGCGAAAGCTGCCCATCGGGCGCTGGCCCGTTCTTCTCTTCCCTGCCCTCTCGGGTCTCGCAGCGTCACCGGCCCGAGCTCAGCCCGCCCGGGGCCGGCTCGAACGTTCCCCGGCCGGGGCGAGCAGCTCCCGCAGCCTCCTCAGCCCCGGAGCCCTCGCAGCCCTCGCTCTTTCGGGCCGTTCCCGCCGCCCGCAGTGAGGGGCGCGGGGGCTCCTCCTGAACTCCCCTGCCCTCGGTCCCTCCTGGGCACGGCCGGGCATTAGCCCGGCTCCCGGGGCTGTCCCGGCACCGCCTGCTGCCACAGGGCACGGCGTTGCTGTAGAGTTTGTTGTTAAACCCAACAACAGATCTGGGGCGGGATTCAAGCCTAGAAACCCTCGAGGAGCCCTCGGGAGCTCGGAGCAGCACGAAGGGCTTAAGGATCCCCCGGGACCTCCAAGCAGCAGCTCTGCAGCCCAGAATGGAGATGATTCCAGACCCCACGGTCCATCCCGGGGTTGCAGATGTGAGAGCGGAGCAGGCACCGAGCTGCTGGATGGAGCTTCCAGCCCCCGTCGGATCCATCGGGGTACGACAGAGTCAGTGATGGGCGTCTGTCGGGGCTCGGTGTCTGTCAGCGTTTGCAATCCACGTGGATGAGCCGAGTCCACACTGGCAGCGATCCCCACCGCCACCTGCTCTCTCTCCTCTCCTTTCCATGACAGATTTTGTGCTGCTTCCTTTCACTCTAATGACCTGGAAAGCAAAATCCACAGCTGGCCCACGGCCATCCCTGCTGCCTTCCACGTCTCCAGCCTTGATCCTCCATCCACTCCCTGCCAGCTCGGAGGAAGGCAATTGCACCCACTGGCACCACGTCCCTCCTCTCACTGTGTCCCATTTTGCCCAGTTGGTACTTCTGTAACTGCCTGTGAGCACAGCCGGACCCTCCCTGCAGCTGGTTAATGCTGGACTGAATTATTGCACCGATTACTGGGCTGGGCCCGGCTGGGTGCCCGGGGCCACCAAACCCGCTCTGTCTCTGCCCCCCTCAACCTGGGCAGGGAACAGAACACACCAGGAAAGGCGGCAGGGTCAGCACAAGAGTAGGGAAAGATCACTCATGGAAATAACACACTCGGCTTGGGGAAATGAATTGGATTTATTATCAAACAAATCACAACAGGAGAATGAAAAGTGAAAAGCATCCTAAAAGTAACACCTTCCCCCGACCTCTTCCCGAGCTTCCCTTTATCCCCCATTCCCTCCCTCCTCCCCACCCAGGGGCACAGGGGATGGGGGTCACACTCAGGTCATGTCACTGCCTCCCCCTCAGGGACAGGAATCCTTGTCCTGCTCCAGCCCGGGGTCCCTGCCGCGGGACACAGTCCCTCAGGAGCGGGCTGCTCCAGCGGGGATCCCCCACGGCCTCACGAGTCCCGCCAGGAGCCACTTCCACGGCTCTGCAGGGGCTTCCCACGGGCTCGGGGCTCTCTCAGGCATCCCCTGCTCCGGCCCGGGCTCCTGCCGGGGCTGCAGGTGGGTCCCTGCTCCATCCCGGACTCACCCGCAGCTCCCAGCGCCTTCAGCTCCCGGTCACACGGAGCTCCGGGCGGTTCAGGGCAGCAGCAGCTCCGTGGCCTCCAGCCCGGGCCGGGCCCAGCGCCAAGAACGCTCCTCAGCCAAGGTTTCCGAGAAATGGCGGAGTGCGGGGAAAGGGAGGGGGTTCCGTGCCGTGTGCAGAGCCCGCCCCTCGCTGCGATTGGGCGGTGCTGCCGTCAGTCGTGGTTCTGGCGCGCTGATTGGTCGGAGCGGGGAGCAGCCCGGGCCCGGAGCCGCCGGCAGGGCGGCCGTGGCGCAGCAGAGGCGCCATTGGCGGAGCGTCTGTGCGGGCCCGGGAGCGGCGGCGGCGGCCGGAGCCCGCTGAGGCGGCGGCGGAGCTCGGAGGCGGCCCCAGCGCAGCGTCCGCGGACGGGGCAGCCACCTCTGTCCTACCCACAGCCCCCGGGACGAGCCAGCGCTGCTCCGGCACCGGCTCCTGCCGAGGCAGCAGCGGGAAGGAGACCGCGGGCAGCCGCTCCCGCAGCGCCCTCACGCCAGGGCCAACACGGCGCCCACACGGCACAACGAAGCCGCCACAGCCCCCTGCCGCCCCCTCCGCCCGCAGCCAGCCCCGAGCCCCGCCAGAACCGAGCGCGGCTCCCACCTGCGCTGGGGCCGCCTCCGAGCTCCGCCGCCGCCTCAGCGGTGCTTCCCAGTCACCCCCAGTATGATCCCGGTCACTCCCAGTATGTTCCAAATCACTCCCAATAGGATCCCAGTTGCCCCCAACATGATCCCAGTTGCTCCCAGTCATGCCCAGTATGGTTCATTTCACTCTCAGTCCCTCTCAGTAAGAGTTCACTGTGGCCTCATTCACCTCCAGTATGAACCCAGTCATATCTTCTATGATGCCATTTGCCCCCATTGTGGCCCCAGTTGCTCCCAGTATGAGTCTGGTCACCCCAGTATGATCCCAGTAGCCTCCAGACCCTTCCATTATGAATCTGGTTTGATCCCTGTCACCCCCAGTATGATCCCAGTCGTTCCAAGTATGATCCTGTCACTCCCAGTATGATCCCAGTATGACCCCAGCATGGGCCAGCTGCTCCCAGGATGATCCCAGTTGCCCCTTGCATTTTTCCAATTGTGTCTTTTCACCACCACTATGGTTCCAGTCACTCCCAGTAGGATTCCAGTCAGTCCCAGGATGATCCCAGTCATGCCCACTATATCCCAGGAACACCCAGTTGCTCTCAGCATGCTTCCAATAGCCCTCAGTGTGGTCCCAGTATATCCCAGTATGATCCCTGGTGCCCCAGTTCTGCTTCCCCTGGGTTCTGGTCCCGATCCTGGTGTATCCCAGTGTCCCAGTCTGTCCCATCCCATCCCAGCCTGTCCCTCTCTGTCCTGGTCCCTGCCCAGCAGCTGCCACCATTTCCCAGATCCTGCTCCCCCCCACCCCATTCCTGGGCACTGGGACCCCCCTGCATCTCCTTCCCCAGCTCCGGGACCCCCCTGCACCCCCTGACCCTGCACCAACACCCCCCTGCCCCCTTTTCCGGGTATCCACCTCTCCCAGCCGCTGGATCCCCCTTTTCCCTGACCCCGGGGACCCATGGACCCCTCATTCCCGGCCATCCCGGGGCACCTCAGCCCCAGGCCTCTCTTTGCTGGGAAACCCGAACTGGGCATGGGGCTCTGCAGCTGCTCTGGGATTTGTGATCACCCAAAGGAAAGGGAGAGGAGAGGGAGAGAGAGAAGGAGATTCAGAATCAGGGATCGGGGTCACAGTGCCCAGTCCTGCTCCCTCGGGGGTGGGGCCCCGCACCCGCAGGACAAAATGGATCTGCGGGTCCCGGAGCTTTCCCCGCTTTGGGCCGAACCCAGCGGGTTCCAGGCAGAGTTTGGCCGCAGGGCCCGGGAGTTCAGCCCAGCCCGGCACAGGGGTCCCACAGGGCGTGGCCGGGGAGGGTTCGGGGAGGGGATCCAGGTGAATTCCCTGGAATTCCCCCTTTTCCCCTCCCCCCCCCCGCGCTCCCTCGGTCACTTTCGCTTTCGCGTTTCCCAAACTGCGCCACAGCTGCGCTCGGTGACGGCTGCGATGGCTCCAGCGCTGGGTCTGGGGGTGCTCTTGGGGCTCCTGGGGCTCCTGGGGGCCCCGGGGGAAGCGACGAAAGGTGAGTGGGACCCCCGGCACCGGGACCCCCCTGAATCGCAATTCCCGGGCACCGGGACCCCCCTGAACCTCCATTTCCGGCCACCGGGACCCCCCTGAACCGCAATTCCCCGGCACCGGGACCCCCCTGAACCTCCATTTCCGGCCACCGGGAACCCCCTAAACCCCCATTCCCGGGCACGGGACTCCCCCGGCACCCCCATTTTTGGTCCTGTGTCCCCCCTCCATCCCCTTCCCCAGCATCGGGACCCCCCTGTCCCCCCTTATCTGGCACCGGGACCCCCCTGAACCGCCATTCCCGGGCACGGGGATCCCCCTGGACCCCCATTCCCGGGCATCAGAATCCACTGAGCCCCCATTCCCGAGCACGCGGACCCCCTTGAACGTTCATTTCCTGGCACCGGGACCCTCCTGTACCCCTTTCCCCAGCACCGGGAACCCCCGGACCGCCTTATGTGGCACCGGGACCCCCCTGAACTTCCACTATCGGGTGCCGATAATCCGAATTCTGGGAAGGGAATCACCTGATCCCCCATTCCTGGGGATCGGGACCCCCCTGAACCCCCTTATCTGGGACTGGGACCCCCTCCTGCACCCCCTTCACGTGTCCCAGGGGGTCCCGGCGGGTCCCAGGGGGTCCCAAGCGGTTGTCGCGGGGTCCCAGGGGGGTCGCAGCGCGGATCCAGTGGGATCCAGCTGAATTCCCGGGAATTCCCCTTTTGTCCCCGTCCCCTCCCCCCCCCCCCCAGCTCCCTCGGTCACTTTCGCGTCTCCCAAGCTGCGGCAGCGGGATCTGCCCGGCGCCTGCCCCGGCACCGGAACCGCCCTGCACCCCCATTCCTGGGCAGAGAGACCCCTCTGAACCCCCATTCCTGAGCACCGGGACCCGCCTGAACCCCCATTCCCAGCACCGGGACCCTCCTGCACCCCCATTCCTGGGCACAGAGACCCCCCCTGAACCCCGATTTCCGGGAATAGAACTCCCCTGAGCCCCCGATTCCTGGGTACAGGGACTCCTCTGGATCTCCATTTCAGGGGAACCGAGACCAATTCCCCATCTCGGGGACCCCCTGAACCCCCAATTCCTGGGCACCGGGACCCCCCTGAACCCCGAATTCCGGGAAGGAAACTCCCCTGAACCCCCATTTCAGGGTACAGGGACCCCCCTGCACCCCCTTATCCGGCACCGGGACCCCCCTGCACCCCCATTCCTGGGCACAGAGACCCCCCTGCACCCCCATCTCCCGGCACCGGGACCCCCCTGAACCCCGAAACCCGGGAAGGGAGCCCCCCCCCCCCCCCCCGAACCCCATTTCCTGGGCACGGGGACCCCCCTGAATGTCCCTTTCCGGGCACTAGAACAGCCCCCACCCCAATTTGTGGGCTCGGGCACCGCCCTGAACCCCGACTCGTGGGCATCAGCACCCCCCGACCCTCCATTTCTGGGCACCGGGACCCCTTTGAACCCCGAATCCCAGGAGGGGAAGCCCCCGACCCCCTTTTCCGGGGGACTGGGACCCCCCTGCATCCCTTTATCTGGCACCAGGACCCCCTGAACCCCTTATCCTGCACCAGTGCCCCTCGCACCCCCTTTCCCGGCCCTCTCCTCTCCCAGCCCCCACTTTTCCCTGATCCAGGGACCCCCTGCACCCCCATTCCTGCCTTTCCCAGCCCCCAGCCCCCTTTTTCCTCAACACCGGGGGTCCCTGGACCTCCTTTCCTGGGCACTGGGACCCCCCGGATTCCCCATCCCGCCTCTCCCAGTGCCCTCACCCCGCTTTCCTTGACCTGGGAGCCCCTGAACCCCCATTTCAGGGTACTGGGGCACCCCTGCACCTCCTTATCCGGGACTGGGACCCCCTCCTGGATCCCCTTCACGTCTTCTGGGACCCCCTGCACCCCTTCCAGGGCATCCCGCCCTTCCCCAGACCCCAGACCCGCCCTTTTCCTTCACCTTTGGACCCCCCAGGTCTCCCAAATTTCCGTGTCCCCCCAGTTCTCCACTCCCGGCGCTTCCCAAAAGGGGGTCCCAGAGGGCTCCAGGGGGGTCGCAGCGGGGATCCAGAGGGATCCAGAGGAATTCCCCTTTCCCCAGCCCCTCCCCTTCCCCCCCCGCGCTCCCTCGGTCTCCTTCGCTTCCGCGTCCCAACCTGCGAGACCGCGATCTGCCCAGTGACCTGTGACGTCACACCGGAATCGGATCTCCATTGGCCGGCAGGAAATAGAGGCGCCAATGGCGGGGCCGGAGGCGGTGCTGGGGGCGGGGCCAGGGCTGGGGCGGGGCCGAGCGGGGCCGAGCGGAGCAGCGCGATGGCTCCAGCGCTGGGTCTGGGGGTGCTCTTGGGGCTCCTGGGGCTCCTGGGGACCCCGGGGCGGGCGACGAAAGGTGAGTGGGACCCCCGGCACTGGGACCCCCTGAATTTCCATTTCCGGCCACCAGGAACCCCCTAAACCCCCATTCCCGGGCACAGGAACCCCCCGGAACCCCCATTTTTGGTCCTGTGACCCCCCCTCCATCCCCTTCCCCAGCACCGGGACCCCCCTGTACCCCCTTATCTGGCACCGGGACCCCCCTGAACCGCCATTCCCGGGCACGGGGATCCCCCTGGACCCTCATTCCCGGGCGTCAGAATCCACTGAGCCCCCATTCCCGAGCACGGGGACCCCCCTGAACGTTCATTTCCTGGCACCGGGACCCCCCTGTACCCCTTTCCCCAGCACCGGGAACCCCCGGACCGCCTTATGTGGCACCGGGACCCCCCTGAACTTCCATTTTCGGGTACCGAGACCCCCTCGAATCCGAATTCTGGGAAGGGAATCCCCTGATCCTCATTCCTGGGGATCAGGACCCCCCTGCACCCCCATTCCTGGGCACCGGGACCCCCCTGAACCCCGAATTCCGGGAAGGAAACTCCCCTGACCCCCCTTTCCCGGGCACCGGGACCCCCTGCACCCCCTTATCCGGGACTGGGACCCCCCTGTACCCCCGTCAGTGCTCTGGGACCCCCCTGCACCCCCTTATCCGGGACTGGGACCCCTCTGCACCCCCTTCCCGGGCATCCCGCCCTTCCCAGACCGCAGTCCCGCCCTTTTCCTCGGCTTTTGGATCCCCCAGATCTCCCAAATTTCTGTGTCCCCCTTGTTTTCCACTCCCACCGCTTCCTGAAAGGGGCTCCCGGAGGCTCCCGGGCGTCCCAGGGGTCTCCAGGGGGGTCGCGGCAGCGGGGATCCAGTGGGATCCAGCTGAATTCCCTGGAATTCCCCTTTTCCCCCCTCCTCTCCCCCCGCGCTCCCTCGGTCTCTTTGGCTTTCGCGTCTCCCAAACTTCGCCCCGGGCTCCGCCCGCCTCTCCCAGCCCCAGCCCCCCTTTCCCGTGTCCCAGGGACCCCCTGCACCCCCATTCCTGCCTTTCCCAGCACCCAGACCCCGCTTCTCTCCACACCGGGGACCCCTGGATCCCCTTTCGTGGGCACAGGGACCCCCTGGACCCCCCATCCCGCCTCTCCCAGTCCCTTCCTTGAACCTCGAACCCTTCCCGGCTCTCCCAGTTCCGCTTCCTGAGCCTTGGACACCCCCAGACCCCTCCAGTCTCTGCGTCCCCCCAGCTCTTCACCTCCTGCGCTTTCTGATGGGGGTCCCAGGGATCCGGGAGGGTCCCAGGGGGGATTCTGGGCTCTGGGACCCCCCTGAATTTCCAGTCCTGGGCACTGGGGCCGCCCTGCACTCCTTTATCCTGCACCAATCCCACCCGATATTTCCTTCCCGGCCTTCCCCAGTCCCCAGACCCCCCCTTTTCCTTGACCCTGAGACCCCCTGGACCCCCATTCCCGCTTTTCTCAGCCCCCAGCCCCCCCTTTCCTCTGCATCAAGGACCCCCGAGCCCCCCATTCCGGCTATCCCAGGTCTCCCCACCTCATGACTCCTCTTTCCCTGGCACTGGGGACCCCTGGACCCCTTTTCTGGGCACAGGGACTCCCTGCACCCCCTTTTCCTGGGTCATGAGATCCCCAAGCCCTTCCCAGCTCTCCCAGTTCCCCTTTCATTGATCCATAACCCCCCCGACCCCCCAAATCTCCGTGTCCCCCCAGTTCTCCACTCCCTGCGGTACCTGTCTGTGTCGGTGTCGGAGCCCGGTCCGGGGGTCCCCCAGTTCGTGATCATGGGGTTCCTGGATGGGATCCCCTTCCAGCGCTATGACAGCGAGCGGGGCCGGGATGAGCCGCTGACGCCGTGGATGGAGAAGGGACCCGAGCCGGGATATTGGGATCGCGAGACTGAGATCTCTAAGAGGAACCAGCAGGTGGATGCTGTGAACCTGGAGACAGCGCGGGCCCGGTACAACCAGAGCAGGGGTGAGTGGGGGGAGCCGGGGCCGGGCTGGGATCTGTGGGGCCGGGATGGGATCTGTGGGGCCGGGATGGGATCTGTGGGGCCGGGATGGGATCTGTGGGGCTGGAACGAGATCTGTGGGGCTGGGCTGGGATCTGTGTGGCTGGAATGGGATCTGTGGGACCGGGATGGGATCTGTGGGGCCGGGATGGGATCTGTGGGGCCGGGCTGGGATCTGTGGGGCTGGGCTGGGATCTGTGGGGCTGGGATGGGATCCGTGGGGCTGGGATGGGATCCGTGGGGCTGGGATGGGATCCGTGGGGCTGGGAATCTGTGGGGCCGGGCTGGGGATCTGTGGGGCCAAGATGGGATCCGTGGGGCTGGAATGGGATCTGTGGGGCTGGAATGGCACCCGTGGGGCTGGAATGGGATCAATGGGGCCGGGCTGGGGTCTGTGGGGATGGGCTGGGATCTGTGGGGCTGGGATGGGATCCGTGGGGCTTGGATGGGATCCGTGGGGCTGAGATGGGATCTCTTGTGATCCCTGGGTTTGGGATGGGGCTCCAAGGGGCTGGGATGGGATCTGTCGGTTTCCATTGGACTCTGGGGCTCCGTGGGGCTGGGACACAATTCCATGGGTCTCTGTGGGTCCGATCCCCCCAGGTCTCCACACAGTGCAGCGGGTTTCTGGCTGTGACCTCCTGTCCGATGGGAGCGTCCGTGGATCCACTCGGTTCGGCTACGACGGGCGGGATTTCCTCTCCTTCGAGCTGGGATCCCAGGGCTTTGTGCCGGCCGACGGCGCTGCCCAGGTCACCACGAGGCGCTTGAATAGTGACGGGGTCACGGTGGAGGATTGGACGAATTACCTGGAGCACATCTGCCCAGAATGGATCAGGAAATACGTCGGATATGGGCGGGAGGCGCTGGAGCGCAAAGGTGGGAGCAGAATTCCTGTGGGAATCTGGGATTTGGGAATGGAGGACCTGGGAACACGGGAATTCCTGTGGGAATTCCATGGGTGGATCTCACCCCTGTCCCATTCCTGTGGGAATTCCATGGGTGGATCTCACCCCCATCCCTTTCCCCTGGAATTCCATGGATGCATCTCACCATTGTCCCATTCCAGAGCCCCCCGATGTCCACGTGTCCGGAAAAGAGGAATTCGGGACGCTGATCTTGTCCTGCCACGCCTACGGATTCTACCCCAGGCCCATCGCGGTCAGCTGGATGAAGGGGGATGAAATCCGGGATCAGGAGACGGAGTGGGGCGGGGTCGTTCCCAACAGCGACGGCACCTTCCACACCTGGGCCAGGATCGAGGCGCGGCCGGAGGAGCGGGAGCAGTACCGGTGCCGGGTGGAGCATTCCGGAATGCCAGAGCCCGGGATCTTTGCCTGGGGTGAGGCTGGGAGTGTGGGAATTGGGAATGTGGGAATTGGGAATGTGGGAATTCCCAACTGGGGATTCCTCTCCCCCTCCTCACTGTCCCGCGTTTCCCAGAGCCGGAATCTGGCGGGAATCTCACCCTGGTGGTCGCTGTGTCCGTCATCGCTGCCATCGTCATCCTCGTTCTCCTCGTCGGATTCATCATCTGGAAGCTCCAATCCGGTATGGGGTCGACACAGGATGGGGGTTGGGAAGGGCCACGGATCCACCCGGCACCATTCCGGGAATCCCCCAGCACAGGTGCTGATCCCACTTTATTTCCACAGGGAGGAGGCAGAAGCATGGATACAGCCTGCCAGCCGGTGAGTACCAGCGGTGGATCCGGCTCCGGATCCCCTCCGTGCGGATCCCAGGATGGATCCTGGGGGTAATCCCAATGTGTGATCTGTGCTGGAATCTCATGGATCTTCTCTTTCTGCAGGAAAAGATGTGGGAATCAATGGCTCAACCGCAGGTACGGAGTGGGATCAGGGTGGGATTCCAGAGGGGAATCAGGGAAGGATGGATGGAGTGGGATCAGGTGGGATGGATGGAGCAGGATTGGTGTGGGATGGATGGAGTGGGATTGGTGTGGGATGGATGGAGCAGGATTGGGGTGGGATGGATGGAGCAGGATCAGGTGGGATGGATGGAGCAGGATTGGGGTGGGATGGATGGAGCAGGATCAGGTGGGATGGATGGAGCAGGATTGGGGTGGGATGGATGGAGTGGGATTGGTGTGGGATGGATGGAGCAGGATTGGGGTGGGATGGATGGAGCAGGATTGGGGTGGGATGGATGGAGCAGGATCAGGTGGGATGGATGGAGCAGGATTGCAGCAGGATTGGGGTGGGATCAGGTGAGATTCCAGAGCAGCTCCTGCTCTCCATGGGCTCCACAGGCAGGTCCATCCTGTGGGATGGGGACAGGGACAGGGTGACACTGTGATCCTCTCTCATCCCAGTACAAATCACTGCCTGAGTGATCCACGCAGCGGAGCCGGAGCCGGCCCCTTCTCTCTTCAGATTCAGCAGATTCAGCCAAGCTCATCCCACTGCTTCCACCCATCCCGGCCCTGCCCATCCCAGCCCTGTCCATCCCGGCCTCTCCCATCCTGGCACTGTCCATCCCACTGCTCCCGCCCATCCCAGCCTCTCCCATCCCAGTTCTGTCCATCCTGGCCTCTCCCATCCCATCCCTGTCCATCCTGCTGCCCCCACCCACCCCACAGCTCTTCCCAATTTTGCATATTTTAAAGCCAAGAACCACAATTATTCCTGATGCTTTGAGTTTGATGTGAAATTATCTTTCTTTGGCCAATGAATCCTGCTTTGGGCAATAAATCTGGGTTCCCTCCTCCGGTGTCCAGCAGTTCCTCTCTGGGAGCCAGGAATGGCAATGGGGACACTGGGGACTGGGATGGGGACACTGGGAGCAGGTTGGAGACACCAGGAACGGGAAATGGGGACATCAGGACTGGGATGGGAACACCAGGACTGGGATGGGGACACTGGGAGAAGGATGGGGACATCAGGACTGGGATGGGAACACCAGGACTGGGATGGGGACACCGGGAGCAGGATGGGGACACCGGAAGCAGGATGGGGACACCAGGACCAGGTTGGGAACACCAGGAGCAGGATCAGGTTGGAGACACCAGGAGCAGGACGAGGATGGGGACACCAGGATCAGGGTGGGGATACCAGGATCAGGATGGGGACACCAGGAGCAGGATGGGGACACCAGGAGCAGGATGGGGACACCAGGAGCAGGATGGGGACTTGGACTTGCCACCCACGCCTGGCTCCATCCCCCAGGATTCATTTCCCACTCCATGTCCCATGTCCAAGGTGTCCCCAGGAGATTTTGGCCACATCGGGCTCCTGGAGGGGCAATGGGGTGGGGGGAGGGGTCAGGCCAGGCCTCGTTGTCCCCAACAGTCCTTGAGTGTCCCAAAATCGGGGTTCGGGGTCTCGGAGCATGAGCGTGACAGGAGCACAGCAGGGAGATGGACATGGGATCACACTGACCATGAGATGACCAAAATACAACTATGAGGTGACCATGACCACGGACAGGATGACTGTGACTGTGACCATCACCGTGAGATGACCATGACACAACCCCAACCCTGACCATGAGACAATTGGGACCAAGAGATGACCATGGGTTGGCCATGGCGCAACCACGGCTCTGAGGTGACCATGATATGATTGTGAGCATGAGGTGACCATGAGGTGACAATGATATGGTGGTGACCATGAGATGGCCACTGCAATGAGATGACCGTGAGCATGAGATGATGGTGATCAGGAAATGACCATGAGATAACCATGACACCACCATGGCCATGAAATGATGAAGCTCATGAGATGACCATGACTATGACCATGACACGATCTTGACCAAGAGGTGACCATGAAATGACCATAACACACCATGGCCATGTGGTGATCAAGATCAGGAGAAGATCATGACATGACCATGGCTGTGAGACAATCGTGACCATGAGGTGACTGTGAGATGACCATGAGCATAAGATGATGGTGGTCAGGAAATGACCATAACCATGAGACGGCCACAATGTGATTGTGGCCATGAGATGACCATGAGATGACCATGAGATGATCATGACCACGAGATGACCATGACACAGGCATGAGGTGATCAAGATCATGAGCTGACCATGACCATGAGCATGAGATGATTGATTGTGATCAGGAGATGACCATGAGCATGAGATGACCATGACTGTGACCATGACATGACTGTGACCATGAGATGACCATGACAGAACCATGGCCATGGAGTCATAAACACCATGAGATGAGCAAGAGATGACCATGGCCATGACCATGACCGTGACATGCTCATGACCCCACCATGGACAATGAGGGGATCAAGACTATGAGATGACCATGACTCTGACCATGACATGACTTTGACCATGAGGTGACCATGAGATGACCACAACACACCATGGCCATGTGGTGATCAAGACCATGCGATGATCATGACATGACCATGGCTGTGAAATTATCACGATCATGAGGTGACTGTGAGATGACCGTGAGATGGCCATTACAGTGAGATGACAGTGAACATGAGATGATGGTGACCAGGAAATGACCGTGTCCATGAGATGACCATGACCATGACCATGACGTGATCATGATCATGACCATGAGATGACCATTAGAGTGAAATGACCATGATCATGATATGATCGTGAGCATGAGATGACTGCAACCATGAGATGACCATGACACAAGCACAGCTGTGAGATGACCGTGATGATTGTGGCCATGAGTAGACCATGAGACAATCATGAGATGACCATGACTGTGACCATGACATTAGGATGACCATGATAATAACCATGAGATGACCACCAGAAGATCATGAGATGACCATGACCAGGCAATGAACTCAACACAACTATGACCATGAGAAGACCATGAGATGCCCATTACAGTGAGATGACCACAAGCATGAGATGCTTGCGACCAAGAGATGACCATGACCATGACCATGACACAAGCACAGCTGTGAGATGACCAGGATAAGATTGTGGCCATAAGTTACCAATGAGACTGTCGCAGTTTCGGAGACAGACAAGCCACAAGACACACGGGGTTCCTGCACAACGGCCAACTTTTATCGAGTGCTCCTTTACTTACACAGAGTTGAAGCTCCACACGGTCGATCCCTATGGGCTGAGCCAGTGGCCACCCAACCAACCAGCCAAGAGCTGCCCGCGTCCCCAGCGGCCTGGGCCTGCTCTCCAACAGTCCACACTGGTCAGATTACACAACCCACCGGTCAGGGCACTTCTATAATTCTAGTTCTGTCTTCATTATTTCAGTTATAAACCAGGGAGTTCTAAAATGGGATGAATTCTTATTGTGAGGCCTTCAGGCCAGCTGCTGACCACCACAGCATGAGATGACCATGAGATGACCATGAGCATGCAATGACCATGACCATGACCATGACTATGACACAACCATGACCATGAGATGACCATTACAGTGAGATAACCATGACTGTGAGATGACCGTGAGCATGTGATGATTGTGACCAAGAGATGACCATGAGATGACCACAACATGACCTTGGCCATGAGGTGATCCATGACAATGAGGTGACCATGAGATGACCATGACCATGAGATGACCATTTCAGAGAGATGACCAGGAGCATGAGATGATGGTGATCAGAAAATGACCATGACCATGAGATGACCACGGCACAACTATCGCTGTGAGATGACCATGATATGATTGTGGCCATGAGTTGACCACAAGACAATCATGAGATGCCCATGAGGTGACCAATGACCATGAGGTTACCATGAGATGGCCACCACTATGAGATGACCATGACCACAAAGTGACCATGAGGTGACCATTACAGTGAGATGAGCATGAGCATGAGATGATGCTGACCAGGAAATGACCACGACACAACAGCAGCTGTGAGATGACCATGATATGATTGTGGCCATGAGATGACCATGAGGTAACCGTGAGATGACCACGACTGTGACCATGAGATGACCTTAACTGTGAGGTGACCATCAGCATGAGATGATTGTGACCAAGAGATGACCATGAGATGACCACAACTCAGCATGGCCATGTGTTGAGCAAGGCCATGAGATGACCATAACAATGAGATGACCATGAGCAGGAGATGACCATGGTCATGATGTGATTGTGACCATGAGATGACCATGACCATGAGATGACCATGAGATGACCATGACCATGACCCGGCCATGGTCTGGAGCTGCCCAGTCCCCGTCCCTCCCCTCAGCTGCGGGCTCGTCCGTTACTGGAATGGTTCGTTTTCCATGGATAACGTTTTTCGGGGCGCGGGGTGGCCAATAGAGAGCCGGGATATCCGTGACGTCACCGGTTGCCAGGCAGAATAGGCCTCCTTTCCCGCCCGAGGGAAATCAGCCAATGGGAAATGGCGGCTTCGGTGACGTCACCGCTCTAATGCGGAAGTGCCGAGCGCGGGGGCTGCCGGGATCGGGGCGGCGGTCGCGGATCGCGATCGATCCCGATCGGCCCCGACTGATCCCGATCGATCCCGATCGATCCCGATCGGCCCCGCGCTCTCCCCGCCGCGATGTTCTTCACCTGCGGTCCCAACGAGGCCATGGTGGTGTCGGGTGAGTTCGGGGGGCCCGGGGGCTCCTGGGGACCCCCCCAGAACTCCCGGGAACCCCCAGAATCCCCCAAAACCTCCCCGGAACTCCCCCCAAAACTCCCGGGAACCCCAAGAATCCTCCCCAAAACCTCCAGGGAACCCCCAGAATCCTCCCCAAAACCTCCTGGGAACCCCTCCCGGGACCCCCAAACCCACCCTGGGAACCCTCGGACCCCTCCCAACCCCCCCACCCCAAAACCCCTGGGTCCCCCCAACCCCTTCCCGAGGGTCCCCCCCATCCATTCCCCCCCCGGGACTCCTGAGGACCCCCCCAGCCCCCCCAAACCCCTCCTGGGACCCCTCCGGGGGATTCCTGGGGTTCTCCCCTTGTCCCCCCCCCCCTCCGGGATTTTGGGGTCCCCCCCGAGCTGTCCGTGCCCCCCCAGGTTTCTGCCGCAGCCCCCCCGTGATGGTGGCGGGGGGCCGGGTGCTGGTGATCCCGTGCCTGCAGCAGATCCAGCGGTGAGGAGGGGGCTGGGGGGGAGCTTTTGGGATTTGGGGGGGTCCCCAGGGATTTGGGGTGACCCCCCCGACCCCCCCCGGACCCCCCAGGATCTCCCTGAACACGCTGACGCTGCCCGTGCGCAGTGAGAAGGTTTATACCCGGCACGGGGTCCCCATCTCTGTCACCGGCATCGCTCAGGTAACCCCAAAACCCGCCCCAAAAATCCCTTCGGGATCCCCAAAATCCCCCTCGGAACCCCCCAGCTGCCCCCGGACCCCCAAACCCCCACTTAACCCCCTGGAACAGCAAAACCCCCGCCCAAAACCTCAAAAAATCCACTCAGGACCCCCCAAAATCCTTTCGGGAACCCCCCAAAATCTCCTCCGGGAACCCCCAAAACCTCCCCGGGATTCCCCGAGTCCTCCCCGGGACCCCCAGATATCCCAGGCGGGTACCCCAAAACCCCCCTGGGACCCCAAAAAACGCTCTCAGGACCCCCAGAGTCTCTTGGGAACCTCCCAAAAGCGCTTCGGGACCCCCAAACTCCCCCCCGGGACCCCCAAACCACCCCCCCCCCCGAGTCTCCCCTGCCGGAACCAAGGGGGGTGGTGTTGCCCTTTTAAATGAGGGCTATGGTGGGTCCCACCTGAGAGCGCCCTTAAAGCGGCGATGGCAGAGGGACCCTCGAAATAAAGCGGGGAGAAGGAAGGAGCCCTTTAAAGGGGGTTCGGAGTGGTGGGGCCCACCAGGAACCCTTAAAGGGGTAAAAAAGCCTTCTTAAAAAGGGCATTTAGAGATGGGGACCGCATTAAAAGGGGCTCGAAGTTTTGGGGACCCCCAACCCCCTGTAATGGGAGGGCAAAACCCCCTTAAAAGGGGCACGGAGTGGCGGGGACCCCCTAAAAATCCTTAGGGGGGAAAAACTCTCCTTAAAAAGGGTTTGTGGTGGTAGGGCCTCCCTAAAAGCTTCTTAAAGGGGTCACGATCCAACCCTTAAAGGGTCTTGGGGTGGGGGGACCCCCAAATCTCATTACAGGGATCCAAACCCCCCTTAAAAGGGGCTTGAGGTGGTGGGGACCCCCAAAGCCCCTCCAAGGGGGGGAGACCCCTTAAAAGGGCACTGTCGTGGTGGGCCCCACCCTACCAAGCAAGCAGGCTCTTAAAAGGGCAATGCCACAATGACACCTTAAAGGGGCCGCACCCATTTGGGGGTCCCAGGGGTGGCCTGGGGGGGAGTCCCCAGGTGATCCCAGCCCCTCCCTCCCCTGCCCCCCGCAGGTGAAGATCCAGGGGCAGAACAAGGAGATGCTGGCGGCCGCCTGCCAGATGTTCCTGGGCAAGTCGGAGAGCGAGATCGGCCAGATCGCCCTGGAGACGCTGGAGGGCCACCAGCGCGCCATCATGGCCCACATGACCGTGGAGGTGGGCACAGGCCCCGAGCTGGGGAGCCACGCCCACCCCGGGGAAGCCACGCCCACTTGGGATTATCACTGACTCCCTCCCCCTTGGGATGGGACATGGCCCCTTTAAGAACTCCCAGATCCACTTGGAAGATCCAGTGGGCCATAAGCCACGCCCCTGAGATAGCCACGCCCCCGAGATAGCCGTGCCCACCTGGATGGACACACCCCCTTGGATGACCACGCCCCCCCTTAAAGGGACGTGGCCCTTTAAGTGTCCCCTCCCCATGTGACCCATAAGCTCCTCCCCCTTGAAAAGCCACACCCCAAGAGGCCACACCCACTGGCAAAGCCACGCCCCAGCTCCACCCACAGAAGCCCCGCCCCTTTGCCAAAGCCCCACCCACCACATGCCGCCTTCCCTGGCCACACCCACCAGAAGCCACACCCCCTGCACAAAGCCACGCCCCCTCAATCCTGACCCCACCCCTTGGCTCAAGCCACGCCCACCTGGCCACAGCCACACCCCCGTCTCCAAGCCACGCCCATCTGGCCCCACCCCGGGTTGAAGCCACCCCCACCCAACCATCCCAGTGCAAGCCACGCCCTCAGCCCCTCCCCTTTATCAAGCCACGCCCCCTTAACCCCTCCCCCCACTCTACCCTGGCCTCAAGCCACACCCTGTCAAAGCCACGCCCACCTGACCCCGCCCATCGGGTCAAGCCACACCCCAGCCTCAAGGCTGACCACACCCCTGGATTTTAAGCCACGCCCCCAAGATCAACCCACGCCCCTGCCCCACCCACTTGCCCCAAGCCACGCCCCCAAATCAATCCACGCCCCCATGGCTCCACCCACACCTCCCAAGCCACACCCACTTGGCTCAAGCCACACCCCTTCCCTAAGCCTGGCCCCACCCCTTGCTTAAGCCCCGCCCCAGATCAAAGCCACGCCCACTCTGACCCACCCCTCACCTCCAACCACGCCCTGCTAAGCTCCTCCCCCGTGGCCCCACCCTGCTAAGCCCCGCCCCCGCCCAGGAGATCTACAAGGACCGGCAGAAGTTCTCGGATCAGGTTTTCCGCGTGGCCTCGTCCGATCTGGTGAACATGGGCATCTCCGTGGTCAGCTACACCCTCAAGGACGTGCACGACGAGCAGGTGGCACCGGCACCCCTGGGCACACAGCTGGGCACACCTGGGCACAGCTGGGCACGTCTGGGGGGGTGCTTAGGACACACCTGGGAAGCCCTGGGGGGACACCTTGGGGACACCTGGGATGTCCTGGGTGTGACCCAGGTGTGACCGAGTCCCGGGGCTACCTGTGCCCAGGTGACGGGGGGTAACAGAGGTGACACAGGGGTGACACAGGTGACACAGGAGGTGACAGGAGGTGACACAGGAGGTGACACAGGTGTGACAGGAGGTGACACAGGGCTGTCCCCACGGCAGGATTACCTGCGCTCCCTCGGGAAGGGCCGCACGGCGCAGGTGCAGCGCGACGCCCGCGTGGGAGAGGCCGAGGCCAAACGCGACGCCGGGATCCGCGTGAGTGACCCTGGGGCCACCTGGGACAGCTGGGGCACCTTCCTGTCAGTCACTCCCCAGTACTCCCAGTACTCCCAGTGCCCTGTAGTGCTCTCCCAGTCCCTCCCAGTCCCTCCCAGTAGGCCCAGTACCCTTCTAGTCCCATTCCAGTCCCTCCCAGTACCCCCAGTACCCCATCCCCCAGCCCCTCCCAGTGCTCCCAGTTGAGCCCAGTCCCCGCAGGAGGCGCGGGCGCGGCAGGAGCAGGTGTCGGCGCAGCTGCTGAGCGAGGAGGCCACGGCACGGGCCCAGCGCGACTTCCAGGTGGCCCAGGCCGAGTGCGACGGAGCCGTCAGCGCCCGCAGGGCCACGGCCGAGCTGGCCTTCCAGCTGCAGGTACCTGCCCGAGCTGGGGGGCCTCACCTGGGCCCACCCCAGGGCCACCTGAGCCCCCTGGGCCACCTGGGACCACCCCAGGGCCATCTCGGTGGGGGGGGGGGGTCTCACCTGGGAGATGGGAGGGGTTTGGGAGCTCATCTGGAGCTTGGAACTCACCATTCCTTGGGACCCCCCCCGCCAAATTTGGGTCTCCTGGGTCACCTGGGACCCCCCCAGGACACCTGGGACCACCCCCAAAAGGCTTTGGGAGCTCACCTGGAGCACCTGAGCCCCCTCCAGAACACCGGGAACCTCCCAATCCTGGCGTTTCCCCCCAAATTTCTGCCCCTCTGGTCACCTGAGGACCCCCCCGCCCCTCACCCCGAGGCCCCCGGGACCCTTCCCGGTGTCACCGGTGCCCCCGTGGCCGCGCAGGCGGCGCGCTCCCAGCAGGCGATCGCGGCGCAGCGCGGCGAGGTGGCGCTGGTGGAGCGGGCGCAGCGGGCGCAGCTGCAGGAGCAGGAGGTCGGGCGGCGCCGGCAGGAGCTCGAGGCCACCGTGCGCAAACCGGCCGAGGCCGAGCGCTACCGACTGGAGCAGCTGGCCGAGGCACAGAAGTGAGCACGGCCCCTTTAAGGGCAGCCACGTCCCCCCCTCCCCCGGTCAGGCCCAGTGGCATTTAGGGGGGTCCCACCAGTTTGGGTGGAGGTGTTGCCCTTTTAAGAGAAGCGTTGCCCTTTTAAGGAGAGTCCACACCTCTCGCAGTAGTGGGCCCCATCGCTTTGGTGAAGCTGTTGCCCTTTTAAGGGCACCAACATTGCCATATTGGTGGGTCCCACAAGTGCAAGTGGAGCCGTTGCCCCTTTAAGAGGTGTTGCCCCTTTTAAGAGAAGCCCCACCCCTTAAGGAAGCCACACCCCAGTGGGTTCCACCAGTTTGGGAGGGGCCATTGCCTTTTTAAGAAAAGCATTGCCCTTTTAAGAAGGAATCACGCTCCCTCCAGTCAGCCACAATTCCATTCTTGGTGGGTCCCACTGGTTCAGATGAAACCATTGCCCTTTTAAGAGAAGCGCTGCTCCTTTAAGAAGAAGCCACACCCCCACCATGGTGGGTCCCACCAGTATAAATGGAGCCATTGCCCCTTTAAGAGAAGCCCTGCCCCCTTAAAGTGAGTCGGACCCAACTGGTGGGCCCCACCCTTCCGTGGGAGCCCATGGCCCCTTTAAGAGAGTCTTTTAGAGGAGAAGCTCCTCCCATTAAATGGGGCCACACCTTCACCCTGTGGGTCCCGCCCTGTTGGGTAAAGCCATGGCCCTTTTAAGGGGAGCCACGCCCCTTTAGAGTTAAGCCACGCCTCCTTCCAGTCAGCCATGATCCCACTTTGGTGGGCCCCACCAGTGTGTCTGGAGCCATTGCCCCTTTAACAAACACAAGGCCCGCACCTCAGGTGATGTCATTGCCCTTTTAAGACCCCTGCCCCTTTTAGGAGAAGCCACGCCCACTTCAAATCAGCCACTCCCCCACCCTTGTGGGCCCACTCATGGTGAGCCATTGCCCCTTTAAGAGAGGCCCCGCCCCTCTGACTTGGCGCCCCCTACAGGATGCAGGTGCTGCTGCAGGCGGAGGCCGAGGCCGAGGCCCTCAGGGTGAGCGCGGGGCCGGGGGGAGCTGGGGGGGATTGGGGGGTCTTGGGGGGATTTTGGGGGGTCCCGAGGGGATTTTGGGGGTCCTGGGGGGGTTTGGGGGGTCCCGGGTGGGATTTGGGGGGGTCCTGGGGGGGTTTGGGGGGGTTCTGGGGGGATTTCGGGGGGGTCCCAGGTGGATTTTGGGTGGTCCTGAGGAGGTTTTGGGGGATCCTGAGGGGATTTTGGGGGGTCCTGGGGGGGTTTGGGGGATCCCAGGGGGATTTTGGGGGGTCCCAGGTGGCATTTGGAGGGTCCTGGGGGGGGATTTTGGGGAGTCCTGGGGAGATTTTGGGGGGTCGTGGGGGGGTTTGGGAGTCCTTGAGGGGATTTTGGGAGTCCCAGGGGGATTTTGGGGGGGTTCTGGGGGGGATTTTGGGGGGTCCCAGGCGGTGTTTGGGGGGTCCTGGGGGGATTTTGGGGGGTCCCCAAGGGGATTTTGGGGGGTCCTGTAGGGGATTTTGGGGGTTCCTGGGGGGATTTTGGGGGGTCCTGTGGGGGGGTTTGGGCATCCCAGAGGGATTTTGGGGAGTTCTGGGGGGATTTGGGGGGTCCTGTGGGGGGTTTCGGGGTCCTTGAGGGGATTTTAGGGGGTCCCAAGCGGCATTTGGAGGGTCCCGGGGGGGGTTTTGAGGGGTCCCGGGGGATTTTGGGGGGTCCCAGGTGGCGTTTGGGGAGTCCTGGGGGGATTTGAGGGGTCCTGGGGGGGTTTGGGGGGGTCCCAGGTGGGGTTTGGGGGGTCACGGGGGGATTTGGGGGTCCCACGTCTGGGTTTTTTTTGTATTTCTGGGGGATTTTGGGGGTTTCTCGTCATTCCCGGGAATTCCCAACGATCCCAATCCCATTTCCGGAGATCCCAACCCCGTTTTTGGGGTCCTGATCCCATTTTTGGGGTTCCCGATCCCATTTTTGGAGGTCTTGACCCCATTTTTGGGGCTCCTGAGCCCGTTTTCGATGTCCCCGATCCCGTTTTTGGGGGTCCTGACCTCATTTTGGGTTTCCCTATCCCGTTTCTGGTGTCCCAATCCCATTTCTGGGGTCCCTGCCCCCATTTTTGGGGTCCCCGATCCCATTTTGGGGTCCGTACCCCCATTTTTGGGGTCTCCAATCCCATTTTTGGGGTTCCCAATCCCATTTTTGGGGTCCGTGCCCCCCCCCCCCCCCCAGGTGACGGGCTCTGCCCGGGCTGCCGCCCTGGGCCATTTTTGTGGTCCCTGACCCCATTTTTGGGGTCCCCAATCCCATTTCTGGTGTCCCTGATCCCATTTTTGGGGTTCCCGATCCCATTTTGGGGTCCGTGCCCCCATTTTTGGGGTCTCCAATCCCATTTTTGGGGTTCCCAATCCCATTTTTGGGGTCCGTGCCCCCCCCCCCCCCCAGGTGACGGGCTCTGCCCGGGCTGCCACCCTGGGCCATTTCTGTGGTCCCTGATCCCATTTTTGGGGTCCCCAATCCCATTTCTGGTGTCCCTGATCCCATTTTTGGGGTTCCCGATCCCATTTTGGGGTCCGTGCCCCCATTTTTGGGGTTCCCGATCCCACTTTGGGGTCCCCAATCCCATTTCTGGGGTCCCTGCCCCCATTTTTGGGGTCCCCGATCCCATTTTAGGGTCCGTACCCCCTCTCTCCCCCCAGGGGACGGGCTCTGCCCGGGCTGCCACCCTGGGCCATTTTTGGGGTCCCCAATCCCATTTTGGGGTCCCCGATCCCATTTCTGGGGTCCCTGATCCCATTTTTGGGGTTCCCGATCCCATTTTTGGGGTCCGTGCCCCCATTTTTGGGGTCCCCAATCCCATTTTGGGGTCCCCAATCCCATTTTTGGGGTTCCCAATCCCATTTTTGGGGTCCGTGCCCCCCCTCCCCAGGTGACGGGCTCTGCCCGGGCTGCTGCCCTGGGCTCCCGGGCGCGGGCGGAGGCGGCGGCGGCGGCGGCCAAGGCCGAGGCCTTCGGGCAGTTCCGGGACGCGGCCGTGGTGGATCTGGTGCTGCAGAGGCTGCCCCAGGTGGGGCCACGGCAGGGACAGCTGGGGATACTGGGGATACTGGGGACACTGGGGACAGCTGGGGACACTGGGGATACTGGGGATACTGGGGATACTGGGGACACTGGGGATACTGGGGATACTGGGGACACTGGGGATACTGGGGACACGGGACACTGGGGATACTGGGGATACTGGGGACACTGGGGATACTGGGGATACTGGGGACACGGGACACTGGGGATACTGGGGACACTGGGGATACTGGGGATACTGGGGACAGCTGGGGACAGCTGGGGACACTGGGGACACTGGGGATACTGGGGACACTGGGGATACTGGGGACACTGGGGACACTGGGGACACTGGGGATACTGGGGATACTGGGGATACTGGGGACACTGGGGATACTGGGGACACGGGACACTGGGGACACTGGGGACACTGGGGATACTGGGGACACTTTGGGGACACTGGGGACACTGGGGATACTGGGGATACTGGGGACAGCTGGGGACACGGGACACTGGGGATACTGGGGATACTGGGGATACTGGGGACACTTTGGGGACACTGGGGACACTGGGGATACTGGGGATACTGGGGATACTGGGGACACTGGGGACACTGGGGATACTGGGGATACTGGGGACACTGGGGATACTGGGGATACTGGGGACACTGGGGATACGGGACACTGGGGACACTGGGGACACTGGGGATACTGGGGATACTTTGGGGACACTGGGGATACTGGGGATACTGGGGACACTGGGGACACTGGGGATACTGGGGACACTGGGGATACTGGGGATACTGGGGATACTGGGGACACTGGGGATACTGGGGATACGGGACACTGGGGACACTGGGGACACTGGGGATACTGGGGACACGGGACACTGGGGATACTGGGGACACTGGGGACACTGGGGATACTGGGGATACGGGACACTGGGGACACTGGGGATACTGGGGATACTGGGGATACTGGGGACATGGGACACTGGGGATACTGGGGACACTGGGGACACTGGGGACACTGGGGATACTGGGGATACTGGGGATACTGGGGATACGGGACACTGGGGACACTGGGGACACTGGGGACACTGGGGATACTGGGGATACTGGGGATGCTGGGGACACTGGGGATACTGGGGACAGCTGGGGACACAGGACACTGGGGACACTGGGGACACTGGGGATACTGGGGACACTGGGGACACGGGACACTGGGGATACTGGGGATACTGGGGACACTGGGGACACTTTGGGGACACTGGAGATACTGGGGACACTGGGGACACTGGGGATACTGGGGATACTTTGGGGACACTGGGGACACTTTGGGGACACTGGGGACACTGGGGATACTGGGGACACTGGGGATACTGGGGATACTGGGGATACTTTGGGGACACTGGGGACACTGGGGATACTGGGGACACTTTGGGGACAGCTGGGGACGCTTTGGGGACACTTTGGGGACACTGGGGACACTTTGGGGACATTTTGGGGGCTCGTGGCACCTTGGGGACATTTTGGGGACATTTGGGAGCGTTTGGGGACACTCTGGGGATATTTGGGGGCACTTTGGGGACATTTTGGGGACTTCGGGGACACTTTGGGTACATTTGGGGGCACTTTGGGGACATTTTGGGGATGTTTGGGGCACTTTGGGGACACTTTGGGGACATTTTGGGGACACTGCAGGGACATTTGGGACATTGTGGGGACACTTTGGGGACAGCTGGGGACATTTTGGGGACACTTCAGAGACATTTGGGACATTCTGGGATATTTCGGGGACATTTGGGGGGTGGCAGCTCTGGGACACTTTGGGGACACGGAGATGGTGGCACCTTGGGGACACTCTGGGGACACTTCGGGGACATTTTGGGGACACTTTGGGGGGTGGCACCTTGGGATTTGATCCCAAATCCCCAAATTTCAGCCCCAAACTCCCAAATTCCAGCCCCAAATCCCGAACCCCCAAACTCCGAATCCCCAAAATCCTGACTCCCCAAATTCCCAAATCTGATCCCAAATCCCCAAATTTCAGCCCCGATCCCCAAACCCCAAACCCGACCCCAAACCCCAAATCCCCCAAACCCCAAATCCCCAAATTTGACCCCAACTCCTCAAACTCCAGCCCTGAATTCCCAAATTTCAGCCCCAAATCCCCAATCCCCAAATCCCGAATTCCTGAATTCCCAAATCCCCAAATTTGACCCCAAACCCCCAAATTTCAGCTCCGAACTCCTAAATTTGACCCCAAACCCCAAATCCCCTCATTCCCAAATCCCAAATCCCCAAATCCCGAATTCCCAAACCAGCCCCAAATCCCTGAACCCCAAACCTGACCGCAAACCCTGAACCCCAAATCCCAAATCTGACCCCAAACTTGACCCCAAACCCCAAATGTGACCCCAAACCCCGAATCTGACCCCAAACTTCAAATCTGACCCCAAATGTGACCCCAAACCCCAATCCCGCACCCCAAATCCCCAAACCTGACCCCAAACCCCAAACCTGACCCCAAAACCCAAATCCCAAAAGCCGGAACCCCAAATCTCAAACCCCAAACCTGACCCCAAATCTGACCCTGAACCCCAAACCTCAAACCCCAAATCTGACCCCAAACCCCAAATATGACCCGAAAGCCTGAACCCCAAACCCCAAATGTAACCCCAAAGCCCGGAACCCAAACACCAAATGTGACCCCAAACCTGACCCCAAATGTAACCCCAAAGCCTGGAACCCAAAGCCCAAATGTGACCCCAAATGTGACCCCACACCCGAACCCAAATCCTGAACCCCAAATTTGACCCCACACCCCAAATGTGATCCCAAACCCCAAATCTGACCCCAAACCCCAAACCTGATCCCAAACCGAGAACTCCAAACCCCAAATGTGACCCCAAACCCCCAAATCCCAAACCCCGAATCCCAATCCCAAATCCCCTCATTCCCAAACCCCAATCCTGCATCCCAAACCCCGAACCCCAAACCTGACCACAGAACCCGCACCCCAAATGTGACCCCAAATCCCAAATCCCCAAACCCCAAATGTGACCCCAAATCCCAAACCTGACCCCGAATGTGACCCCAAACCTGACCCCAAACCCCAAACCCCAAATGTGACCCCAAACCCCAAACCTGACCCCAAATGTGACCCCAAACCCCAAACCTGACCCCAAACCTGACCCCAAACCCCAAACCTGATCCCAAACCCCAAACCTGACCCAAAACCTGACCCCAAACCCCAAATGTGACCCCAAACCCCGAATCCCGAACCCCAAACCTGAGCCCGAATCCCGAACCCCAAACCTGACTCCAAATGTGACCCCGAACCCCGAACCTGACCCCAAACCCCAAATGTGGCCCCAAACCTGACCCCGAACCTCAAATGTGACCCCAAACCTGACCCCGAACCCCAAACCTGAGCCCAAACCCCAAACCCCGAACCCCAAACCTGAGCCCGAATCCCGAACCCCAAACCTGACTCCAAATGTGACCCCGAACCCCGAACCTGACCCCAAACCCCAAATGTGGCCCCAAACCTGACCCCAAACCCCAAATCTGACCCCAAACCTGACCCCGAACCCCAAATGTGACCCCAAACCTGACCCCGAACCCCAAACCTGAGCCCAGACCCCAAACCCCGAACCCCAAACCTGAGCCCGAACCCCGAATCCCGAACCCCAAACCTGACTCCAAATGTGACCCCAAACCCCGAACCTGACCCCAAACCCCAAATGTGGCCCCAAACCTGACCCCAAACCCCAAATCTGACCCCAAACCTGACCCTGAACCCCAAACCTGAGCCCGAACCCCGAACCCCAAACCTGACTCCGAATGTGACCCCGAACCCCGAACCTGGCCCCAAACCCCAAATGTGGCCCCAAACCTGACCCCAAACCCCAAATCTGACCCCAAACCTGACCCCAAACCCCAAATGTGGCCCCAAACCTGACCCCAAACCCCAAACCTGAGCCCAAACCCCGAATCCCGAACCCCAAACCTGAGCCCAAACCCCGAATCCCGAACCCCAAACCTGAGCCCGCCTTTTCCTCCCCTCAGGTGGCCGAGGCCGTAGCGCGCCCCCTGGCGGAGATGCAGCGGCTGACGCTGGTGGGCGGGGCCGGCGCTGTGGGCGTGGCCAAAGTTCCCGCCGAAATCCTGGACCTGGTCACGTGCCTGCCCCGCGCCGTGGGGGCGCTGGCGCGCGGCTGCCAGGTGGGGGAGGGGCGGGGGGGTTTGGGGGAATTCGGGGGGATTTGGGGTTTTGGGGTGAATTCGGGGTTTTTGGGGCTGCCAGGTGGGGGAGGGGCGGCGGGGGGAATTCGGGGTTTTTGGGGTGAATTCGGGGGTTTTGGGGCTGCCAGGTGGGGGAGGGGCGGGGGGGGGTTTGGGGGAATTCGGGGGATTTGGGGTTTTTGGGGTGAATTCGGGGGTTTTTGGGGCTGCCAGGTGGGGGAGGGGCGGGGGGGGTTGGGGGGAATTCGGGGGATTTGGGGTTTTTGGGGTGAATTCGGGGGTTTTTGGGGCTGCCAGGTGGGGGAGGGGCGGGGGGGGGTTTGGGGGAATTCGGGGGGATTTGGGGTTTTTGGGGGGAATTCGGGGGTTTTTGGGGCTGCCAGGTGGGGGAGGGGCGGTGGGGGTGGGGGGAATTCGGGGTTTTTGGGGTGAATTCGGGGGTTTTGGGGCTGCCAGGTGGGGGAGGGGCGGGGGGGAAGCCGGGGATTTTGGGGGGATTCGGGGGATTTGGGGTTTTTGGGGGGAATTCCGGGGCTTTTGGGGTTTTTGGGGGAATTCGGGGGATTTTGGGGTTTTTGGGGGGGAATTCGGGGGGTTTTGGGGGGAATTCGGGGGATTTTAGGGCTTTTGGGGGGAATTCGGGAGGTTTTGGGGGCAATTTGGGGGGTTTTGGGGAGAATTCAGGGGAAATTCCGGGGGATTTGGGGTTTTTGGGGTGAATTCGGGGGTTTTTGGGGCTGCCAGGTGGGGGCGGGGCTTGGGGGGATTTGGGGAATTTGGGGGCTGCCAGGTGGGGATTGGGGGGAATTCCGGGGGATTTGGGGTTTTGGGGGGATTCGGGGGGAATTTGGGGGGGATTGGAGTTTTTGGGGGGAATTCCGGGGGGTTTTTTGGGGGGAATTCGGGGCTGTTTGGGGCTGCCAGGTGGGGGCGGGGCTTGGGGGGAGTCTGGGGGGCTTTGGGGTTTTTGAGGAGAATTCCGGGGGTTTTGGAGGAGAATTCTGGGGATTTTGGGGTGATTTCAGGGGATTTTGGGGCTGCCAGGTGGGGTTTTGGGGTGAATTCGGGGCTTTTGAGGGGAATTCGGGGGGTTTTGGGGATTTTGGGGCTGCTAGGTGGGGATTGGGGGGAATTCGGGGGGATTTGGGGTTTTGGGGGTATTTGGTGGGTTTTGGGGGGAATTCGGGGCTGCCAGGTGGGGTTGGGATTTTGGGGTGAATTCCGGGGGTTTTGGGGCTGCCAGGTGGGGTTTGGGGAGAATTCCAGGGATTTAGAGACTCCTGGGTGGGGTTTTGGGGGAAATTCGGGGGTTTTGCGGCTCCCAGGTGGGATTGGGGTGAATTCCAGGGATTTTGGGGTGAACTCTTAAGAGTGTTTTGGGGCTGCCAGGTGGGATTGGGATTTTGGGGTGAATTCGGGGGGTTTTGGGGCTGCCAGGTGGAATTGGGGTGGATTCCAGGGATTTTGGGGCTCCTGGGTGGGTTTGGGGTGAATTTGAGGGATTTTGGGGTGAATTCCAGGAATTTTGGGGCTCCTGGGCAGGTTTGGGCTGAATTTGGGTCATTTTGGGGCTCCCAGGCGGGTTTGGGGCCGTTTAGGGGATTGGTGACACCTCCGCTCCCGTTTGTCCCCTCAGATGACCCCGACGGACCCCGAAACGTCCCCGAACGTCCCCAAAACCTCCCCAAACGTCCCCAAAACGTCCCCGAGTGCCAGCGCCTCGCAGTGACCCCGCAGCACCCCCAAAGTGCCACCCAAGTGCCACCGTGTCCCCAGAGTGCCACCACCCTCCAGTGCCACCGTGTCCCCAAAGTGCCACCACCCCATGGTGCCATCGTGTCCCCAAAGTGCCATCGGGTCCCAAAGTGCCACCACCGCAGCGCCACCAAAGCGTCCCCGAGGTGCCAATGCCACCCCCAAAGTGCCACCACCCCCCGGTGCCACCCCGGTGTCCCCAAAGCAATAAAGTCCCTGCGCCGACAGAGCCACCTCGGGGGGTTTGGGGACACCCCAGGGACATCCTGGGGACATCGGGGGGGGGGTTGGGGACACCCTGGGGACACCCCAAGGACATGGGGGGGAACCCCGAGGATGGGGAGGGGACGTGGGGGGGGCTGGGAGGGGACATTGGGGACCCCAAGAGTGACCCAGGGACCCCCCAGGGGACAGCGGGGACCCCAAAGGGACACGGGGAGCTCGGAGGTGACCCCAGAGTGACCCTAGGACCCCCCAGGTGACCCCAAAGTGACACCAAGACCCTCCAGGTGACCCCAGGACCCCCCAGGGGACAGCGGGGACCCCAAAGGGACACGGGGAGCTCGGAGGTGACCCTAAAGTGATACCAAGACCCCCCCAGGTGATCCCAAAGTGACCCCAGGACCCCCCAGGTGACCCCAAAGGGACACTGGGGACCCCAAGGTGACCCTGAGACCCCTCCCAGTGACTCCAGGGGACAATGGGGACCCTCAGGTGACCCCAAAGTGACCCCTGGACCCTCCAAATGACCCCAGAGTCACAAAGTGACCCCCAGGTGACCCCAGGACCCTCCAGATGACACTGGGGACCCTCAAGTGACCCCAGGGATCCTCAGGTGACTCCAAAGTGACCCTGAGACCCCTCAGGTGACCCCAAAGTGACCCTGAGACCCCTCAGGTGACATTGGGGACCCTCAAGTGATCCCAGAGTGACCCCAGGACCCTCTGGGTAACCCCAGAGTGACCCTGAGACCCCTCAGGTGACCCCAAAGTGACCCCCAGGTGACCCCAGGACCCTCCAGGTGACCCTGGGGACCCCAATGTGACCCTGGAACCCTTAAGGTGACCCAAAGTGACCCCAGGACCCTCCAAGTGACCCCAAAGGGATCCCAGGACCCTCCTGGTGACCGCAGAGTGACCCTGAGACCTCTCAGGTGACCCCAAGACCCCCCAGGTGACACTGGGGACCCTCAGGTGACCCCAGGGCCCTCCAAGTGATCCCAAAGTGAACCCAGAACCCTCCTGGTGACCCCAAAGTCACCCCAGGACCCCCCAAGTGACCCCAAAGTCACCCCCAGGACCCCCAGGTGACCACAGTGGCTGCAGAGTGACCTCAGGACCCCCCAAGTGACCCCAGAGTGACCCCTGGACCCCCCAGGTGACCCCAGAGTGACCCCAGGACCCCCCAGTGGCTGCAGAGTGACCCCAGGACCCCCCAAGTGACCCCAGGTGATCCCAAAGTGACCCTGAAGTGACCCCAGGAGCCCCCGGTGGCCGCAGGACGGGGCCGGAGCCGCTTTTCCATCCCGAGTTTATTCCGGACCCGGGGGCGACTTTTCAATATGAAAAACCAAAGAAACGGGCAAAAAAAACCATCCGGGAACGGGCAAAAAAACCATCGAGGAATGGGGCAAAACGGGCAAAGGGGAAGGGGAACGGGGCAAAACGGAGGGAAATTGGGAAAAATGAACGGAAATGGGGAAAAATGAACATAAATGGGGAAAATGAACGGAGGAAAAATGGAGAAAAAATTGGGGAAAAAATTGAGGAAAATGAACAGAAATGGGGAAAAATGGAGAAAAAAACAGGGAAAAATTGGGGAAAAATGAACGAAAATTGGGAAAAATAAAATGGGGGGAAAATGAACAAAAAGTGGAAAAAATGGAGAAAAAAAACGGGAAAAATGAAGAATGAATGGAAATGGGGAAAAACTGAGAAAAATTTGGAAAAATGGAGAAAAAGTGGGAAAAAGGTGAAGAAAAATTCGGGAGAAATGAATAAAAAATTGGGGGGAAATGGAGAAAAAATGGGAAAAATGAATAAAAAAGCAGGAAGAACAAACAAAAGCTGGGGAAAATGGGGAAAAAATGGGAAAAATGGAAAAAATTTGGAAAATTGAAAAAATTGGGAAATGGAAAAAATTTGGAAAGAGGTAACAAAAAATGGGAAAAAAGAAAAAAAATGGGAAAAAATGAACAAAACTGGAGGAAAACAGAAACTGGGGAGAAATGAACAAAAAAGTGGGGAAAATGGACAGAAATTGGGGGAAATGGAGAAAAAATGGGGAAAATGGAGAAAAATTGGGGAAAAAAATGACAAAAATTGGGGCAAAACCGCCCCAAAAAATGGGGGGGGAAATGGCTCAAAATTGGGAAAAAACAATAAAAATTTGGGGAAAAATGAAGGAAAATTGGGGAAAATGAACAAAAACGGGGAAAATGAACAAAAATCTGGGGAAAAATGAACAAAAATGGGGAAAATGAACGAAAATTTGGGGAAAAATGAAGGAAAATTGGGGAAAAGGAAGCGGAACCGACGGGGGCGGGGGAGGGGATGTGAGGCCGCGGCGGCAGCGGGGGAGGGGCGCGGGGGGGGGGACGAGGAGGATGAGCAGGATGAGGATGATGAGGATGATGAAGGTCCAGGGGTCCTGGTGCTGATGGTGAAGGTCAGGAGCTCGTGAGGATGAGCTGGGCGAAGGTCCAACGACGATGAGGAAGGTCAAGGGCTCCTCCACGGTGAGGATGATGAAGGTCAAGGGCTCCTCGGTGCCAAAGGCTGGAGACTCTCGGGGGCTCTCTGATGATGATGAAGATGATGAAGGCCAGGGATTCTTCACCACTGACGATGACGAAGGCCGGGAGCTCTGACCGCGATCAAGACTGGAGACTCTTCAACGATGACGAAGGCCGGGGACTCTTCAACGATGACGATGATGAAGGCTGGGCGCTCTGACCGTGATGATGAAGGCTGGGGACTCTTCAACGATGATGACGAAGACCAGGGACTCTTGGAGGATGACGATGATGAAGGTTGGGAACTCTTCAATGATGATAATGAAGACCAGGGACTCTTTGAGAATGGCAATGATAAAGGTTGGGTGCTCTGACCATGATGATGAAGGCTGGGGAGTCTTCAATGACAATGATGAAGACGAGGGACTCTTGGAGGATGACAATGATGAAGGTTGGGAGCTCTGACCATGATGATGAAGGCTGGGGACTCTTCAATGATGATGATGAAGACCAGGGACTCTTTGAGGATGAAGGTTGGGAACTCTTCGATGATGAAGACCAGGAACTCTTTGAAAATGACGATGATGAAGGTTGGGAGCTCTGACCATGATGAGGAAGGTTGGGAACTCTTCAACGATGACGATGAAAACCAGGGACTCTCCGAGGATGAAGACCAGGGACTCTCCGAGGATGCCGACGATGAAGCTCGAGCACTACAAGGACAACGCTGAAGGTCGGGTGGGGACTCCGCTGCCACCGCTGGCGATGACGAAGGACGACGATGACGAAGGACGATGACGACGACGCCGAAAGCGCCGCCCTCCAACGATGCCGGGGGGGGGGGGAGGGGTTGGGTTGACGCCGCCGGTGAGGGCCCCTCAGGCCTCCTCCTCGGCCTCCTCGCCGAAATCCTCCTCCTCCTCGGCCGTGGCGTCCTGGTACTGCTGGTACTCGGAGACGAGGTCGTTCATGTTGCTCTCGGCCTCGGTGAACTCCATCTCGTCCATGCCCTCGCCCGTGTACCAGTGCAGGAAGGCCTTGCGGCGGAACATGGCCGTGAACTGCTCCGAGATGCGCTTGAAGAGCTCCTGGATGGCCGTGCTGTTGCCGATGAAGGTGACGGCCATCTTGAGGCCGCGCGGCGGGATGTCGCACACGGCCGTCTTCACGTTGTTGGGGATCCACTCCACGAAGTAGGAGCTGTTCTTGTTCTGCACGTTGAGCATCTGCTCGTCCACCTCCTTCATGGACATGCGGCCGCGGAAGACGGCGGCCACGGTGAGGTAGCGGCCGTGCCGCGGGTCGCAGGCGGCCATCATGTTCTTGGCGTCGAACACCTGCTGGGTGAGCTCGGGCACGGTGAGGGCGCGGTACTGCTGGCTGCCGCGCGACGTCAGCGGCGCGAAGCCGGGCATGAAGAAGTGCAGCCGAGGGAAGGGCACCATGTTGACGGCCAGCTTGCGCAGGTCGGCGTTGAGCTGCCCGGGGAAGCGCAGGCAGGTGGTGACGCCGCTCATGGTGGCCGACACCAGGTGGTTGAGGTCACCGTAGGTGGGCGTGGTCAGCTTGAGGGTGCGGAAGCAGATGTCGTAGAGCGCCTCGTTGTCGATGCAGTACGTCTCGTCCGTGTTCTCCACCAGCTGGTGCACCGACAGCGTGGCGTTGTAGGGCTCCACCACCGTGTCCGACACCTTGGGTGACGGCACCACGCTGAAGGTGTTCATGATGCGGTCGGGGTACTCCTCGCGGATCTTGGAGATCAGCAGCGTGCCCATGCCCGAGCCGGTGCCGCCGCCCAGCGAGTGCGTCAGCTGGAAGCCCTGCAGGCAGTCGCAGCTCTCGGCCTCCTTGCGCACCACGTCCAGCACCGAGTCCACCAGCTCGGCGCCCTCTGTGTAGTGACCCTTGGCCCAGTTGTTGCCGGCGCCGCTTTGGCCTGAGAGGGGAGAGGGAGGACAGAGAGCGGCGTGAGCTGGGGCCGGGAGGCCTTCGAACCGAGCCTGGGGACCCTCAAAGCACCTCTGGGGTCCTCAACCAAACCCTGAGGTTCTTGATGACCTTCAAACCACCTTTGGAGACCCTTAACCCAACCTTGAGGAACTTGAAGAGCTTCAAAGCACCTTTAGGAACCTTCAAACCACTTCTGGAGACCTCAAAGCACCCTTGGAGACTCTCAACCCAACCTTGAGGTTCTTGATGACCATCACACCACCTCTAGGGATCTCAAACCATTGTTGGGAACCTCAAAGCACCTTTGAAAACCTCTGGGAACCTCACAGCACCTCTGGGGACCCTCAACCCAACCTTGACGTTCTTGATAACCATCAGACCACCTCTGGGGACCTCAAACCATCGTTGGGGACCTCAAAGCACCTTTGGAGACCTCAAAGCACCTTTGGAGACTCTCAACCCAACCTTGGGGTTCTTGATGACCCTCAAACCATCTCTGAGAGCCTTTAAACCACCTTTGGAGACCTCAAAGCACCTTTGGAAACCCTCAACCAAAATTGGGATTCTTGAAGATCCTCAAACCACCTTTGGGGACCTCAAACCACCTTTGGAAACCTCAAACCACCTTTGGAAACCTCAAACACCACCATCAACACTCCGAGAACCTTCAAAGCATCTTTGGAGACCCTAATCCAACCTTGAGGTTCTTGAAGACCTTCAAACCATCTCTAAAGGGCTTTAAACCATCTTTGGGGACCTCAAAGCACTTTTGGAAACCTCAACCCAACCTTGAGGTTTTTGATGACCATCAAACCACCTCTGAGGACTTCAAACCACGTTTGGGGACCTCAAGCACCACCATCACCACTTAGAGAACCTTCAAAGCACCTTTGGAGACCTTTGAACCAAGGCTGAAATCCTTGGAGACCCTCAACCCACTTTGGTGCTCTTGATGACTTTCAAACCACCTTTGCAGACCGCAAAACACCTTTTGACACCCTCAACCCAAACTTGAGCTTCTTGATGGCCTTCAAACCATCTCTGGAAACCTTTAATCCACTTTTGCAGACCTCAAATCATCTCTGGGGACCTCAAACCACCCCTGGGGACCTTGAGCACCACCATCGCCACTTGGAGAACCTTTAAACAGCTCTGGAGACCTTTGAACCAAGGCTGAGGTCCTTGGAGTCTCAAAGCACCTCTGGAAACCATGAACCAACCTTGGGGTTCTTGATGGCTTTCAAATAATCTCTGGGGACCTCAAACCGTCTCTGTGGACCTCAAACAGTCCCTGGGGACCTTCAAGCCATCTCTGAGCACCTTCAAACCATCTTTGAACACCTCAAACCACCTCTGGGGACCTGAGAGAGCCCCAAACCACCCTTGGGACCTTCCTCCCCTCCTTGGGGACCTCGACGCCACCTCTGGGGACCTCAGGGACCTTCAGACTCCACTTTGGGGACACTTGGGGACCTTGATGTCTCCTCTGGGGTCCTGCCACCCCTCGGGGCCACCACCCCGGTGTCCCACGTGTGGCCCCAGGTGTGGCCCCGATGTCCCAGAGCGTGTCCCAGGTGTCCTGTCCCAGCTGACCCCAACATGTCCCGGGTGTCCTCAAGGTGTCCTCACTGTCCCCAAGGTGTCCCTGGGTGTCCTCAGGTGTCCCCACTGTCCCTCAGAAGCCCCCAGGTGCCTTCAGGAACCCCCAATGTCCCCAGATGTCCCCAGATATCCCCAGGTGTCCCTCACGAGTCCCCAGATGCCTCCAGGAGCCCCCAGGTGTCCCCAGGTGTCCCTCACTCACCCCTAGGTACCCCCAAATGCCTTCAGGAACCCCCAATATCTCCAGCTGTGTCCCCCAGGTGTTCCTGATGTCCCCAAGATCCCCAGGCATCCGTCACTCACACCCAGGTGTCCCCAAATGTCCCTCAGGAGTCCCCATGGGTGTCCCAAATACTCCCCGGTGTCCCTGATGTCCCAAGCAGCCCCCAGGTGTCCCCAAGGTCCCCAGGGGTTCCCACTCATCCCCAGATGTCCCTAAATGTCCCTCAGGAGCCACCAGGTGTCCTTGATGTCCCCAAGTGTCCCCAATGTCTCCCCCAGGTGATCCCAGTCCCCTACGAGATGTCCCCAGATATCTCCAAGGTCCCCCCAGATACCCAGACCCACCCCCAGCTGTCCCTAAATGTCCCTCAAGAGCCCCCAGGTGTCCCTGATGCCCCCCAGGTGTCCCCGATGTCCCTCAGGAGTCCCCAGGGGTGTCCCAAACACTCCCAGGTGTCCCCAGGTGTGTCCTAAAAGCCCTCACTCACCCCCAGGTGTCCCTAAATGTCCCTCAGGACCGACCAAATGTCCTTAATGTCCCCTCCAGATGTCCCTCAGGAGCCCCGAGGTGTCCCCAAGGTCCCCCCCAGATGTCCCCAGGGGTGTCGTGTCCCAAACACTCCCAGGTGTTCCCAGGTGTGTCCCTGATATCCCCACTCACCCCCAGGTATCCCTAAATGTCCTCCAGCAGCCACCAAGTGTCCTGGATATCCCCAAGTGTCCCCAACATTCTCAAGTGTCCCTGATGTCCCCAGGACCCCCCAAGTGTCCCTGATGTTCTCAGATGTCCCTGAGGTCCCCCCAGATACCCAGACTCACCCCCAGCTGTCCCTAAATGTCCCTCAGGAGCCCCCAGGTGTCCCCGATGTCCCTCAGGAGTCCCCAGGGGTGTCCCAAACACTCCCAGGTGTGTCCTAGAGACCCCCACTCCCCCCCAGCTGTCCCTAAATGTCCCTCAGAAGCCACCAAGTGTCCTTGACATCCCCCTCAGGTGTCCCTGCTCAGCCCCAGGTGTCCCCAAATGTCCCTCAGGAGCCCCCAGGTGTCCCCAAATGTTCTCAGGTGTCTCCATATGTCCCCCAGGCATCCCTGATGTCCCCCCCCCCAGGTGTCCCCAGGTGTCCCTGATGTTCCCCCCAGGTGTCCCCAAGGTATCCCTGATGTCCCCCAAGGTGTCCCTGATGTCCCCCCCAGGTGTCCCCAATGTCCCCCCCCGTCACTCACCGAAGACGAAGTTGTCGGGCCGGAAGATCTGCCCGAAGGGGCCGGAGCGCACCGAGTCCATCGTGCCGGGCTCCAGGTCCACCAGGATGGCCCTGGGCACGTATTTACCCCCTGGGGACAGCAGGGACGTCAGCGGGGGCACGCGCAGGGGACACGGCCCCGAGCGACCCGGGAACGGCCAAACTGCCCCAAAAGCACCCGGAACGGCCCCAAAAGCACCCGGAACAGCCCCAAAAGCATCTGCAGTGGCCCGAAAAGCACCCAGAACAGCCCCAAAAGTACCCGGAATGGCCCCAAAACTGCCTGGAATGGCCCCAAAACCGCCCAAAATTACCTAAAATGACTCCAAGCCCACCCAAAATCGCCCCAAACCCACCCTGAAGGCATCTAAAATCACCCCAAACCGACCCAAAATCAGCCCAAGATGGGACAAAGCAACACCAGGGGGTGACAGGGTGACACCAACAGCTGACAGAAAACAGGTGACACCCAGGGGGTGGCAGGGGACAGGATGACATCAAGAGGTGACAAAGCACAGGGTGACACCAAAGGGGGTGACAAAGGACAGGGTGACATCAAGAGGTGACAGAGCACAGGGTGACACCAAGGGCGTGACAGGGGACAGGGTGACACCAGGGAGATGAAAGTGACACCAAGGATGTCACACAGAACAAGGTGGCACCAGAGCAGTGACAGGGGACAGGGTGACACCAAGGGGGTCACACAGAACAAGGTGGCACCAGAGCAGTGACAGGGGACAGGGTGACACCAAGGGGGTCACACAGAACAAGGTGGCACCAGAGCAGTGACAGGGGACAGAGTGACACCAAGAAGTGACAAACGACAAAGTGGCACCAGGGGGTGACAGGGCAGAACGCAGAGGGTGACAAAAGACAAGGTGACACCAAAGAGGTGACAGAGGACAGGGTGACACCAGGGGGTGTCAGGAGACAGGGTGACACCACGGGGTGATACAGAAGTGGGTAACACCAGGGGGTGATAGGACACAGGGTGACACCAAGAGGTGACAGAGAACAGGATGGCACCAGGGTGACACCAGGGGGTGACAGAGAACAGGGTGACACCAGGGGGATGACAAGGGACAGGATGACACCAAGAGGTGACAGAGAACAGGGTGGCACCAGGAGGTGACAGGAGACAGACAGGACCAGGGAGAAACCAAGAACAGGGTGACAGCAGGGGTGACAGAGAACAGGGTGACACCAAGAGGCGACAGCAAACAAGGTGGCACCAGGGAGGGGACAAAGGACAGGGTGACATCAAAAGGTGACAGAGAACAGGGTGACAACAAGAGATGATGCTCAGGGTGACACCAGGGAGTGACAGAGAACAATGTGACACCCAGAAATGACACGGGACAGGATGGCACCTAGGAGGACACAAAGGACAAAGTGACACCAGGGGCGACAACGGACAGGGTGACACCAAGAGGTGACAGAGAACACGGTGACACCTGGGAGGTGACAAAGGACAGATGAGACCGGGGAGGGGACAAAGGACAGAATGACACCAGGGGGTGACAGGGAACAAAGTAACACCCAGAGAATGACAAAGGACAGGGTGACACCAGGGAGGTGACAAAACACAGAGTGACACCAGGGAGGTGACAGAGAACAAAGCGACACCTGGGGCTGACAGGGAACAAAGTGACACCAAGAGGTGACAAAGCACAGGGTGACACCAGGGAAGTGACAAAAGAACAGGGTGACACCAGGGGGTGACAGGAGACAGAGTGGCAGCAGGGAGGGCACAAAGGACAGGGTGACACCAGGAAGGTGACACAGGACAGGGTGACACCAAGAGATGATGCTCAGGGTGACAGCAGGGGGTGACAAAGAACAGCGTGACACCCACAAGGGTGACACAGGACAAGATGGCACCTAGGAGGGCACAATGGGGTGACATCAGGGGGTGACAGAAAACAGAGTGACACCAAGAGGTGACAGAGAACAGGGTGACAACAAGAGATGATGCTCAGGGTGACACCAGGGAGGTGACAGAAGACAGGATGGCACCTAGGAGGGCACAAAGGACAAGGTGACACCAGGAAGGTGACACAGGACAGGGTGACACCAAGAGATGACGCTCAGGGTGACACCAAAGGTGACAAAGCAACACTGGGAAAAGGTGACAAATGCCACCCGGTGCCACCCTGGATGGGGGGTGACAGCTGTCCCCGAGTGCCACCGGCTGTCCCCAAACGTCCCCAAACACCCCCCATGTCCCCACCCGTGGCCTCGTTGTAGTAGACGCTGATGCGGTCCAGCTGCAGGTCGCTGTCGCCGTGGTAGGTGCCCGTGGGGTCGATGCCGTGCTCGTCGCTGATCACCTCCCAGAACTGCAGGGCCGCGGCGTTGGGGTGAAAAACGGGCATTTTGGGCAAAGAAATGAGGATTTTTGGTGAAAAAACCAGGATTTTAGGTGGAAAAACGGGGATTTTAGGTAGAAAAATGGGGGTTTTAGGAGGGGAAATTGGGGGGTTGGGGGCGTGGTCAGGGGTTAAAAGGGGCGGGGCTTGGGGCAGGGGTCAGGAGGCCACACCTACCCCAGGCAGGGTTTTGAGGGGAAAAAAGGAGGATTTGGGGAAAAAACAATATGGGCATTTTCGGGTGTGAAATGGGGGTTTGGGAGGCTAAAACGGAGGGGGGGGCGTGGTCAGGGGTTAAAGGGGGCGGGGCTTGTGGAGGGGTGGGGGCCACGCCCACTTTGCTGCACCTGGGACTGGATTTTGGGGAAAAAAGTGGGGATTTGGGTCTAAAAAATGGTGATTTTAGGATGCAAAGGGAATTAAATGAGGGTTGGGGGCGTGGTCTGGGGCTGAAGGGGGCGTGGCTTGGGGGTGGGGTCACATAGGCAACGCCCACCCCAGGCACCATTTTGGGGGAAAAAAATGGAATTTGGGGATGAAAAATGGGGATTTTAGCGTGGAAGCTGGGGGGCGTGGTCAGGGTTAAAGGAGGCGGGGCTCAAGGAGGGGTGGGGTCACATGGGCCATGCCCACTTTGTTCCACCTGGGATTAATTTTGGGGACAAAAAAGGGGATTTGGGGACCTTACAGGAAGAGGAGGATTCAAGTCTGGCCCCGCCCACCTCCCCATGGCTGCGTTTTTGGGGGAAAACCAAAGGATTTGGGGAATTTAAAGGAATTCGGGGGCGTGACCAAGGCAGGGGTGGGGTCAGCCACACCCCACCCACAGCCGGGATTTGTTTTGGGGAGAAAAACGAGGATTTAGGGAGCATTTAGGAGAAATTTGGGGCGTGGCCAAGGATAAAAGGGGCGGGGCTTAATGAGGAGCAGAGCCGGGAAAACCCTACCCACACCTGGACCAAATTTTGGGGTAAAAAACCCCAATTTGGGGACTTTAAGGGTGAGATGGGGGCGTGGTTAAGCTGGGGTGGGCAGGGCTTGAGAGGCCGGGTCAGACAAGCCCCTCCCAATAACCCACGGCCACTTTTTTGGGGTGAAAAAGGCGATTTTTCGGCTTTTAATGCAATTTTGGGGCATGGCTTTGTGAGGGAGGGGCGTGGCCAGAGCAGCGCGGCCCCGCCCCCTAAAAAGGGCGGGAACGGGGGGAAACGGCGGCAAAAACGTTCAAATTCAAACAAACGCCCCCAAATCGGCTCTGCTGGACCCAAAAATCAGGGTTTTTACATCCAAAACTCCCCTCCGGAAATTGGGGTTCCCCAAATTTGGGGGTTTGGGGTTAAAAATGGGCCCAAGGGAAGGAGAGGAGGGAGCGTGGCCTGAGAGGAAAATGAGGTGAAAAAAAGCGATTTTGGGACCATGGAGGGGGAAATGGGGTTGAAACAGGAATTTGGGTTAAAAAATGGTTATTTTTGGATTGGCAAAAAAAAGAAAAAAGTTTAAAAAACAATAGTTTGAAATAAAAATAGAGCTTTGAGAATTATGAGAGAGAAATTTATACAAAAAATGACTTTTGGCACCAAAAAGCAAAAATGCGTTCAAAAATGTCAATATTGGGGCTGACTGACAAAAGCAGATTAAAAACCAGCAATTTGGGGTGAAAATAAGGCAGAAATAGGCTTAAAAATCCAGATTTTGGAGCTAAGGGAAGGAATGGGTTAAAACCCGGCATTTTGGGGGATTGTCGGTAGAAATGGGTTAAAACCCGATGATTTTGGGGCTGTTGGGAGAAATGCGTTAAAAAGGGCAATTTTGGAGGTTGTAGGAAAGAAACGGCTCCAAAATATGTCAATTTGGGGGAAAAAATGGAGATTCTAACCAACGGAGGAAAAAGGGTTTTAAAAAGGTCAAATTGGGTTAAAAAAAATCAGCATTTTTGGGAAAAATCCCTGCGTTTTGGAGGCTTGGAACACAGGAGGCTAAAAATCGTAATTTTTGGGTAAAAATGGGAGTTCGGAGCAGAAATCGAGAATTTAGTGACAGAAATGAGAATTATGGAACAAAAAAAGGGGTTTTAAGGGTAAAAAAAGCCAATTTTGGGGTGAAGAAACAGGGATTTGGGGCTAAAATACAATTTTTGATAATAAATTCGACCTTTTGAACACTAAAATTTTCTGTAGAAAAAAAGAACCTTTTTTTGGGCGCCAAAATCACAATTTTGGTCCAACACCTCCTTTGCAAACCGAAAAAAAAAATCCCATTTTGGGGCTAAAAACTCCAATTTGAGGCTTTTTGGAGAACAAAGATTTGGGTTTGGGGCGGAAAAAGCCCCTTTAGGGCGCAGGAAATGCGGTCTGCAGACACAAAGAGGCGAATTTGGGGCTGAAAATGGTGATTTTCGGACAGAAATGGACATTTAAAGAAATAAAAAAACAAATTTTGGGGTAAAAGCGACAGTTTTGGGGTTGAAATAATTTTTGGGGGGGCAAAAAGGGGTTTTTGAAGCACAAAAAACAACGCTGCGGTGGGAAAAACCGCAAATTCCGAGGCCTAAAACGACGCTTTTTGGGGCAAAAATCCCCAATTCGTCCAATTAAAAAGAAAATTGAAATAAAAGAGGTGAATTTCGGAGCCGGAGCGGTGATTTTGAGGTAAAAAAAGCGGATTTAGGAGCACAAAGCTGCGGTTCTTCCCCCGAACCTCCATTTTGGGGCTGGAAACCTCCATTTTGGAGCTGGGAACTCCCTTCGGACTGCAAAAAAACCCCGATTTTAACCCAAAATAGTCTTTTTAGGAAACAAATTAATCCCTTTTTAGCCTCAAAAATCCGCGCTGAGGGATAAAAATCCTCATTTTGGAGCAAAATCGGCGTTTTGGAGAACAAAGATGCTGAGCTGGAGCTGCCGAGCTCCATTTTGGGGCTGGGAAAGGTTTCAGAGGGACAAAAATCCGCATTTTTAGCAGCAAAACCGCTCATAAGTGAAATAAAAACCTCATTTAAGGTGCAAATATTACTGTTTTAAAAATTAAAGTATCTCTTTGGGGAGGGAAATTGTTCTTTTTTAGGGGAAAAAAGGCATTTCAGGGAACAAAGCTGATGCCCGAGAGCACAAACAGCATTTTAGGGGCTGAAAAACAACAATTTAAAGGCACAAAATCCACATTTGAGGCATAAAAAAGTGGCGGATTTGGGAATAAAATCCTCCAGCTTCAAATCCTTTATTTAGCAGAGGAAAAAAACCCGGTTTGGGATAAAAAACCCCGATTCTGGAACAAAAAGCGGCGCCACGCCTCGGATTTTGGGGCTAAAAAGCTTTATTGTGAGGATTAATCGCTTTTTTCCTTGGGTTACACCCTCGCATTCTCAGGTCTGGAACCCCTCCGGGTTCACGCCCCGTTTGGCGGTCAGAAAAATCTTCTTTTTGGGACACAAAATCCGCCTTTTTCAGGTGAAATTTGATCATTTGGGCGTGAAAATAGACGAAATTAGGGGAGAAAAGACCGAATGTTGAGGTGAAAAGCACCGATTTCGGGTCTGGAAAAGCAGCACTTAAACATCCGTGTTTAAAAACCCCTAAAAAATCACTTTTTGCACTAAATTAGGAAGAAACCATAGTGAGAACCTCAATTCTGGGGATAAATCCTTTAATTTCGGGGCTCTTCGCCGCCATTTTGGCGCCTTCCCCGCCCATTCTCGGCTGAGCCCTTCACGATTTGGGGCAAAAAGCGCCATTTGCGGCCGAATCTTTAAAATATACATTTAAGCGAGCAAGGAATCACTATTTCATCTTAAAACAACCCAAAAAAGGCGATTTTGGGGGCGAAACCGCGCATTTCGGGGCCGCCGCCCACAGCCGCCATTTTGCGGCCGCGTGGGGGGGGGGGGGGGGGGGCGCGGTCAGACACCCCAAATCCTCATTCAGCGACAAAATCGCCTCATTTTAACCCAAACCCGCTAAATTTGGCACCGCGACCTTCCCTCGCAGGTACCGTTTTGGCGCGAAAAGGCCGATTTTGGGGGGAAATCGCCCTGTTTTGGGTCACCCTTTGTCTTCGCGCGCGGGGGGTGGGGGGGGCTCTTAAAGGGGCAACGCCGCCGCGGCGGGGGATGGAGGTGGGGCCCGCCCCGCTCACCTTGGCGCCGATCTGGTTGCCGCATTGGCCCGCCTGGATGTGGACGATCTCCCTCATGGCGGCGGCGGTGTGTGATGGGGGGGTCTCGGGCCCACCCGGACGGCGCTGAGGCGCTTGGAAAAGGGAATAGAAAAAAAAAAAAGAGGCGGCGCGGCCCCTTTAAGAGCGGAGCAAAAGCGCGAGCGCGGCGGCGGCGAAAATGGCGGCGGTCGCGGCCCCGCGCGCGCTCATATAGGACAAAGCCGCGGCTCCCATTGGTTGGCGCCGCCCGCTCCCCGCGATTCCATTGGTCAATCTTTCTGTCAATCCTTCATTCTGCCCCTCCATTAGTCAAAACCCCTTTTAAACCCCTCCCACCGGCGCTCCGCTGCTCTCGGAGGACCGCCCCGCCTCGTCTCGGTGGTCTGGCGATGATTGACGTCCGCAGCGGCCAATGAAAAGAGCGGATAGGCGTTGGCGCGCGGAGAGAGCCGCCAATGGGAGCGCGGGGGGCGGGGCCCGGCGGTGATGGCGCGGGAGGGGTGAGCGGGGGGGGGGTCGGGGCCGCTTTTGGGGGACTCTGAGGGAGTTTGGGGGGAATTTGGGGGGATTTGGGGTTCCGGGGGGAGGTTGGGGGCTCCTGCAGGGGATTTGGGGGCCACAAGAGTGGTTGGAGGGGTCCTTGGTGGGGGTTGGAGTCTCAGGGGGATCATTTGGGGGGGTTCCTGAGGGAGGTTGGGCCTTCCTGAGGGGAGTTTGGGGTCCCTGAGGGGGGATTGGGGGTGCCTGAGGGGAGTTGGGGGTTCCGTGAGGGAATTTGGAGTTCCTGAGGGAAGTTTGGGGTCCCTGAGGGGGGATTGGGGGTGCCTGAGGGAAGATGGGAGTTCTGGAGGGAGTTTGGGGGTCCCTGAGGGAAGTTTGGGGTCCCTGAGGGAGGTTTGGGGTCCCTGAGGGAAGTTTGGGGGTTTCTGAGGGGATTTGGGGGTCTCTGAGGGGAGTTTGGGGTCCGTGCGGGAATTTGGGGTCCCTGAGGGAAGTTTGGGGTTCCTGAGGTGAGTTTGGGGTTCCTGAGGGGAGTTTGGGGGCTTCTGAGGGGGCTTTGGGGTCCCTGAGGGATCCTGGGGGGTCCTGGGGTGGTTTGGGCCCTTTGGGGGAAGTTTTGGGGTCTCTCAGCGATTTTGGGGGTTCTTGGGGTAATTTGGGCAGTTTGGGGGGGGGGGGGGAACTGAGGGGATTTTGGAGGTCTCTGGGACATTTTGGGAGGGTCCTGGGGTGGTTTAGGGGGATTTGGGGGGGGTCCCTCGACTGTTTTGGGGCATTTTGGGGGGGGGTTTTGGGGTTTCAGGGGCATTTTTGGGAGGGGTTGGGGGTCCCAGGGACAGTTTTGGGGCATTTTTGGGGGTCCCTGTGAGGGTTCTGGGCTCCTTAGGGCATTTTTTGACGGTTTTGGGGCAGTTTGGGGGGGTTTGGGGCTCTTTGGGTCATTTTTGGGTCCCTGAGGGATTCTGGGGGGGGGGGGTCCCAAATTCCTGAGCCCCTCCCCCCTCCAACTCCTTCCCGTTTCCAGTGCCCTGGAGGATCCAGCTGTGCCCCCAGATGTTGGGGGGCCCCCAAAACACCTTCCCTGCCCCCGAAACGCCCCAGATGTGGCGGGGGAGGGGCTGGATCCAGATGTCAGAAGCCCAGAAACGCCGAGAGCGGCCCAAAACGCGCCTGGGGCCCCAGATGTGGGGCAGAGACCCCCAAATCCAGATGTTTTACACCCAAAAATCAGAGCCCGGATGCTGCTGGTGGAGAGCGACACAGATGTGGAGGAGGAGGAGGAGGCGGATCCAGATGTTCGGCCCTCGGCAAGACGGAAAGTGCCCCGGAACGTCCCTGGAGCTCCAGATGTGCAGCCGGAAACCCCGAATCCAGATGTTGTGGGGCTTAAAAACGGGCGCGGGGCGCTGGTGGTGGAGAGCGACACAGATGTGGAGGAGGAGGAGGAGGAGGAGGGGATAGTTCCAGATGTTCGGCCCTCAAAAGGACGGAAAGCGCCCCGGAACGTGCCCGGAGCTCCAGATGTGGAGGTGGAGACCCCGAATCCAGATGTTGGCGCTACCAGAACCGGGCGTGCGGCACAGCCGGTGGGCAGCGACACAGATGTGGAGGGGGAGGAGGCGGATCCAGATGTGGAGCCCCCGAAACGGCTCAAGATGACCCAAAACATCCCCAGAACTCCAGATGTGCGGCGGAACCCCCCGAATCCAGATGTTTTACGCCCAAAAATCAGACCCCGGATGCTGCTGGTGGACAGCGACACAGATGTGGAGGGAGAGGAGGCAGATCCAGATGTTCGGCCCTCAAAAAGACGGAAAACGCCCCAAAATGTGCCTGAAACTCCAGATGTGGGGCAGAAACCCCTGAATCCAGATGTGCCCGGCCCCAAATCCGGTCACAGGACACTGGTGGTGGACAGCGACACAGATGTGGAGGAGGATCCAGATGTGGAGCCCCCAAAACGGCTCAAAATGACCCAAAACGTGCCTGAAAGTCCAGATGTGCGGCTGAGGACCCCTTATCCAGATGTTCCCGGCCCCAAATCCGGCCACAGGGCGCTGCTGGTGGAGAGCGACACAGATGTGGAGGAGGAGGAGGCGGATCCAGATGTTCGGACCTCAGAAGGACGGGAAATGACCCAAAACGTGCCTGAAACTCCAGATGTGGGGCGGAAGCTCCCAAATCCAGATGTTTCACAGCCAAAAATAGGGCATGGGGCACTGCTGGTGGAGAGCGACACAGATGTGGAGGAGGATCCAGATGTGGAGTCCCCAAAATGGCTCCAAATGACACAAAACGTGCCCAAAACTCCAGATGTGGCAGCGGAGACCCCGAGTCCAGATGTTCTCGGCCCCCGAAATGGGCGTTGGGCACAGCTGGTGGGCAGTGACACAGATGTGGAGACGGATCCAGATGTGGAGCCCCCAAAGCAAGGCAAAATTACCCAAAACGTGCCCGGAACTCCAGATGTGGGGCGGAAACTCCCGAATCCAGATGTTTCTCACCCAGAAACCAGAGCCCAGGAGCTGCTGGTGGAGAGCGACACAGATGTGGAGGAGGATCCAGATGTGGAGTCCCGGAAATGGCCCCAAATGACCCAAAGCGTGCCCGAAACTCCAGGTGTGCCAGCGGAGACCCCAAATCCAGATGTTTTGTGCCCCCGAAATGGGCTTGGGGCACAGCTGGTGGGCAGTGACACAGATGTGGAGGCGGATCCAGATGTGGAGCCCCCAAAGCAACTGGCAACGACCCAAAATGTGCCCGAAACTCCAGATGTGGGGCGGAAACTCCCAAATCCAGATGTTTCACGTCCAAAAGTGGGGTGTGGGACGCTGCTGCTGGGGAGCGACACAGATGTGGAGGAGGATCCAGATGTTGAGGCTTCAGAACAGCTCAAAATGACCCAAAGCGTGCCCGAAACTCCAGATGTGGCAGCAGAGACACCGAATCCAGATGTTTCATGCCCAAAAATGGGGCTGCTGGTGGAGAGCGACACAGATGTGGAGGAGGATCCAGATGTGGAGCCCCGGAAACGGCTCCAAATGACCCAGAACGACCCCGGAGCTCCAGATGTGGGGGCGGGGAGCCCGGATCCAGCTGTGGCGGCCACCCAGCTGTTCCCGGCCCCGGATCCAGCTGTGGAGGGGGAGGAGCCAGATCCAGATGTTCGGACCCCGGAACGGCTCCGAATGGCCAAGAACGACCCCGGAGCTCCAGATGTGGGGCCGGAAGCCCCGGATCCAGATGTTGGCAGCCCCCAGAGGCTCCGGGTGGCCCAAACCGTGGCCGGGATTCCAGATGTGGCAGGGGGGGACTCGGACTCGGACTCAGATCCAGATGTGGCCGCCACCCAGCTGTTCCTGCCCCCGGATCCAGATGTTGGGAGGAGACTGGAACGGCTCCGAAGGGCCCGGAGTGCGCCCGGGATTCCAGATGTGGAGGAGGAGGAGGAGGAAGGGCCGGATCCAGATGTGGCCACCCAGCTGTTCCTGCCCCCGGATCCAGATGTTGAGCCCCCGAAACGCCTCCGAACGAGCCGGGGTGGGCGCGGGGTTCCAGATGTGGAGGAGGAGGAGGAGTCAGATCCAGATGTGGCCGCCACCCAGCTGTTCCTGCCCCCTCCCGATGTTGGAGGAGCCCCCAAAGGCCCCGGAATTCCAGATGTGGAGGAGCCGGGGAGCCCCTCCCCCGATCCAGATGTGGCCACGCAGCTGTTCCCGCCCCCGGCTCCAGATGTTGGGGCCCCGAGCGAGCCCGGCGCACCAGATGTGGGGGCGGGGAGCCCGGATCCAGATGTGGAGGAGGGGGAGGGCTTCGATGTGGCCACCCAGCTGTTCCCGGCTCCCCGCCCAGATGTGGAGGAGGGGGAGGGGCCCCCCGATCCAGATGTGGCCACCCAGCTGTTCCCATTCCCGGGTCCAGATGTGGAGAGCCCCAAGGCGGCCACGGGCCAGCCCCGGGCTCCAGAAGTGCGGCGGGAGAGCCCAAATCCAGCTGTTGGGGGTCCCCCAGGCCCCGCCCCCCAGGGAGAGGAGGCCCCGCCCACCCCGCAGGTGAATTTGGGGGGGTCCCTGAAGGGTTTGAGGGGTCCCAGGGGGATTTTGGGGTGAATTTGGGGGGTCCCAGGTGAGATTTTGGGGGCTCTGGGAGGATTTTGGGGGATCCCTGAGGGGATTTTGGGTGTCCTGGATGAATTTTGGGGTATCCCAGAGGACTTTTGGGTGAATTTGGCGGATTTTGGGGATCCCTGAGTGGATTTGGGGGGGTCCTGGGTGGATTTTTGGGGTCCCAGGTGGATTTTGGGGGGTCCCAGGGTGGATTTTGGGGTCCCTGGGTGGATTTTGGGGGGTCCCTGGTGGATTTTTGGGGGATCCCTGAGGGGATTTTTGGGGGTCCCTGGTTGGATTTTGGGGGTCCCGGGTGGATTTTTGGGGTCCCTGAGGGGATTTTGGGGGTCCCGGGTGGATTTTTGGGGTCCCTGAGTGGATTTTTGGGGGTCCCTGGATGGATTTTGGGGCTCTGGGTGGATTTTTGGGGGTCCCAGGTGGATTTTGGGGGGTCCTGGGTGGATTTTTGGGGTCCTTGGATGGATTTTGGGGGGTCCCAGGTGGATTTTGGGGGGTCCCAGGGTGGATTTTGGGGGATCCCAGTTGGATTTTTGGGGTCTCAGGGTGGATTTTGGGGTCCCCACCGTCGCCCCTCCCCCCAGGTGCGGCGCAGCCTGCGATTGGCCGAGCGCAGAGGGGGCGGGGCCTCCGCCGGCCCCTCCCCCACGGAGAGGGGGCGTGGCCAAGCACCGAGGCCCTGCCCAACGCCCAAGCCCCGCCCCCAGAGGAGGCGGAGCCAATCGGGGGAGGGGCTTATGGTGACCCCGCCCTCTGTGCCCATAAAAGGAAGTGGGCGGGGCTCGACGGTGACCCCGCCCCCACAGGAGGAGGAGCCAGCAGGGGGCGCCAAGCGCAGGCTCCGCCCTCGGACGGCGCCGGGCCCCGCCCCCATCCGGGTAAGGGGGGAGCCAGTATGGACCAGTAGAGACCAGTATGGACTAGCATGGATTAGTAGAGACCAGTAACGACCAGTACAGAGCAGTACGGATCAGTAAAGACCAGTATGAGCCAGTACAGACCAGTAAAGACCAGTGTGAACCAATATGGACTAGTACAAACCAGTAAGCACCAAGACAAACCAGTAAAGAGCAGTATGGAGTGGTATGGACCAGTAGAAACTAGCATGGGCTAATACAGGCCAGTACAGACCAGTATGGACCACTACAGACCGATACAGACTAGTATGAACAAATAGAGACCATTATGGACCAGTACAAACCAGTACGGACCAATACAGATCAGTAGGGATCAGTATGGGCCAGTACAGACCAGCATGGAGCAGTACGGACCAGTAAAGACCAATATGGACTGCTATGGACCAGTAGAAACCAGCATGGGCTAGTGCAGGCTGCTACAGACCAGCATAAACTAGTACGGACCAGTACAGTCCAGTATAGACCCATACGGACCAATACAGACTGGTATGAATCAATAAAGACCCATATGGACTAGTGCAAACCAGTATGGACCAGTACAAACCAATATGGACCAGTACAAACCAGTATGGGCCAGTACAAACCAGTATGAACCAGTACGGACCAGCATGGACCAGTACGGACCCGTACAGACCAGTAGGGGCCAGTATGGACCAGTATGAACCAGTACAGGTCAGTATTGACCAGTGTGCATTAGTATGGACCAGTACAGACTAATGTGGACCAGTACGAACCACTATAGACCAGTATGGAACAATACGGACCAGGAGGGAACAGTGGGGACCAGGGGGACCAGTATGGACCAGTAGAAACCAGTATAGACCAGTATGGACTAATATGGACCGGTACGGACCCGTACAGACCCATACGGACTAGTATAGACCAGTATACACCAGTATGGACCAGTAGGGAGCTGTATGAACTAGTACAGGCCAATACAGATCATTAGAGGCCAGTATGGACCAGTATGAACCAGTACAGGCTGGTACAGACCAATAGAGACCAGTATTGAGCAGTACAAACCAGTAGGAACCAATATGGACCAGCAGAAGCCAGTACAACCCACTGCCCCCTCCAGTCGTCCTAGTACGGACCAGTAGGGACCAGTATGGACCAGTAGGGACCAGCGTGGACCAGTACGGACCAGTAGAAACCAGTATAGACCAGTATGGATTATTGTGGACCAGTACGGATCCGTACAAACCAATACAGACTAGTATAGACCAGTACACACCAGTATGGACCAGTAGGAAACTATGAACTAGTACGGGCCAATACAGACCATTAGAGACCAGTATGGACCAGTACAGACTGATTAGACCAGTAGAGACCAGTATTGAGCAATACAGACCAGTAAAAACCAGTATGGACTAGTATGGACCAACAGAAACCAGTACAGCCCACTGACCCCCCGCAGTCCTCCCAGTATGGACCAGTGCAGACCAGTACAACCCACTGACCCCCCCCAGTGACAGACCAGTGACCTCCCAGTGCTCCCAGTACGGACCAGTGCCCCTCCCAGTCCCCGCTCTTCCGGGGCTGGTGGCAGCTGCCCCTGTCCCCAACCTTCCCCAACCTGTCCCCAGTGTGTCCCCAACCCTCCAGGGGTGTCCCCAATGTGTCCCCAAACCCCCCAGGGGTGTCCCCAACCTGTCCCCAACGTGTCCCAGTGTCCCCCAGGTGTCCCCAACTCCCTCAGGGATGTCCCCAACGTGTCCCCAGCGTATCCCAGTGTCCCCTCCATGTCCCTGGGCCTGGTGGCACTCAGGGCTGTCCCCAATGTCCCCTCTGTGTCCCCTCGTGTCCCCAGGTGCTGTTCACGGGCCTGGTGGCCTCCCCGGCGCTGTTGGTGGCCCTGGGCACGCTGGGTGGCACCGAGGCCACGTCGGTGCACGACTGCAGCCACCTGGTGACCGACGGCGCCCGGCGGACGCTGAAGCTGCTCTGTGCCCTGGCCAGGGGCGTGCCCATCGTCACCCCCGAGTGGCTGCTCCAGGTGACACCGGGGACACTGGGGTGGCACTGGGGACATGGGGATAATCAGGGACATCAGGGGGACACTGGGGACACTGGGGGCTTGGGGACAATGAGATATTGGGGACATCGGGGACCTTGAGGACACTGGGGACAATCAGGGACATTGAGGGGACACTGGGGACATGGGGGTGGCACTGGGGGCTTGGGGACAATCAGGTATTGGGGACATTGGGGTGGCACTGGAGGAGTGGGGACATCCAGGGGGATTGGGGACAATGGGGACATTGGGGTGGCACTGGGGACACTGCAGCCCTGAGTGGCTGCTCCAGGTGACATCGGGGACATCGGGGGGGGTTGGGGACCATCAGGGACATCAGGGACATTGGTGTGGCACTGGGGGCTTGGGGACAATCAGGGACATTGAGGGGACACTGGGGTGGCACTGGGGACACTGCAGCCCTGAGTGGCTGCTCCAGGTGACATCGGGGGGACACTGGGGACATCAGGGGGACATTGGGGATGTTGGGGACATCAGGGTGGCACTGGGGTGGCACTGGGGCCTTGGGGACAATCAGGGACATTGGGGACACTGGGGTGGCACTGGGGACATGGGGGTGGCACTGGGGACACTGGGGACATCAGGGGTGGCACTGGGGTGGCACTGGGGGCTTGGGGACATTGGGACAATCAGGGACATTGGGGACAACAGAAGGGTCTCTGAGGACAAGGAAAGGGGACTTGGGGACACTGGGGTGGCCTTGGGGACATTGGGGACAATGGGGACACTGAGGATGGGGCACTTGGGGACACGGGGGTGGCCTCGGGGACATCGGGGGATGAGGGTGGCCTTGGGGACAGTGGGAGGGGCTTGGGGACACTGGGGTGGCTTTGGGGACAAGGAGGGGCTTGGCCTTGGGGACAGTGAGGTGGCTTGGGGACAATGGGGGGGGGTGGCCTTGGGGACAGTGGTGAGTGTGGGTGGCCGTGGGTGTCCCCTGTGTCCCCAGAGTTCCCACGGTGGCCCTGGGTGACCCTGCTGTCCCCAGAGTTCCCACGGTGACCCTGGTGTCCCCTGTGTCCCCAGAGTTCCCACGGTGGCCGCCCGCTGTCCCCAGCTCCGTTCCTGCCCCGGTGTCCCCCCCTCGGCCTCCGGCTGCGTTCGGCGCTGGCCCGGGCTCGGCGCCAGCCCCTGCTGCAGGTGACTGTCCCCAAATGTCCCCAAATGTCCCCAAATGTCCCCAAACCCAGCCCTGAGCCAGCCCCAGGCTCGGTGTCACCCCCCGCTGCAGGGGACTGTCCCCAAATGTCCCCAAATGTCCCCAATGGCCTCCCGATGTCCCCAACACCCTTTTGATGTCCCCAACCCCTTCAATGTCCCCCCACTGTCCCCAATGTCCCCTCAATCCCCCCAATCCCCCACTGTCCCCAAATGTCCCTGAATGTCCCCAATCCCCTCAATGTCCCCAACCCCCCAACGCCCCCAATCCCCCGATGTCCCTGGTGTCCCCAACCCCCAATGTCCCCAAGCCCTAATGTCCCTGAGTGTCCCCAATCCCCCAATGTCCCCAATGTCCCCAATCCTCTCAATGTCCCCACAATGTCCCCAACCCCCCGATGTCCCCAAGGCCCCGATGTCCCCGGTGTCCCTGAGTGTCCCCAAGCCCCCCCAATGTCCCCGATGTCCCCAAGTGTCCATAATTCCCTCAATGTCCCCAAACCCCCAATGTCCCCAAATGTCCCCAACCCCCCATGTCCCCAACACCTTCATTGTCCCCAACGTCCCCAAACCCCCAATGTCCCCAAACTCCCCAAGCCCCCAATGTCCCTGAGTGTCCCCAATGTCCCCAAACCCCCAATGTCCCTGAGTGTCCCCAATGTCCCCAATGTCCCCAAACCCCCAATGTCCCTGAGTGTCCCCAATGTCCCCAATGTCCCCAAACCCCCAATGTCCCTGAGTGTCCCCAGTGTCCCCATCATGTCCCCCAGCCCCAATGTCCCCAAGGCCCCGATGTCCCTGAGTGTCCGTAATTCCGTCAATGTTCCCAACTCCTTTGATGTCCCCAAATGTCCCCAAACCCCCAATGTCCCCAAACCCCCGATGTCCCCGTGTCCCCAATGTCCCCGTGTCCCCTGATGTCCCCGATGTCCCCATGTCCCTCAATGTCCCCAAGCCCCTGATGTCCCCCTGATGTCCCCAGCGCTGTCCCTGTGTCCCCCCAATGTCCCCGTGTTCCCCTGATGTCCACAATGTCCCCAGCGCTGTCCCTGTGTCCCCCCGATGTCCCCATGTCCCCGATGTCCCCCCGTGTTCCCCCGATGTCCCCAGCGCTGTCCTCGATGTCCCCGTGTGCCCCCCAATGTCCCCAGTGCTGTCCCCGTGTCCCCCCCGATGTCTCCAGCGCTGTCCCCAATGTTCCCCCGATGTCCCCCCGATGTCCCCAGCGCTGTCCCCGTGTCCCCAGGGCTATGGGGTTCACGTCACCCCCAGCGTGCGGCCGCGGCCCGAGGACATTCGGGACATCGTCACCTGCTGTGGGGGCACCTTCCTGCCCCGCCTGCCCCGGGGCCCTGCGGTGAGGGGACAGCGAGGGGACAGCGAGGGGACAGCGAGGGGACGGAGGGGACAGTGAGGGGACAGCAATGGGGACAGGGAGGGGACAGCGAGGGGACAGCGAGGGGACAGTGAGGGGACGGAGGGGACAGTGAGGGGACAGTGAGGGGACAGCAATGGGGACAGGGAGGGGACAGCGAGGGGACAGTGAGGGGACAGCGAGGGGACAGCAATGGGGACAGGGAGGGGACAGTGAGGGACACTGGGGGGACACTGGGGGGGATTGGGGACATTGGGGGGACACCAGAGGGGTCACTGGTGAGATTGGGGATGTTGGGGACGTGGGGACACTGGGGGGACACCGGGGGGATTGGGGGGACATTGGGGACAGCGAGAGTGTGGGGGACACTGGGGGGATTGGGGACAATGGGGACGGGGGTTTTGGGGACACTGGGGGGACATTGGGGGACACTGGGGGGATTGGGGACACGGGGGTGGGGGAGGTTTGGGGGTGTTGGGGACATTGAGGGGACATTTGGGGGGACATTGGGGGGTTTGGGGCCATTGAGGGGTTTGGGGACACTTGGGGACACTTGGGGACATTGGGGGGGTTTGGGGACGTTGGGGGTTCCTGGGGGATCCCGTTGGGGTTTGGGGGGAGCTGTGGGGGCTCCCGGGCACTGGGGGGGTTTTGGGGTGAGATTTGGGGTTTTTGGGGCTCCTCGCTGGCATTTTGGGGTTTCCCCACAGGGTTTTGGGCTGTTTCTCACTGGGGTTTTTGGGGTATTTTGGGGTATTTGGGGTTTCTCACTGGGGTTTTGGGGTATTTTGAGGTGTTTTGGGGTATTTGGGGGGTTTTGGGGACCTTTCTGGGGTTTTTGGGATTTGTCACCGGGATTTTGGGGGGTTTTGGGATTTGGGGGGGGGGGGGCTTTTGGGATATTTGGGGTTTCTCAATGGGGTTTTGGGGTCTTTTGGGGTGTTTTTGGGGTATTTGGGAGGGGTTTGGGCTATTTTGGGGGGTTTGGGGGGTTTTGGGGTATTTGGGGAGGTTGGGGTATTGGGGGGCTTTGGGCTATTTGGGGGTATTGGGGGGGGTTGGGGTATTTTGGGGTATTTGAGGTATTTCCGGGGTTTTTTTGGGATTTCTCACTGGGTTTTTGGGGTATTTGGGGGGGATTGGGGTATTTTGGGGTATTTGGGGGGTTTTGGGGTATTTGGGGGGGTTTGGAGCTATTTTGGGGTGATTGGGCTATTTGGGGGTATTTGGGGGGGGTTGGGGTATTTTGGGGTATTTCTGGGTTTTTTTTTTGATTTCTCACTGGGTTTTTGGGGTATTTTGGGGTACTTGGGGGGGGTTGGGGCATTTGGGGGGGTTTTGGGTTTTTTTGCGTGATTTGGGGTGGTTTGGGGGTTTTGGGGGGGTTTGGGCTATTTTGGGGTATTTGGGGAGGTTTGGGGGTATTTTGGGGCGGATTGGGGTATTTGGGGGGGTTGGGGTATTTTGGGCTGTTTTGGGGTATTTGGGGGGGTTGGGGGTATTTTGGGGGTGTTTTGGGCTATTTGGGGTGGTTTTGGGCTATTTCTGGGGGGGGTTGGGGTTTCTCACTGGGTTTCTGGGGTATTTTGGGGTATTTGGGGGGGTTTGGGGGTATTATGGGGGTTTTGGGGTATTTGGGCGGTTTTGGGCTATTTTGGAAGGTATTTTGGGGGGTTTTGGGCTACTTTGGGGGGGTTTGGGTTATTTTGGGAGGGGTTGGGCTATTTTTGGGCTATTTGGGGTGGTTTTGGGCTATTTCTGGGGGTGTTTTGGGGTTTCTCACTGGGCTTTTTCGGGGTGAGATTTGGGGTGCAGCCTTCCCCTGACCCCCCTGTGTCCCCCCGTTGCCTCCAGCCGCGGGTCCTGGTGGTCTCGTGTCAGCAGGACCGGGCTCTGTGGGCTCCGGCCGTGGCCGCGGGGCTGCCCCTGCTCTCGGCCGAGCAGCTCCTGGCGGGGGTCCTGCAGCAGCGCCTCGCCCTCCCCCCGCCCTCAAAACCCCCCAAAAAACCCCCAAAACACCCCCAAAAAGCCCCCCCAAAACCCCCCCAAAAACCCCAAAAAACCCCCCCAAAACCCCAAAAAACCCCACAAAAAAAACCCCAAAACCGCCCCCAAAAACCCCCCCAAAAACCCCAAAATCCCCCCCAAAAACCCCAAAATCCTCCCCAAAACCGTCCCCCAAAACCCCCGACCTCCCCCCAACCCCCCCCCTCGCGGCCCCCGCCCCAATTCGGGAGCTCGACCCCTCCCCCGAGTCCCCCCCGGACCCGCAGCGGGCGCAGACCCCCCCAAAATCCCCCCCGCGACCTCCCAAATTCGTGGACGCCCCAAAACCCCACCCCAAATACCCCAAAACGGCCCCAAAACGCCCCAAAACGGCCCCGGGGTGGTTCAGAGGGTCCTGAAGCCTTTTTGGGGGGTTCGACCCCTCCCCAGAGCCCCCCCAGGACCCGCAGTGGGCGCAGAACCCCCCAAAATCCCCCCCGGAGCCCGCGGAACCCCCCCAAAAAACCCCCGGGTTCAGGGACGGCCCAAAAAGCCCCAAACGTGCCCCAAAACGCCCGGAAACGGCCCCGGGACCCCCCCGCGGGTGCCGAGGGCGATTTTGGGGTCCCCGAGCCCCCCCCGAGCCCCCCCCGCACCCGGAGCCGCCGGGGACCCCCCCAGAGCCCCCAATAAAGTGAATTTTGGCAGCGCAGTTTGGGGCTTTTGGGGCTTTTTGGGGCTTTTTGGGGCTTTTGGGGGGAGCGGCAAAAATCCCGAATTTGGGGGGGGGGGGGGAAGGCGCAGGGCGGGTTTGGGCCCAGTTTATCCCAATTTATCCCAGTTTATCCCAGTTTGTCCCGATTCACTCTGTACCGGTTCAGGCCCAGTTTATCCCAGTTTATTCCAGTTTATCCCAGTTCACTCTGCACTGGTTTGGACCCAGTTTATCCCAGTTTGTCCCAGTTTATCCCGATTCACTCTGTACTGGTTCAGGCCCAGTTCATCCCAGTTTATTCCAGTTTGTCCCAGTTCACGCTGTACTGGTTCAGGCCCAGTTTGTCCCAGTTCATCCCAGTTCAGTCTGCACTGGTTTGGGCCTGGTTCGGGCCCAGTTCATCCCAGTTTATCCCAGTTCACTCTGCACTGGGTTGGGCCCAGTTTGTCCCAGTTTGTCCCAGTTTGTCCCAGTTCACTCTGCACTAGTTCAGGCCCAGTTTATCCCAGTTCACTCTGTACTGGTTCGGGCCCAGTTTATCCCAGTTCATCCCAGTTCACTCTGCACTGGTTCAGGCCCAGTTCATCCCAGTTTGTCCCAGTTCACTCTGCAGTGGTTCAGGCCCAGTTTGTCCCAGTTTGTCCCAGTTCACTCTGTACTGGTTCGGGCCCAGTTTATCCCAGTTCATCCCAGTTTATCCCAGTTCAGTCTGCCCTGGTTCGGGCCCAGTTCCGCCTTTAGCCCCGCCCCCTCCAGCCCCAGCCAATCAGCGCTCACCCCGCCTGGCACAGCAGCCAATGGCAGCGCGGGAGGGGGCGGGAGTTCGTCACCATGGGAACGAGCGAGCCGCGTCGCCAAGGCAACGGCCGAGGGCGCTTCCCGCTTCCTGTTCCCGCCCGCTGCCGCTCTCAGCCAATCAGCGCTCGCGGCGCGGGGCGCGCCGGCCAATGGGAGCGCGGCGGGGGCGGGAGCAGCGTTGCCATGGGGACGGGCTCGCGCGGTCGCCATGGCAACGGGGGCGGCCGGGCCTGAGGCGGAAAAAGCGGGAAAAAGGTAAAAAATCAATCAAAAAAAGCGCTTTTTGTGTGGGGATGGGAGGGACTGGGAGGGACTGGGGGGGGACGGGTGGGGACTGGGAGGGACTGGGGGCGACTGGGGATAGCGCGGACCCCCCTGGGGACACTGGGATCCCCTCAGGATGCTCGCGGGGCCTTTGGGCAGCCGAGGTTTCCCTGCCAGGACCCCGTGCCCCCGTCAGGAGCCTGGTTCACCCTTCCAGAGCCCCATTTACTCTTCCAGGACCCCCCTAAGCTCCCATTTACATCCTCAGGACCCTGATTTGCCCTTCCAGGACCCCCCTCAGACCGCATTAACCCCCCCCCCCTCAGGCTCCGCTTTCCCTTTCAGGACCCCGTTATCCCCTCCAGACCTCATTTACCCTTCCCCGACCCCCTTCACCCCCTCAGAACCCCGATTTACCCTTCCGAGCCCCCCCCAGCGCCTCATTTCCCCTTCCAGGACCCGATTCCCTTTAGGCCCCGCCCCCGAGCTCTGATTGGTCCATTCACCAGGTGGGCGGGGCGCCGAGCGTCGCCCCGCCCATCCCTCCCTAAGGCGCCCTATCAGCGAGGGGCGGGGCTTGCGGGCCGCCGCCTCTGATTGGCCGGCGCGGAGGGGACGCCGCGCGCTGATTGGCTGAGACGGGAGCGCGGGAAAGCGGCGGCGGCGGCGGCGCCGCCTTCCCGGCGTGCACCGCGCGGGGAACTGGGAGGTACTGGGGGGACTGGGAGCGACTGGGAGGGACTGGGGAGGGGGAACCGGGGGTTACTGGGGCCGGGGACCGGCTGTACTGGTCCGTACTGGTCCTTACTGGGAGCTCTCCCCTCACAGGTCGCCCATGGCCGAGCCCCGCCCGGGCCCGCGGGGCCCTCCCAGTGCTCCCAGTTCCTCCCAGTTACCCCCTCCCAGTGCTCCCAGGGCCTCCCAGTTACCCCCTCCCAGTGCTCCCAGTGCCTCCCAGTGCTCCCAGTTACCCCCTCCCAGTGCCTCCCAGTGCTCCCAGTTACCCCCTCCCAGTGCCTCCCAGTGCTCCCAGTTACCCCCTCCCAGTCTGGGGGGCCTCGTTCCTCCCTCCCACTTCGTGCTGCGCCCCAGGTGAGACTCCCAGGAACCTCCCAGTAACTTCCCAGTGCCCCCATTCCCCCTCCCAGTACCCCCATTTCCCCTCCCAGTGCTCCCAGTGCCCCCATTTCCCCCTCCCAGTGCCCCCATTTCCCCTCCCAGTGCTCCCAGTGCCCCCATTCCCCCTCCCAGTGCTCCCAGTGCCCCCATTCCCCCTCCCAGTGCTCCCAGTGCCCCCATTCCCCCTCCCAGTGCCTCCATTCCCCCTCCCAGTGCTCCCAGTGCCCCCATTCCCCCTCCCAGTGCTCCCAGTGCCCCCATTCCCCCTCCCAGTGCTCCCAGTGCCCCCATTTCCCCCTCCCAGTGCCCCCATTCCCCCTCCCAGTGCTCCCAGTGCTCCCATTCCGTCCTCCCAGTACCCCCAGTACCCCCATTCCCCCCTCCCAGTGCTCCCAGTACCCCCATCCCCCCTCCCAGTGCTCCCAGTAATCCCAGTAACCCCATTTCCCCTTCCCAGGTCCCTGGAGGCGGAGCTTGAGGCCCTGAGGGGGCGTGGCCAGCGCTTGGAGGCAGAGCTTGAGATCGAGAGGGGGCGGAGCCTCGCGCTGGGGGCGGAGCTTGCTGAGGAAAGGGGGCGGGGGCAGCGCATGGGGGCGGAGCTTGAGACCCTGAGGGGGCGTGGCCAGCGTGTGGAGGCGGAGCTTGCTGAGGAAAGGGGGCGGAGCCAGCGCCTGGAAGCGGAGATTGAGTCCGAAAGGGGGCGGGGGCAGCGCTTGGAGGCGGAGCTTGTTGAGGAAAGGGGGCGTGGTCTCGCCCTGGAGGCGGAGCTTGCTGAGGAAAGGGGGCGTGGCCGGCGCCTGGAGGCGGAGCTCGAGGCCGAAAGGGGGCGGAGCCTCGCGCTGGGGGCGGAGCTCGCGGCCGAAAAGGGGCGGGGCCAAGTCCTGGAGGAGGAGCTCGCGGCCTGGAGGGGGCGGGGCCTCGGCACGGAGGGGGCGGAGCCAAGCCCAGAGCAGGTGAGGCCTCCCAGTGCTCCCAGTAACGCCCCAGTGACTCCCATTTAACCCCCCCAGTGCTCCCAGTAACGCCCCAGTGACTCCCATTTAACCCCCCCAGTGCTCCCAGTAACGCCCCAGTGACTCCCAGTTACCCCCCCAGTGCTCCCAGTAACGCCCCAGTGACTCCCAGTTACCCCCCCCCAGTGCTCCCAGTAACGCCCCAGTGACTCCCAGTTACCCCCCCCAGTGCTCCCAGTAACGCCCAGTAACGCCCCCAGTGACTCCCAGTAACGCCCCACTGACTCCCAGTGCTCCCAGTAATGCCCCCAGTAACGCCCCCAGTAACGCCCCCAGTGACTCCCAGTAACGCCCCCAGTAGCTCCCAGTTACCCCCCCAGTGATGCCCAGTAACTCCCTGTTATCCCACCAGTAACTCCCAGTTACGCCCAGTTACCTCCCCAGTGACTCCCAGTTACCTCCCAGTAACTCCCAGTGACTCCCAGTAACTCCCAGTAACGCCCAGTTACCCCCCCAGTGTTTCCAGTAGCGCCCACTTACCCCCCAGTGACTCCCAGTGCTCCCAGTAACGCCCAGTGACTCCCAGTTACTCCCCCAGTAACTCTCAGTTACCTCCCCAGTGACGCCCAGTAATGCCCAGTAACTCCCAGTTACCCCCCCAGTAACTCCCACTTACCCTGCCAGTGACTCCCAGGAACTCCCAGTGACTCCCAGTTACCCCCCCAGTGCTCCCAGTAATGCCCAGTAACTACCAGTTACCCCCCCAGTGCTCCCAGTAACACCCAGTGACCTCCCAGTAACTCCCAGTAACGCCCAGTTACCCTGCCAGTAACTCCCAGTGACTCCCAGTTACGCCCCAGTAACTCCCAGTAACGCCCAGTTACCCCCTCAGTGACTCCCAGTTACGCCCAGTGCCCTCCCAGTAACGGCCAGTAGCGCCCAGTTACCCCCCTAGTGATTCCCAGTTACCTCCCAGTGACTCCCAGTAACTCCCAGTGACTCCCAGTAACCCCTCCCGTGCTCCCAGTCTCTCCCAGTCCCCCCCACCTGGGAGAACTGGGAGGGACTGGGGGGAGACCGGGGGTCCCAGGTCCATTTTTGGGTGCCCAGGTGAGGTTTTGGGTGCCCAGGTGAGTTTTTGGGTGCCCAGGTGCATTGTTTGGTGCCCAGGTGAGTTTTTGGGTGCCCAGGTGCATTGTTTGGTGCCCAGGTGAGTTTTTGGGTGCCCAGGTGAGTTTTTGGGTGCCCAGGTGCATTGTTTGGGTGCCCAGGTGAGTTTTTGGGTGCCCAGGTGCATTGTTTGGGTGCCCAGGTGAGTTTTTGGGTGCCCAGGTGCATTGTTTGGGTGCCCAGGTGAGTTTTTGGGTGCCCAGGTGCATTGTTTGGTGCCCAGGTGAGTTTTTGGGTGCCCAGGTGAGGTCTTGGTGCCCAGGTGAGTTTTTGGGTGCCCAGGTGCATTGTTTGGTGCCCAGGTGAGTTTTTGGGTGCCCAGGTGAGTTTTTGGGTGCCCAGGTGCATTGTTTGGGTGCCCAGGTGAGTTTTTGGGTGCCCAGGTGAGTTTTTGGGTGCCCAGGTGCATTGTTTGGGTGCCCAGGTGAGTTTTTGGGTGCCCAGGTGAGGTTTTGGGTGCCTAGGTGAGTTTTTGGGTGCCCAGGTGCATTGTTTGGGTGCCCAGGTGCTGCTGCGGCGCTGGCGCCGGAAGGTTCTGGAGCTGCTGCTGCGGCTGAGCCTGAGCAGGGGAGAGGAGCAGCGGCTGCGGGAGCAGGTGGGGACGGACGGACGGACGGACGGACAGAGAGGGGACAGAGAGGGGACAGGTGGGGACGGACGGACGGACGGACGGACAGAGAGGGGACAGGGGGACAGAGAGGGGACAGGTGGGGACGGACAGACGGACAGACAGGGGGATGGGGGGGATGGACGGACGGACGGACAGAGCGGGGTGGAACAGACAGACGGATGGACGGGGGGGACAGAGGGACGGGGGGGACAGACGGACGGACAGAGAGGGGATGGATGGACAGAGGGACAGAGGGGACACCTGGGGCCATGTGGGGACATTTTGGGACACTTTGGGGACATTTTGGGACATTTTGGGGACACTTTGGGACATTCTGGGGACATTTTGGGGACACTTGGGGGACACTTTTGTGGCCCTCGGTGACACTTGGTGGCCCTTGGTGACACTTTGGTGGCCCTCAGTGGCCCTCGGTGGCACTTTGGGACACTTTGGTGACACTTTGGGACACTTTTGTGGCCCTCGGTGACACTTGGTGGCCCTTGGTGGCCCTGGGTGGCCCTCGGTGACCCCGGGCCCGCTCCGTGCCCAGGCCGTGTCCCGGGAGCGGCGCCGGGCGGAGGCGGCCGAGGAGGCCCTGGGGGAACTGGGCCGGGCCCTGAGCCGGTACTGGGGGAACTGGGAGGGACTGGGAGGGAACTGGGAGGGGATTGGGAGGGACTGGAATGGAACTGGGAGGGGAGTGGGAGGGACTGCGAGGGGATTGGGAGGGACTGGGATGGAACTGGGAGGGAACTGGGAGGGGATTGGGGGAGAATGTGAGGGACTGGGGGTGACTGGGGGCACTGGGAGGGACTGGGATGGAACTGGGAGGGACTGAGAGGGACTGGTGGCACTGGGAGGTCACTGGTGGCACTGGGAGGTCACTGGTGGCACTGGGAGGTCACTGGTGGCACTGGGAGGGGACTGGTGGCACTGGGAGGGCACTGGTGGCACTGGTGGCACTGGGAGGGCACTGGTGGCACTGGGAGGGCACTGGGAGGGGACTGGTGGCACTGGTGGCACTGGGAGGGCACTGGGAGGGGACTGGTGGCACTGGGAGGGCACTGGGAGGGGACTGGTGGCACTGGTGGCACTGGGAGGGCACTGGTGGCACTGGTGGCACTGGGAGGGCACTGGGAGGGGACTGGTGGCACTGGGAGGGCACTGGTGGCACTGGGAGGGCACTGGTGGCACTGGTGGCACTGGGAGGGCACTGGGAGGGGACTGGTGGCACTGGGAGGGCACTGGTGGCACTGGGAGGGCACTGGTGGCACTGGTGGCACTGGGAGGGCACTGGTGGCACTGGGAGGGCACTGGGAGGGCACTGGGAGGTCACTGGTGGCACTGGGAGGGGACTGGTGGCACTGGTGGCACTGGGAGGGCACTGGTGGCACTGGTGGCACTGGTGGCACTGGGAGGGCACTGGTGGCACTGGTGGCACTGGTGGCACTGGTCTGTCCCTCCCCCAGGCTCTGGGGCTCCCAGGCCGAGCTCAGCGCGGCCCTCGGGGCCCTGGGGACCCTCAGCGAGCGCCTGGAACGGGCCGGGCACCGAGTGACGGGTGGGGACACCCGGGGGACACCTGGGGACAATGGGGGACAGCTGGGGACATCCTGGGGACACCTGGGGAGGGGCTGGGGACACCTTGGGGACACCCAGAGGGGTTGGGGGCACCTTGGGGGGGGACTTTGGGGACATTTTGGGGACAGCTGGGGGGGTTGGGGACACTTTGGGGGCATTGAGGGGACACTGGGGACACCTGGGGGATGTTTGGGACACCTTGGGGACACCTGGGGGGGGTTGGGACACCTTGGGGACACCTGGGGACATTTTGGGGACACTGGGGACAGTTTGGGGGCGCTGGGGACACTCTGGGGGCGCTGGGGACATTCTGGGGGCGGCGGTGCCCGGTGTCCCCATGCCAGTGTCCCCTGTCCCCAGCGCTGGTGGCCTCGGGGCGGCTCCGGTGGCAGCGGGAGCCAGAGGGGACAGCGGGGGACAGCGGGTGAGTGGCACTGGGGTGGCACTGGGGACACTGGGGTGGCACTGGGGACAGCGGGGGACAGCGGGTGAGTGGCACCGGGGACACCGGGGTGGCACTGGGGACAGTGGGGTGGCACTGGAGACAGCGGGGTGGCACTGGGGTGGCCTTGGGGACACTGGGGACAGCAGGTGAGTGGCACCGGGGTGGCACTGGGGACACCGGGGTGGGACTGGGGACACTGGGGACAGCGGGGTGGCACTGTGGTGGCACTGGGGACAGCGGGGACAGCAGGGAGTGGCACCGAGGTGGCACTGGGGACTCTGTGGTGGCACCGGGAGCACTGGGGTGCCATTGTGGTGCCACTGGGGACACTGTGGTGGCACTGGGGACAGCAGGGGGGTGGCACCGGGGCCATCGGTGACCCCGGGGGTGACGCGGAGCCTTTGTCCCCTGTGCCCCCTGTGTCCCCTTTGTCCCCTGTGTCCCCTGTGTCCCCTGTGTCCCCAATGTCCCCTGTGTCCCCTGTGTCCCCAGCACGGCGGCCCCAGAGGCGAGGTGGCACCGGGGTGGCACCGAGGGTGGCTCTGTCCCCGTGTCACCCCCCCGGTGTCCCCTTGAGGCCACCAAGGGAAGGGACGGGACCGGAGCAGCCGCGGGCACAGGTGGGTGCGGCCCCGAATGTGTCCCCGAGCGTGTCCCCAAATGTGTCCCCAAACGTCCCCAAACGTGTCCCCTCGCGTGTCCCTCGCGTGTCCCCGAGTGTCCCTGGCTGTCCCCGCAGGGTCCCTGGGCCCGTGGCTGTCGCAGCTCCAGGCCCTCGGGGCCGCCATCCTCGGGGACAGCGGGGCCACCGTGGGGCCACCTCGGCCAGCGGCGGCACGGGGGGCGCTGGCCCCGATGGCCCCGATGGCCCCAGTGTCCCCCACGGGGCTGACCCCGGTGACGTCATCGGGGACAGCGGTGATGTCATCGGGGACGTTGACGACGGCGCGGGGATGGCGATGACGTCACGGCCCCGTCACGGCTCTCTGGGGTCCTGGCAGGGAAACCTCGGCTGCCCAACGGCCCCGCGAGCATCCTGAGGGGATCCCAGTGCTCCCAGTCCCTCCCAGTCCCTCCCATCCCCACACAAAAAGCGCTTTCTTTGATTGATTTTTTACCTTTTTCCCGCTTTTTCCGCCTCAGGCCCGGCCGCCCCCGTTGCCATGGCGACCGCGCGGGCCCGTCCCCATGGCAACGCTGCTCCCGCCCCCGCCGCGCTCCCATTGGCCGGCGCGCCCCGCGCCGCGAGCGCTGATTGGCTGAGAGCGGCAGCGGGCGGGAACAGGAAGCGGGAAGCGCCCTCGGCCGTTGCCATGGCGACGCGGCCCGCTCGTTCCCATGGTGACGGAACTCCCGCCCCCTCCCGCGCTGCCATTGGCTGCTGTGCCAGGCGGGGTGAGCGCTGATTGGCTGGAGCTGGAGGGGGCGGGGCTAAAGGCGGAACTGGGCCCGAACTAAGCTGGGATAAACTGGGCCTGAACCAGTGCACAGTAAACTGGGATAAACTGGGATAAACTGGGCCCGAACCACTGCAGAGTGAACTGGGATGAACTGGGATAAACTGGGCCTGAACCAGTGCAGAGTGAACTGGGACAAACTGGGATAAACTGGGCCCGAACCAGTGCAGAGTGAACTGGGATAAACTGGGACAAACTGGGACAAAGTGGGCCCAGAGCTCTGAACTGGTCCCAGGGCCCCAAACCCTGAACCCACCTCACACAGCCCAACCAGTCCATACTGGTCCGTGCTGGTCCATACTGGTCCACACCGGTCTATCCATTCCAGTCCATCTGTGCTGGTCCATACTGGTTCATACTGGTCCATACCGGTCCATCCACGTCAATACTGGCCCATACTGGTCTCTACTGGCCCATACTGGTCTCTACTGGCCCATACCGGTCCATCCATGTCCATACCAGTCCATACCGGTCCATACTGGTCCATACTGGTTCATGCTGGTCTATCCATGTCCATCCAAACCTCACCCAGAACCCTCCAGGACCCCCTGGGACCCCCCAGACCCTCCAAAATCTTCCTTTGAACCCCCCAGGACCCTCCAGGACCCCCCAAATCCCCCCGGGACCCCCCAAGATCCCCCCTAGAACCCTCCAGGACCCCCTCGCACCCCCCGAAATCCCCCCCAGGACCCCAAACCCCCCCCCCCAGCCCTGCCGGCAGCTCCGAGTGGTGACGTCAGCAAAGCACCGCCTCTTCTGGGATGACGTCACCACTTAAACCACGCCCCTCCTTCCCTTTCCCCCCGGTTGGGGACATTCGGGGACATTCGGGGGGTCCTGGGGACACCGGGGGGGCCTCGGGGACGCGTCACTGCCGGCCCTGGGTGTCCCCAACTCTGCCCAGGTGTCCCCAGGTGTCCCCAAGGTTCTCAGGTGTCCCCAGGTGTCCCCGGGTGTCCCCAACCCTGCCCAGGTGTCCCCCAGTCCTGGTCCTGCTGTCCCCGGGTGTCCCCAGGTGTCCCCAGTGCTGATTTTGATGTCCCCAGGTGTCCCCAAGGATCTCAGGTGTCCCCAGCCCTGCCCAGGTGTCCCTTAGCCCCCCCTCAACCCCATCCCCGATGTCCCCAATGTCCCCAGGTGTCCCCCCCAGCCCCGGGTCCTGCTGTCCCCAGGTGTCCCCGAGGTTCTCAGGTGTCCCCAGGTGTCCCCCAGTCCGGGTGTCCTCCGATGTCCCCAACTGTCGGAGCTTTGGGCTGGGTCGGACGGTCGGGACGGACGGAGACGAGAGATCTCTGCAGTCAGATCTTGGAACATGCGGTTTATTGCAAAGGGCGTGGGTACAGGGGCACTGCTTAGAGCTGCAGATGGCAGCTCGGAGCAGGCCCAGGAGAGCGAGAGAGTAAAGTGAGAGCAAGTAGGTGAGAGCAGAGTAAGAGTGAGCCAAGAGGAAGTAAGAGAGGGGGGCCGAAGTCCTCGTTACACTACAATAAATCATCTTCCTTGCTGGATATTCTGATTTTCACTGGCCAATCTCGTCCGAGGTACAAACCCTATCGCATTTACACGCAGCCTGTAAGAGTTCTTACATTGCCATAGAGTGTTACACTTTCACTCCTAAAAACGGCTCTTTGGGGCCCTTCTGCTGAGCTGGTGGGGTCTGCTCTGACCCTTGGACCTGCCTGCGAGCAGAGGGTGCTGTTCAATCAAGAGGGGATTCCCTTCCGTCGGCCACACCATTGTTTTCCAGGTGTTCAGTAACGAGGACTCGGTATCCCAAAGGTGCCCTTCGTTTATCGGTTCCATATTCCCAAAATCTTTTGTCAGGCAATCATATTTATAAGGCTTTCCTGTTTCATCTTCCCCAACATCTCCCCCGTTCTGATGAACAACTAAGATATTAGACACAGCCCTACTCATCATTTTTTGCACACACTGAAGTATACAAGATACTGCTACTAAAACTATAATTCTTACTACTAGAATAATCAAGCCTATTTTACAGAGTTCCCTTAGCCAGGGTGCAAAGCTCCAACCATCAAACAAACTGTCTAGCCAAGACGGGTCATCTGTTGTAATTTGGTTAGCGAGGTCCCTTAGGTTTTGTAACTGTTTGTGAATGGAAACAGAATGATCGGATAAGTTCATACAGCATAGTCCTTCAAAATCTTCACAGCCATGCCCATGTGCTAATAAAAGATAATCAATGGCAGCTCTATTTTGTAAAGTGGCATGTCTGACTGCTTCCTCATCGGTTAATAAGTCACTGATCATAGTAGAGGTGGCATTTACCTCCTTGCTGAGCCAACATCCCAACTTGTTTAACTGTTTTAATGCAATTGAGGAACTTAACTGAGGTAGAAAGATGCTCGCAACAATTGATTTTTCAGAGTTCCAAGGGTGAAAGTCACTATCACAGTCGCTCTCATACTGATGTCCCCAGGAGGATCTAATCTTTCTGCTTTTCTTTTTGGTTACTTCTTTGACACTGGGAGCAATAATTGTAAGTTGTCCCAGAGCACAAGGACCACCATCTATTTTTGAAGGTATACCTTGCCAGGCTCTGTCTCCACAGATGAGCCAAATTCCTCTAGGGAATCGAATAGGAAGTTTGTTAAAACGATCTGCATGAGGTTCGTCATATATAAGAAGCTTTGCTTGATTGCACCAAGAGGTTTTATTGCTATAAGCTGGGTGATATGGGGTAATGTTTAAATGAGGACCGTTTTCTCCTAGAAAGTGAAAGAAATAGCAGGTATCCATAGTTAACGAGCCTAGGATTTCTAGCTCTGGAAGGTCAGATTTATCAATTTTAGAATTATCAATATAAGTTTGGTATTTATGGCTGGTAGTTGGAGATACTTGATGATCGTCGTATGGCCAGTACTTCTCAAGAGTAACATTACCAAAACCTTCTGGAAAAGGTATTCCAACTGAACAGGTTGAGAAAGGTTTGTCAGGGCTTGTGTCAGACAGACAGATGGTATCGGAGCCTGCAGATTTGGCTAAAGCAACCCAGACATTTTCCTTCGGTTGATTTACAGGTAAAGCTTCACTACAAAAACTAAAACAAAAGAATAAAAGCAACGTGCAGGCGCGCAAATGAGAAAACTCCATTCTTTCCTTGAGCTGTTTTTGGCAGATCCCTTTCTTCTGGTGATTCTGCGCAGCTCAGGTCTGGCTGCTTCCTTCCCGGCTTCCACCGGCAGGGTCACCGGCTGCTGGGGAGGTGTCGGCGGGCTTTGACGCCTGCTGCGGCTTCACGTGTTTTGCCGGAACCCACTCGAGCCCTCCCCCTGCTATCGGAAGAAGCCTTGCTCTCCCTTTGATGATGATCTGAGACATCACTTCTAAAGGTGCGAGGATTGTCTTTGGCGACCTTGGGTGTTTGGGGGGCCACTACTTGTTGCGTCAGGCGATGGCGTTGCGCGCTCGTGTTGGAGTTCTTCGGGCTGTGTTTTCCACTTGTGTCTTGTCTGGATCGGCACTGCCAGGCAAGATGCTTTCCCTTCTTGCAGATAGAGCAGCGATCCGGTGCTTGCGCACCCCTTTGGAGTTCCGGGCAGTTCCTCATGACATGGCCGGGTTTTTTACGGAAGTAGCAAGGTCCTGAAGTTACAGCAGCTCGCATAACAGCCACGGTGTTGCCTTGTTGCTGCGAGTTTAGATGCAAGGCAGCCAGGATTTCAGTAAGTTTTTGCTCTCGTGCTTCTGCTTGTGCTGCCTGTGCAGCTGCTTGCGCTGTTTGAGCTGTCAGAGCCCTCTCAATTTTTTCTCCTAGAGCTTTCCCAAGTTCATTTGCTTGGATAGTTGCCACCTGCTGTGGACCTCCTATTTTGCTACAGGCATCAATCATCTCAGGCACTGTGGGTCTTTCTTTTCCCAGAGTTTTGATAGCTTTTTTGCATTCCTCATTGGCATTGTTTTCAATAATGTCCCGTATCATTATTGGGCGAGCTATGTCGTCACTGCATTGCCGTTCTGCTGCTTGGATGACCCGGTCCACAAATGTGGTGAATGGTTCAGACAACTCTTGGCTAATGAGATTATAGGCTTTCTCAAAACTTCCTGCAGGCTGAATTTGCAAGAAGGCTTTGCGAGCCATCTTTTTGATGTCATCCAATGCTGTTTTGGGTAAATTTATTTGATTGTCATTTTGATCATCAGGATGGTCACCAGTCAGCTTAGATATGACAAGGGTACGAAGGTCTGCGTCAGTACTTTGTTTATAAGTGGCCAGTACCCCTGCAAGCAGTCTCTTCCATTTGAATTCCCATAGCATATATTGTGAGTCTGTGAGAATTATACTAGCAAGATTTTTACAGTCATTTGGTATGAGTGTATGTCCTTCCAGGGTACTTTTCAGCAGTTGCTTGAAGTATGGAGAGCAGATACCACTGTCCTTTATTGCTTTCCGCAACTCTTTAATCTCATGGTGTGGGATAGCTTGCCATGTCCTAGGACCACCAGCTTGCTGGCTGAATAGCACAGGCATAGCTAAAGGATTTAGATTTTCCTCTTTGCAAATCTGGCGTCTGACTTCATGCCAGTCCGTTAATTGAAAATTATTAAAACATTTTTGGGAGTTTTCTACTTTTGGGATTAATGCGGGCGAATTTTCAGGGTTTAGTGTCTCTTTTTGGGTTGAGAAATCTGTCCCAAACACTGGGGGGACTCCGGAGCTGTTTGGGAACAGACTTAGTTCTTTTTCGGCATTGTTTTGTGTTGCGATTAAGGGGTTGGCATTTGCAGGGGCAAAACAGTTCTCAGTCTGTCCTGTATTTATAAAAGCAGGTGTCATATTCCACCCTCCCCCTCCTCGTTGCACGGCTTGTGTGCCTGGCTGTGGCAGTGCGATCGATTGGTGATACAAAGTAGTCCCATTCGGTGCCAGGAGCGCGGAGGGCGATAGCGCGGCTGGGTGTTCGAGGGAGTGCGGGCGTGATTCGGTGCTGCTTGGGTTGGCTCCGGGATGCGGCGGTGGAGGCAGGGGGGCAGGCGGCGGAGGGACAGGGCAAGGTGATGCGGGATACGGCTGCTGTGGTGCTGTGTATAAATTCGGCGGAGGCAGGAGGGCCGGCGTGGAGGCGGCGGGAGTATGTTGCGGTGGGGCCATGGCGAGCGGTGGGCCAGTCGGCGGCTGGATCAGGGCGTGCTGCCGCTGGGAGCTTGTAGGCTGGGCTGGGGTGGGTGCTGGTGCGGCGGGCAGGAACGGCGCTGCCGGAGCGGAGGTGCCGGGAGACGGGGCTGGGGCAGCGGCAGGCACGGAGGGGGCTGCAGTCATCCGTGCAGACGGGGCTGGGACAGCGGCAGGCACGGAGGGGGCTCCAGTCATCCGTGCAGACGCTGCGGCACCAGCAGCAAGTGGCTCGCGGGGCTGGGGCGCTCCGCGTTCCAGCGCGAGCGATGGTGTGCCGGGATCGGGGGATTGCGCAGGGACGCCGGCAGGGACGGGAGTAGACATAGGCGTCTGTGCTGCCGCGGGGCCGGGGGACAGCTCGGGGCGTGCTGTGTGCGCTTGAACGGTAGGGTGAGGGGGCAGGGTTCCCGCGGCAACGTGTACCGGGGGCACCGGGGGCCCCAGCGCGGTCGTGACAGGCGCTGTCGGTACTGGTGGTTCGGGAGCGGCTGGAGACTGTGAAGACGCAGCAGCGACGGACGCGGATGGGCTATCAGCTACCACCGGCGCCGTGTCGGTGGCGGCAAGGGGGACCTGGGGGGCTGGGAGAAGGGTCGCTGCTTGGCTTTGCGGGGGGCCGGCTATAATGGCAGCCATGGCCATAACCGGCGCGGCTGGGGGAGCGGTAGCACCCGTAGGTAGCAGGGGGGTGGCCGCCGCCCCCGCAGGTGCTGGAGCCGCGAGGGCCGGAGGAGAGGCGGGGGCCGCGCCCCGTTGCGGGCTCACGGCGGCAAGGGGCGGGCTCGCAGCAGGAGCCGGGCTCGCAGCAGGAGCCGGGCTCGGCGGGGTGACTGCTGCGGGCGGCACCTTCGCAGCAAACAGCTCCACCAGCGCTCTGCAAGCTGGGAGCAGCTGCGCGGCAGCCATATCCCGGTAGGAGATATTATTAAAGAGCTTAACCCCAACTGTGTCCCAGAAGTCTCTTGTAAAGACGGCTGAACGGTCAGCATTTGGGAAATTAATCAGAGTCCATTCTAAGAGGTTTTTTAGCTCCTGTTTAGGTAATTGACTTGAACCGGAGCTTATAAGTAAATGCTTAAGTTGCTTATAGAGATCTCTGTCATGGGCAGAGTGCATTTGTCCCATTATCAGACCAGTATGATACTCACTTAGATGTCGTAGGAGCAGTGTCCTTGCTCAGGGGTCCGTCGTGGGGGGCTGGCCAGGCACTCCACTCGGCGCTCAGGACGCTGCTTTTGGGTCCTTTCTCAGAGCTCCGGTTTGAGGCGTTGCTTGGCTTTCCGTGCTCAGGACCTCACGGGTGGGTCCACACTAAGAGCTCCAGTGCGGGCGGTGCTGAGCACTACTCGCCTGTGCTCGGGGCACGCAGCAGGGTCCCTCCCTAGAGCTCCGGTCGGCACTGCTTAGCAGCGTGTCCGTGCTCGAGGGGTGCCACGGCAAACTTCCTCAAAGAGCTCCAGGGAGCCTCTGCGCAGCAGTGGCCGCCTGTGCTCGAGGACTGCCAGGCAATTCCCTCCAAGAGCTCCAGGTAATCCCCGTGCTCGAGGGCTGCCTCGGCAGAATTATAGAGCTCCGGCTTTTACGATGCGCAGCAATGGTATGCCGTGCTCACGACACGTTCTAGGTGGCTATAACTGGTCTTTTAGTTACCGTCCATGGAGAAGTCTCCCAGAGATGGAAAAAGCTGAACCGGGCCTTCAATCACGTTGGGCGCCAGACTGAAGGTTCTTGGGGGGTTCGGCAATCACGTTGGGCGCCAAACTGCGGGAGCTTGGGTGGGTCGGACGGTCGGGACGGACGGAGACGAGAGATCTCTGCAGTCAGATCTTGGAACATGCGGTTTATTGCAAAGGGCGTGGGTACAGGGGCACTGCTTAGAGCTGCAGCTGGCAGCTCGGAGCAGGCCCAAGAGAGCGAGAGAGTAAAGTGAGAGCAAGTAGGCGAGAGCGGAGTAAGAGTGAGCCAAGAGGAAGTAAGAGAGGGGGGCCGAAGTCCTCGTTACACTACAATAAATCATCTTCCTTGCTGGATATTCTGATTTTCACTGGCCAATCTCGTCCGAGGTACAAACCCTATCGCATTTACACGCAGCCTGTAAGAGTTCTTACATTGCCATAGAGTGTTACACTTTCACTCCTAAAAACGGCTCTTTGGGGCCCTTCTGCTGAGCTGGTGGGGTCTGCTCTGACCCTTGGACCTGCCTGCGAGCAGAGGGTGCTGTTCAATCAAGAGGGGATTCCCTTCCGTCGGCCACACCATTGTTTTCCAGGTGTTCAGTAACGAGGACTCGGTATCCCAAAGGTGCCCTTCGTTTATCGGTTCCATATTCCCAAAATCCTTTGTCAGGCCATCGGATTTATGCGGCTTTCCTGCTTCCCCAACACCCAACCCCCGTCCCAATGTCCCCAACCCCATCCCCGATGTCCCCGATGTCCCCAGGTGTCTCCCCCAGCCCTGGTCCTGCTGTCCCCAGGTGTCCCCAAGGTTCTCAGGTATCGCCCAGCCCCACCCAGGTGTCCCCAGGTGTCCCCAGCCCTGGTCCTGGTGTCCCCAACCCCATCCTCAGTGTCCCCAGGTGTCCCCAATGTCCCCAAGGTTCTCAAGTAACCCCCAGCCCTGCCCAGGTGTCCCCAACCCCCATCCCAATGTCCCCAGCCCTGTCCCCAACCCCCCCCAGATGTCACCAAAGCCACTCCTGCTGTCCCCAACCCTGTCCCCGGTGTCCCCAGGTGTCCCCAAGGTTCTCAGGTGTCCCCAGGTGTCCCCAGGTGTCCCCTCACCTGCAGGCAGCTGACCCACACCAGTACAGACATGGATGGGGATACTGGGAGCCAATGGGAGCCTCTGGGAGCCACTCCCACCTCCAAACTGGGATCCCTTTGGGATCCATCCCAGTATGGACCAGTATGGACCAGTTGGGTACACCTGAGCTCCATCTCGTCCCAGTATAGCCCCAACTGGGGGTACTGGGAGCCGCTGGGAGCTCCTCCCACCCCAAACTGGGATCCAAACAGGATCCATCCCATCCCAGTATGGACCAGTATGATACACCTGAGCCCCGTCCCATCCCAGTATAGCCGTAACTGGGGGTACTGGGACATACTGGGAGCCACTGGGAGCCCCTCCCACCCCAAACTGGGATCCAGACAGGATCCGTCCCATCCCAGTATGGACCAGTATGGACCAGTATGGACCAGTTGAGTACACATGAGCTCCATCCTGTCCCAGTACAGCCCTAACTGGGGGTACTGGGAGCCACTGGGAGCCCCTCCCACCCCAAACTGGAATCCAGACATCCCAGTATGGACTGGGTCCCATCCCAGTATGGACCAGTTGAGTACACATGAGCTCCATCCTGTCCCAGTATAGCCCCAACTGGGGGTACTGGGAGCCACTGGGAGCCCCTCCCACCCCAAACTGGGATCGAGACAGGATCCGTCCCATCCCAGTATGGACCAGTATGGACCAGTTGGATACACCCGAGCACCCCCAGACCCCTCCCACCCCAGTACAGCCTCACTGGGAGCTACTGGGAGCCACTGTGACCCCTCCCAGTCCCTCCCAGTCCCTCCCAGTCCCTCCCAGTCCCTCCCAGTCCCTCCCAGTGCCCTTTTCCGGTCTCGCCAGCACTGAGCAGGGCGCCCCCTGCCGGCTGGGAGGACCCAACTGCCCCCATCTCGGTGGTGACCGCGGGGACGGAGCGGGCTCGGGTTCATTGGCGCCCCCTGGCGGCTCGGAGGACTCCGTAACCGGGTCAGGACGGGACCCCAAAATTGGGGGGTTCTGGGGGGGGTCCCGAGGGGGTTTTTGGGGGGTCTTGGGGAGGGGAGTGGGGGTGGGGGGGGTCCTGGGCGGGTTTTGGGGGGTCCTGGGTGGATTTTGAGGGGTCCTGAGGGGATTTTGGGGGGTCCTGGGTGGATTTTGGGGGGATTTTAATGCCCCAAACTGGGATAAAACGTTGATTTTCCAGGAAATTCCTGGATTTTAGCACCTGGGATAACGCGTTGATTTCCCAGCGATAAAAAACCCTGGAAAACCGGGAATTCCCGGGAAAAATCCCCTTTTGATCCCAATTCGGAATGTTAAAATCCAGGAATTCCCTGGGAAAAAAATTCCACTTTTAACGCCCCTTGCGAGGCTCCGATTCGCGGATTCTCCCGAAATTCCAGACGATTTTCCGTGGAATTCGGCGCTTTTTGCTCCAGAACCTCCCGGAACATTCCCCGTCCCCTCGATTCCCGACCTTTCCCTCCTTTTAATCCGCATTTCCCCTTTCCCTTCTCCCGCTTTTCCCATTTCCCGGAGGAGCCGAAATTCCCGGAATTCCCCCAAATCCCCCGAATTCCCGGCGGTTTTCCCTCCGCCCGCGGGCGCTTCCCAAGAATCCGATGATCCCGGGTGCGGCTCCTCTCCCGGGATTCCGTCATCCCACTTAATTAACGCCCCAATCAACGCCCCAATTAACGCCCCAATTAACGCCCCAATTAACGCCGCATTCCCGCCGCTCCCACAAATCCCCGAACCGAATTTATCCCACTTCCCCCCCCCGATTTTTCTCATTTTTTTCCCATTTCCCCCCCATTTTCCTCCCTTTTTCCTTCCCCCCCCCTTTTCCCTCATTTTTCGCTTTTTCCCATTTTTTCCCTTTCTCTCCCCCTTTTTTCCGTTTTTTCCCACATTTCCCCCCCCTTTTTCCCCCTTTTCCCCCATTTTTCCCATTTTCCCCTTTCTTCCCCATTTTTTCCCTGCTTTTTTACCCTTTTCCCCCATTTTCCCTTTTTTCCTCCTTTTCCCCCATTTTCCCTTTTTTCCTCCTTTTCCCCCGTTTCCCCCCTTTTTTCCACCATTTTCCCCATTTTTCCCTCCCCCCCTTTTCCCCTTTTCCCCCATTTTTCCCTTTTCCCTCCTTTTTCCCCCATTTCCCCCCTTTTTTCCTGCCTTTCCCTCCATTTTCCCCATTTTTCCCTTTTCTCCCCTTTCCCCCTTTTCATAGTCATTTCCCCCCCCATTTTTTCCCATTTTTCCCTTTTTCTTCCCCCTTTTCCCCTTTTTTTTCCAATTTCCCCATTTTCCCCATTTTTCCCTTTTTTCCCCCATTTTTCCCTTTTTCCCCTTCCCCCCCATTTTTTTCCTTTTCCCTTTTTCTCCCCCTTTTTCCCTTTTTTCTCCAATTTCCCCCCTTTCCCCCATCTTTTCCCCCCTTTTCCCCATTTTTCCCATTTTCCCCCCATTTTTTCCTTTTCCCTCTTTTTTTGCCATTTTTTCCCTTTCCCCCCTCCCTTTTCCCCTCATTTTTCCCCTTTTTCCCCATTTTTTCCTTCTCTCTTTCTCCCCCTTTTTTCCCTTTTCTCCCTTTTCCCCCCATTTCCCCCCCTTTTTTTACCATTTCCCCCATTTTCCCCCTTTCTCCCCACTTTTTTCCCATTTTTCCCTTCCCCCCCTTCCCCCCCCGTTTTTCCCGCTTTTCCCTTTTTTCCCCCTTCCCCCCCATTTTCCCCCATCTTTTCATTTTCCCCATTTTCCCCATTTCCCCCCCTTTTCCCTCTTTCCATCCCCCTTTTTTTCCCATTTTCCCCTTCCCCTCCTTTTTTCCCTATTTTTTCCCAAATTTCCCATTTCCCCCCCCCATTTTTCCCCATTTCCCCTATTTTTCCCCATTTTTCCCCATTTTCCCCCATTTCCCCCCTTTTCCCCCTCCCCTTTGCCCAAATTTCCCCTTTCTCTCCCCAAATCCGCTCCCTCCCATCCCGATTCCAGCCCGGATTCCCTCGGAATTCCCGGGATTTGGGGGGTCCCGGCTCCCCTTTTTGGGGAATTCTCGGGATTTGGGGCTCCCGGGTCCCGTTTTTGGGAATTCCCGGGGTTTGGAGGTCTCGGGTCCCGTTTTTGGGGGAATTCCCGGGATTTGGGGGGTTCCGGGTCCCGTTTTTTGGGAATTCCCGGGATTTGGGGGCCCCTCCCCTCCCCCCCCCGATTTCGGTTTCGATTCCCGCGCTCGGCTCAGGCCCCGCCCCCTCCCCTTGTCCCCGCCCCCTCCCCGAACGGACCAATCAGAGCTCGGGGGCGGGGCCTGGGGGCGGGGCCGAGCCGGGAGGGCTGGAATGGGGTCCTGGAAGGGAAAAGGGGCGGGTCCTGAGGGGTAAATGGGGTCCTGGAAGGTGAAAGAAGGGTCCGAGAGGGGCTAAGTGGGGTCCTGGAAGGGGAAACGGGGCCTTGAAACGGGGGGAAAGGGGTCAGGGTCCTGGCAGGGTAAATCAGTGTTCCGAGGGGGGTCATGAGGTCCTGGCAGGGTAAATGAAGGTTCTGAAGGGTTAAATGGGGTCCTACAGATGGAATTCAGGACCCTCATTGACCCTGCCAGGACCCTGATTTACCCCCTCAGGACCCTCATTGACCCTTTCAGGACCCTCATTGACCCTTTCAGGACCCCATTTACCCTTTCAGGACCCCATTTACCCCCTCCGGACCTCATTTACGCCCTTGGGACCCTGATCTACCCTTCCAGGACCCCGAATTACATCAGTAGGATGCCCTTCACCCCCTCAGGACCCTCATTCCCCCTGCCAGGACCCCATTCACCCCCTCAGGACCCCATTTACCCTTCCAGGACCCCACTGAACCCCTAAAGAGCCCTTTTACCCTTCCAGGACCCCCATAACCCCCTCAGGACCCCCCCTGTCACCATGGAAACCGCACCCAGAAGCGACCAGGCCTTGATGGGTTGGTTTCCATGGTAACAGGGGGGGTCCTGGAAGGGGAAATCAAGGCCCTGGGTGGGGTAAATGGGGCCTGAGGGGGTAAATGGGGTCCTGGAAGGGGAAATGGGGCCCTGAAGGGGTAAATGGGGGTCTCGAAAGGGTAATTGGGGTCCTGAGGGGGTAAATCGGGGTCCTGGAAGGGGAAATCCAGGCTCTGGGTGGGATAAATGGGTCCTGAGGGGGGTAAGTGGGGTCTTGGAAGGGTAAATGGGATCCTGAGGGGGGTAAAGAAGGCCCCTGAGGGATTAAATGGGGTCCTGGAACTAAAAATGAGGTCCTGAGGGGATAAATCAGGGTCCTGGAGGCAGAAATCAAGGCTCTGGGTGGGGTAAATGGCTCCTGAGGGGGTAAATCCATGTCCTGGAAGGGGAAATGGAGCCCTGGGGGATAAATCAGGGCCTTGAGGGGTTAAACCCGGCCCCGAAAGGGTCAATGAGGTCCTGGCAGGGCAAATTCTGCCCGGCGCGGGGGAGGATCAGGGCGTGGGTCCCTCCCTCCTCTCACCCTTGACACCCTCATCCCTCACAGTTCCAGCTGGAGCCTCTGGATGCTGCTGGAGATGGAGCCCAAGGTCGGGACCCCCAAAAGCCCCGGGACAACCCCCCAGCCCGGGTACCTGAGGGGGGTTTGGGGGGAATTTGGGGGATTTTGGGAGGGATTTGGGGGATTTGGGAGCCCCCAGGGCCTTGGGTGCGGCCGGGAGGGAAAAGGGAAGTGGAAAGTTCCGGAGTGCGCGGAGTCCAGAGCGGCTGGAGAGGGGGAAAATGAGGGTGGGAGACCCCCCAAGTTCCTGGGGAGGTTCAGGTGGGACCCCCCAAAACCTCACCTGGGCACCTGGGAACCCCAAAACCTCCTGGGAGCCTCACCTGGGCACCTGGGAAGCCCCAAATCCCTGAGAATTCTCACCTGGAAAGCCCCAGATCCCCGGGGAACCTCAGCTGAGAGTCCCCCAGGACACCCAGGACCCCCCCGGATCCCACCTGAGCCCCCTCCCCACCTCACCTGGAGCCCCTCCGGACACCTGGGACCCCCCCCAAACCCCTGGGGACTCACACAGGGGCCCCCCAAAACCTCACCTGGGACCCCCCAGACCTCACCTGGGACCCCCCAGATCCCCCCCCCAGGACCCCTGGGATCCCCCAAACCCCTGGGAACTCTCACTGGGGATCCCCAAAACCTCACCTGGGACCCCCAAATCCCCCCCAGGACCCCTGGAACCCCCCAAACCCCTGGGAACTCTCACTGGGGATCCCAAAACCTCACCTGGGACCCCCCAAACCTCACCTGAGACCCCCCCCCAAATCCCTTGGGACCCCCCAAAGCCCCCCCAGGACACCCAGGACCCTCCCAAATACCTGGGGACCCCTCACCTGAGACCCCCAAAACCTCACCTGGGACCCTCCCCAACACCTGGAACCCCCCAAATCCCTCGGGAGCTTCACCTGGGACCCCCCCAAAGCTCACCTGGGACACCCCAAAATCCCTGGGACTCCCCCCATGTCCCCTGGGGACACTGGGAGAGGACTGGTGACACTGGGCTGGTGACACTGGGATGGTGACACTGGGAGGGGACTGGGGACACTGGGATGGAACTGTTGGCACTGGGAGAGGACTGGGGACTCTGGCAGAGGATTTGGGACACTGGGAGGGGACTGGGGACGCTGTGCTGGAACTGGGGGCACTGGGCTGGAACTGGGGGCACTGGGCTGGAACTGGGGACGCTGGGCTGGAACTGGGAGGGGACTGGGGACGCTGTGCTGGAACTGGGGACACTGGGATGATGATACTGAGGTGGTGACACTGGGAGGGGACTGGGGACACTGGGATGGAACTGATGACACTGGGAGGGGACTGGGGACGCTGGGCTGGAACTGGGGACGCTGGGCTGGAACTGGGGACACTGGGCTGGAACTGGGGACGCTGGGCTGGAACTGGGAGGGGACTGGGGACGCTGTGCTGGAACTGGGGACACTGGGCTGGAACTGGGGACGCTGGGCTGGAACTGGGGGCGCTGGGCTGGAACTGGGAGGGGACTGGGGACGCTGGGCTGGAACTGGGGACGCTGTGCTGGAACTGGGGACACTATGCTGGAACTGGGGACGCTGGGCTGGAACTGGGGACGCTGGGCTGGAACTGGGAGGGGACTGGGGACGCTGTGCTGGAACTGGGGACACTGGGATGGAACTGGGGACGCTGGGCTGGAACTGGGGACACTGGGCTGGAACTGGGGACGCTGGGCTGGAACTGGGGGCGCTGTGCTGGAACTGGGAGGGGACTGGGGACACTGGGCTGGAACTGGGGACGCTGTGCTGGAACTGGGGACGCTGGGCTGGAACTGGGGACGCTGGGCTGGAACTGGGGGCGCTGGGCTGGAACTGGGGACGCTGGGCTGGAACTGGGGACACTGGGCTGGAACTGGGGACGCTGGGCTGGAACTGGGGGCACTGGGCTGGAAATGGCGACACATCCCCCCAACCCCCCTCTCCCCCTGTCCCCAGGTGTCCCCCGCGCCCCTCCCCCCCGAGGTGGCCCGGTCGGGGGCCGTGCGGAACCGGACCCTGGCGGCCCTGGTGGACCTGGCCGAGGCCTTGGGGACAGCGACCACCATCACCAAGGCGCTGGCGCAGGCCAAGGCCGTGCTGGCCGAGGCCCAGGAGACGCGGCAGCAGCTGCACAAGGCCCTGTGGGACGCGTGGAACCCCCCGGTGGCCTCGGAGTCGTCGGTGGACAAGGACGAGGACGAGGAGCTGCTGCGCCACAGTGGGGCCAAGGCCGAGCGGGCGGCGCAGAGGCTGGAGAAGGAGCAGGAGAAGCTCCAGGGGTGGCAGCGCTGGCTGCGGGCCGGGCAGGGCACGGCCATGGGGCTGACGGTGCTGTGCGCGGCTGTGCGTGAGTATAAACCAGTATAGACCAGTCGAGACCAGTATAGAGCAGTACAAACCAGGATGGGTTGGTGTGGGGCACAGGGAACCAGTACAGACCAGTTTGGATGGGTTGGGCTCTGGGCCGGGCAGGGCACGGCCATGGGGCTGACGGTGCTGTGCGCGGCTGTGCGTGAGTATAAACCAGTATAGACCAGTTGAGACCAGTATAGAGCAGTACAAACCAGGATGGGTTGGTGTGGGGCACAGGGAACCAGTACAGACCAGTTTGGATGGGTTGGGCTCTGGGCCAGGCAGGGCGCGGCCATGGGGCTGACGGTGCTGTGCGCGGCTGTGCGTGAGTATAAACCAGTATAGACCAGTGTAGAGCAGTATAAACCAGGATGGGTTGGTGTGGGGCACAGGGAACCAGTACAGACCAGTTTGGATGGGTTGGGCTCTGGGCCGGGCAGGGCACGGCCATGGGGCTGATGGTGCTGTGCTGGGCTGTGTGTGAGTAAAAACCAGTATAGACCAGTAGAGACCAGTATAGAGCAGTAAAAATCAGTACAGACCAGCACAGAGCAGTAGGAACTGGTTTACAGACCAGTATGGGCCAGTATGAATGGCTACAGACCAGCAGAGACTTTCCCCTGCCCTGACCAGTATAGACCAGTATGGACCAGTAGGGGGCGGTGTGGGGTGTAGGGAACCAGTATGGAGCAGTGGTGACCAGTAAGGACCAGTACGAGTTTCTACAGACCAGCAGAGACTTTCCCCTGCCCTGACCAGTGTAGACCAGTTCAGACCAGTATGAACCAGTTCAAACCAGTATAGACCAGTACAGAGCATTACAGACGAGTATGAAGCACTACTGAAAAGTGGGGACCAGTTCAGACCAGTACAGACCAGTATGAACCAGTATCAATGGCTACACACCAGTAGACACTCCCCCTGCCCTGACCAGTATAAACCAATATAAACCAGTATAAACAAGTATAAACCAGTATAGACCAGTATAAACCAGTATAGAGCAGTATAGAGCAGTATTAACCAGTATAAACCAATATAGACCAGTATAAAGCAGTATTAACCAGTATAGACCAGTATAAACCAGTATAGAGCAGTATAGAGCAGTATTAACCAGTATAAACCAATATAGACCAGTATAAAGCAGTATTAACCAGTATAGAGCAGTATTAACCAGTATAAACCAGTATAAACCAGTATGAACCAGTATGAACCAGTATGAACCAGTATAAACCAGTATAGAGCAGTATTAACCAGTATAGAGCAGTATTAACCAGTATAAACCAGTATTAACCAGTATGAACCAGTATAAACCAGTATGAACCAGTATAAACCAGTATAGAGCAGTATTAACCAGTATAAACAAGTATAAACCAGTATTAACCAGTATAAACCAATATAAACCAGTATAAACCAGTATAAACAATTATAAACCAGTATAAACCAGTATAAACCAATATAAACCAGTATAAACCAGTATAAACCAATATGGACTAGTATAAACCAGTATTAACCAGTATAAACCAGTATAAACCAGTATAAACCAATATAAACCAATATGGACCAGTATAAACCAGTATAAACCAGTATAAACTAGTATAAACCAATATAAACCAATATGGACCAGTATAAACCAGTATAAACCAATATAAACCAGTATAAACCAGTATTAACCAGTATAAACCAATATAAACCAGTATAGAGCAGTATTAACCAGTATAAACCAATATAGACCAGTATATCCAATATGGACCAGTATTAACCAGTATAAACCAATATAAACCAGTTCAGACCAGTATGAATGGCTACAGACCAGTAGATACTTTCCCCTGCCCTGACCAGTATAGACCAGTTCAGACCAGTATGAACCAGTATAGAGTAGCAGGGAGCAGTGGGGACCGGTACAGAGCAGTGGGGACCAGTTCAGACCAGTATAAACCAGTATGAGTTTCTACAGACCAGGAGGAACTTTCCCCTGCCCTGACCAGTAGAGACCAGTATAAACCAGTATAGACCAGTATGGACCAGTGTACAGCTGTGGGAACCAGTATAAACCAGTATGGATCAGTATGAACCAATATAGAGCAGTGGGAACCCGTTCAGACCAGTATAGACCAGTGTGGACCAGTATAGACCAGTATGGGGCAGCAGGAGACACAAGGAACCTGCACAGACCAGTGTGGACCAGTATAGACCAGTATGGGGCAGCAGGAGACACAAGGAACCTGCACAGACCAGTATGGACCAGTATAGACCAGTATGGAGCCCTGCAGACCAGTAGAGACCTTCCCCTGCCCCGGACTGGGGACACTGGGGTGGGACTGGGGATACTGGGATGGGACTGGGGATACTGGGATGGTGGCACTGGGATAGAACTGAGGAAACTGGGATAGGACTGGAGACACTGGGATAGGACTGGAGACACTGGGATGGAACTGGGGACACTGGGGTGGGATTGGGGACACTGGGATGGTGGCACTGGAATGACACTGAGCTGGTGGCACTGGGGTGGTGGCACTGGGATGGAACTGGGGAAACTGGGATGGAACTGGGATGACTCACTGGGCTGGTGGCACTGGTATGGTGGCACTGGGATGGGACTGGTGATACTGGGATGGGATTGGTGGCACTGGGTTGGAACTTGGGACACTGGGATGGGGACACTGGAATGACACTGAGCTGGTGGCACTGGGGTGGTGGCACTGGGGTGGTGGCACTGGGAGGGGACTGGGGACACTGGGATGGAACTGGGTTGGTGACATCGGGCTGGTGACATCGGTATGGTGAGAATGGGGTGGTGGCACTGGGATGGGGACACTGAGATAGGACTGGGGACACTGGGGACACTGGGGTGGGGACACTGGGATCACACTGGGATGACTCACTGGGCTGGTGGCATTGGTATGGTGGCACTGGGGTGGTGGCACTGGGACAAGAGTGGGGACACTGGGCTGGAACTGGTGACACTGAGGTGGAACCAGTGACACTGGGCTGGTGGCACTGGGCTGCAACTGGGGGCACTGGGGTGGGACTGGGGACACTGGGATAGGACTGGGGACACTGGGATGGGGACACTGGGATGACACTGAGCTGGTGGCACTGGGACAGGACTGGGGACACTGGGATGGTGGCACTGGTATGGGATGAGATGGTGGCACTGGGGTGGAACTGGTGACACTGGGATGGGGACACTGGAATGACACTGAGCTGGTGGCACTGGGATGGGACTGGGGACACTGGGATGGAACTGGGCTGGTGACATCGGGCTGGTGAGAATGGGGTGGTGGCACTGGGATGGGATTGGTGGCACTGGGATGGGGACACTGGAATGACACTGAGCTGGTGGCACTGGGATGGGGACACTGGGAGGGGACTGGGGACACTGGGATGGGACCGGGGACACGGGGATGGGGACACTGGGAGAGAACTGGGGACACTGGGATGGTGGCACTGTTAATGGGATGAGATGGTGGCACTGGGATGGGACTGGGGACACTGGGGACACTGGGGACACTGGGGTGGTTGCACTGGAATGACACTGAGCCGGTGGCAGTGGGGTGGGGACACTGGGATGGGACTGGGGACACTGGGATGGGGACACTGGAATGGGATGAGATGGCGGCACTGGGATGGGATGAGATGGTGGCACTGGGATGGAACTGGGGACACTGGGATGGGGACAGGGGGATGGGATGAGATGGCGGCACTGGGATGGAACTGGGGACACTGGGATGGGGACAGGGGGATGGGATGAGATGGCGGCACTGGGATGGAACTGGGGACACTGGGATGGTGGCACTGGAATGACACTGAGCTGGTGGCACTGGGGTGGTGGCACTGGGATGGAACTGGGGAAACTGGGATGGAACTGGGATGACTCACTGGGCTGGTGGCACTGGTATGGTGGCACTGGGATGGGACTGGTGATACTGGGATGGGATTGGTGGCACTGGGTTGGAACTTGGGACACTGGGATGGGGACACTGGAATGACACTGAGCTGGTGGCACTGGGGTGGTGGCACTGGGAGGGGACTGGGGACACTGGGATGGAACTGGGTTGGTGACATCGGGCTGGTGACATCGGTATGGTGAGAATGGGGTGGTGGCACTGGGATGGGGACACTGAGATAGGACTGGGGACACTGGGGACACTGGGGTGGGGACACTGGGATCACACTGGGATGACTCACTGGGCTGGTGGCATTGGTATGGTGGCACTGGGGTGGTGGCACTGGGACAAGAGTGGGGACACTGGGCTGGAACTGGTGACACTGAGGTGGAACCAGTGACACTGGGCTGGTGGCACTGGGCTGCAACTGGGGGCACTGGGGTGGGACTGGGGACACTGGGATAGGACTGGGGACACTGGGATGGGGACACTGGGATGACACTGAGCTGGTGGCACTGGGACAGGACTGGGGACACTGGGATGGTGGCACTGGTATGGGATGAGATGGTGGCACTGGGGTGGAACTGGTGACACTGGGATGGGGACACTGGAATGACACTGAGCTGGTGGCACTGGGATGGGACTGGGGACACTGGGATGGAACTGGGCTGGTGACATCGGGCTGGTGAGAATGGGGTGGTGGCACTGGGATGGGATTGGTGGCACTGGGATGGGGACACTGGAATGACACTGAGCTGGTGGCACTGGGATGGGGACACTGGGAGGGGACTGGGGACACTGGGATGGGACCGGCGACACGGGGATGGGGACACTGGGAGAGGACTGGGGACACTGGGATGGTGGCACTGTTAATGGGATGAGATGGTGGCACTGGGATGGGACTGGGGACACTGGGGACACTGGGGACACTGGGGTGGTTGCACTGGAATGACACTGAGCCGGTGGCAGTGGGGTGGGGACACTGGGATGGAACTGGTGACACTGGGATGGGGACACTGGAATGGGATTAGATGGCGGCACTGGGATGGGATGAGATGGCGGCACTGGGATGGGATGAGATGGTGGCACTGGGATGGAACTGGGGACACTGGGATGGGGACAGGGGGATGGGATGAGATGGTGACACTGGGATGGTGGCCCCTGGGACAGCCCTGGTGCCACCGGCCTGGTGCCACTGCTCTGTCCCTGGTGGCACCGCTCTGGTGTCCCTGGTGCCACCTCTGCAGTGTCCCCTCTGTCCCCGCAGTGGCCCTGGACTCGGTTCGCGCCGCCCTGGGGGTGACAAAGGACGCTCAGCTCCTGCTGGCCCTGGGCGCGGTGGCCGTGGTCTGCGAGGTGGCCTGGCGGGGCTTGGGGACATCGCGGTGTCACCTGGCCACCGCCGCCGGCCACCAGCGGGACACGGCCCAGCGCCTGCGTGACCGCGCCCGGCAGGTGGTGGCCGCCAGGGCCGCCGCCGAGGCCACCAGGGCCACCGCCGCGGCCATCTCGGCCGCCATGGGGCGGCTGGAGAGGGCGATGGACCCGCTGGGGAGGTTGGTGGCCGCTGTCACCGAGGACACGAAGGTGACACCGGGGGGGACAGCGGCACAGGGGTTCCGAGAGAGCACCTGGGTGCTCGAGGACATCGTGGAGGCCTTGGGGCCATCGAGGGACAGGGAGGACAAGGAGGTGATGCAGAAGCTGAAGGTGGCACTGGGGGTGCTGCTGGCGCAAGTGTAGGGACGGGCTGGGGACATGGGGGGTGGCACTGTCACCGCTGGGACGTGGGGACACCCCGACGGACACCCCCGTGTGCTTCCCTTGGGGACACCGCGGCCACCCTAAAGTCCCCTGCCCCGATTTGGGGTCACCCTGATGGCCCCGAGGTCCCCCCAGTGTCCCCAACAGGACATCGGGGGGGACATTGAGGTCCTGTTGGGGACATCAGGGGGACACTGGGGACATGGGAGCCCTGTTGGGGACACCGGGGGGACACTGGGGCCCTGTTGGGGACATCAGGGGAGACATTGGGACCCTACTGGGGACATTGGGGCCCTGTTGGGCACATCAGGGGTGACATTGGGACCCTATTGGGGACATTGGGGCCCTGTTGGGGACATTGGGGCCCTGTTGGGGACATCAGGGGTGACATTGGGACCCTATTGGGGACATTGGGGCCCTGTTGGGGACATTGGGGCCCTGTTGGGGGCCCTGAGGGGACATCGGAGCCTGTGGGGTCCTGCTGGGGACACTCCGGGGACATCGGGGTCATGTGGGGACAGGGAGGGGGACATTTGGTCCCTGTTGGGGACCCTGAGGGGACATCAGGGTCCTGTTGGGGACATCGGGGCCTGTGGGGCTCTTTTGGGGACCCTGAGGGGACATCGGGGTCCTGTTGGGGACATCGTGGGGTCATGTGGGGACCTGAGGGGACATCGGGGCTTGTGGGGTCCTGTTGGGGACACTCGGGGACATCGGGGGGACATCGGGGGGACATCGGGGGGACATCGGGGACCCCGCGTGGCCCCGCGGGCGGGGGGGGGCGGGGCCGGTGACGTCCCCTCGCCCTTCCCTCCCCCCCTCGCGGCCCCGCCGCCGCTTCCTCGCGTGTCCCCCGCGTGTCCTCGGGGTGTCCCCGGGGTGTCCCCGGGGTGTGTCCCCACCTCCCACCCGCGAGTGTCCGCGGAGTGTCCCCGGAGTGTCCCCGGAGTGTCCCCAGCGGCCATGGAGCCCCGAGAGGTGCGACAATGCCGGGGGGGGGTGGGGAGGGGACGGGGGGGGACACGGGGGGAGGAGGAGGGGGTGGCAAGGGGGGGACAGAGGGGACAGGGGGTGGCAGGAGGGGACAAGGGGGGGCCAGGGGGGTGGCAGAGGGACGGGGGGACACAGGGGGGTGGCAAGGGGTGGCAGGAGGAGACGGGGGGGGACAGGGGTGGCAGAGGGATGGGGGGGCACGGGGGGGTGGCAGAGGGGACACGGGGGGGGAGGAGGAGGGGACAAGGAGGGGCAGGGTGGTGGCAGGGGGGTGGCAGGAGGGGACGGGGGGTGACAGAGGGGACAGGGTGGGGCAGGGGGGTGGCAGGGGGGTGACAGAGGGGACAGGGGGTGGCAGAGGGGACACGGGGGGAGGAGGAGGGGGTGGCAAGGGGGTGACAGAGGGGACAGGGCGTGGCAGGAGGGGACAAGGGGAGGACAGGGGGGTGGCAGGGGGGTGGCAGGAGGGGACGGGGGGGTGACAGAAGGACAGGGAGGACACAGGGGGGTGGCGGCGGGTGACAGAGGGGACGGGGCATGGCAGGAGGGACAAGGGCGGGGCAGGGGGTGGCAGGAGGGGACAGGAGAGGACAGGGGTGGCAGAGGGACAGGGGACACAGGGGGGTGGCGGGGGGAGGAGGAGGGGTGGCAAGGGGGTGACAGAGGGGACAGGAGGTGGCAGGAGGGGACGCAGGGGGTGGCAGAGGGGACAGGGGGGACAAGGGGACACAGGGGGGCAGGGGGTGACAGAGGGGACACGGGGGGAGGAGGAGGGGGTGGCAAGGGGGTGACAGAATGGACAAGGGGGGCAGAGGGGTGGCAGAGGGGTCAGGGGGACACAGAGGGTGGCAGAGGGACAGAGGGGACACAGGGGGTGGCAGAGGGACAGAGGGGACACAGGGGGTGGCAGAGGGACAGGGGTGGCAGAGGGACAGGGGGCACACGGGGGGTGGCAGAGGGACAGGGGGCACACGGGGGCAGGGTGGGTGCCCAGAGGGGCCAGCAGAGCCCTGCAGGGAGGGGCCCAAGGGGACCCCGGCAGGGGACAAGGGCCACCACAGCTCCCCTGTCCCCTCCCCAGCTGTCCCAGTCCCTGCTGGAGTCGCTGGTGGCCGTGGTGGCCACCCTGGGCGAGCTGGCGGCCGCCGTGGCCGGGTCGGATGGGGACGTCCAGCTGGCCGTGTCCCCGGGGTCCCTGCACAAGGGCCTGGTGGCCCTCATCGATCACCTCCGAGACGCCCTGGACCACCAGGGGAGCACCCGCCTGGGCCAGGCCCTGGCCGCCCTCAGGGCCGCCCAGGGGGCCACCTGGGCCCATGTGGCAGCCGAGGCCACCGCCTGGCGGGACTCGGTGGCCGAGGTGGCGGACAAATGGACCCGGGTGGTCAAGGAGGCCACCGAGCTCTGTAACGCCTGCGCGCACGCGGCCACCGCCGAGGCCGCCGCCGAGGCCACCGCGGGGGACCTGGGGGACAAGATGGCCCACTGGGGCACGGCCACGGACAGCCTGGTGGCCACGACCCGGCAGCTGCTGGAGGCCATGACCCAGCAGCTGCTGGAGGCCCTGGGCAAGGCCCTGGGCAAAGCCCTGGACAAGGGCCTGGACCAGGGCCTGGACAAGGCCTTCTTGGCCTCAGCAGTGGCCGAGTACGAGACCGAGGTGGCTGCGGCCACCGACAAGGTGGCGACGGCCACCAAGGCCATGGAGGAGGCCACGGTGGCCACCAGCAAGGCGAGGGCGGCCGCCACGAGGAAGCGGCGAGCGGAGGTGGCCCTGGGGCCGCTGGGGCGCTTGGTGGCCGCGTGCGCCAAGGCCACGGCGCTGCCCCGGGAGCTGCTGCGCCGGCTCGGGGCCATCGAGGCCACCCTGGACGGGGCGCGGGCCACCAACGCGGCGCCCCCCGACATCCCCGAGGCCGCGGTGGCCGCGGTGGCCGAGGCCGAGCGGCTGTGGCGAGCCAGCTCCAGCCTGGCCTCGCGGCGCCTGCTGGGGACCCTCGGGCTCGTCCGCGACCTCCTGCTGGGCGGCCCCGGTGGCCCCGGCGGCGCCGAGGTGGCCCAGAGGTGCCGGGAGGCCACCGAGAGCATCCCGGGGCTGCTGCGGGCGCGGTGACGTCACCGCCGTGACGTCACGGAGGCGGTGACGTCATCGGGGCCGAGGCGTCGCTGGTGTCACTTGTCCCCTCCCCCTCCCCCCGCTGTGGGGTTGGAGCAGAATTTGGGGAATTTGGGGGGATTTTCATTAAAATTGTCCCGGGTGGGGACGGGAATCGCTGGGTGACGTCACTGGGGGCGCCTGGGGACGGCCGGGACAGGGAAATCCAACGGGAGGGGCCGGGTGGGAAATTTGGGATGGGAGGGGGGATTTGGGGTGAATTCGGGGGGATTTGGGTGAATTCGGGGGAATTTGGGGAGAATTCGGGGGAATTTGGGGTGAATTCGGGGGGATTTGGGGAGAATTCATGGGGAATTTGGGGTGAATTCGGGGGGATTTGGGGTGAATTCGTGGGGATTTGGGGAGAATTTATGGGAGAATTTGGGGAAAATTAATGGGGAATTTGGGGTGAATTAATGGGGAATTTGGGATAATTAGTGGGGAATTTGGGAAGAAATCATGGGAAATTTGGGGTGAATTCGTGGAGAATTTGGGGTGAATTTGGGAAATTTGGCTGAGTTTATGGGAAATTGGGGGATAAATCACGGGCAAGTTTGGGGTGAATTTGTGGGAAGTTTGGGATAAATCGTGGGAAATTTGGGGTGAATTTCTGGAGAAATTGGGGTGAATTCGCGGGAAATTCGGGATAATTTGTGGGAAATTTGGGGGGAATTCCTGGGAAGTTTGGGGATGAATTTATAGGAGATTTGGGGATAATTTGCGGGAAATTTGGGGTGAACCCTTGGGAAATTCGTGGAAAATTGGGGAATCCGGGACTGATCCCAACCCCGGCTCTGGGGGGGAATAAATCCGGAATTGTCCCGGTTTGGGGTGGGTTTGCCCGCAGTTGGGAGAATTTTGGGGGGAATTCCGAGGTTTTCTGGTGCATTCCAGTGTTTTCCGGGTGGATTTTGGGGTTTTCCTGGTGAATTCCGGGATGAACAGCGGTGGTTTGGGAATGGCTGGAGCAGCAGCTTTGGGATTTGGGATCATTTGGGATCATTTGGGGATTATTAGGGATTTAATGGGACTTCCTTGGTGGGATTTATTTGGGAATTTAGGGGGATTTGGGCCTTTAGGAGATTTGGGATTATTTGGGATTATTTGGGATTATTTGGGTTTATTTGGGATTTCATGGGCCTCACTCTGCGGGCTCCGGGATGATTTAGGGTTTTATGGGATTTTATGGGATCCATGGTGGGGGGGAAAAGGCCAGAAAATTCCTCCGGGATCGATTCCAATCCCAATCCCGATGGATCCCGACCCCGGCTTTCCTCACACGTTATCCCCTCCCCAGGATAATTAAGGGTGTGATTGGGTTCCTGGGATAATTAATGGGATAACGCCCCCGCCTTGATTCTGATCCCAACTTCCAGAGAATTCTGTTGCCCAATTCCCGGGAATTCCAGGGGCCGCCCCACCCCTGCCCACCCCCAGACTTCCAGCGGCCCCAAAACAGGGATTTAGGATTGGGGAGGGGCGCTTGGGGATGGCCAGAGCGGGAGAATTCAGGATTTGGGGTCATTTGGGATGAATCCTTGGGAATCCAGCAGGATTTGGGCTCTGGGGTTTGGGATCGTTTGGGGTTATTTGGGATCCAGCAGGATTTGTGATCATTTGGGATCCAGGACTTGGGGTAATTTGGGATCATTTGGGATCCAGGATTTTGGGCAATTTGGGATTGTTCGGAATCCAGAATTTGGGATTTGAGATCCTTTGGGATTGGTTTTGGGGATCCAGCAGCATTTGGGATGATTTGGGATCGTTTGGGGTTATTTGGGATCCAGCAGGGTTTAGGATCATTTGGGATCCAGGACTTGGGGTAATTTGGGATTCTTTGGGATTCAGGATTTGGGATGATTTGGGATCGTTTCCTGGGATGCAGAAGGATCTGGAATTTGGGGTTGTTTGGGATCCAGGATTTGGGGTCATTTGGGATTGGTTTTGGGGGTTATTTGGGATCCAGCAGGATTTAGGATCACTTGGGATCCAGGACTTGGGGTAATTTGGGATTGTTCGGAATCCAGGATTTGGGATTTGAGATCCTTTGGGATTGGTTTTGGGGTCCAGCAGGATTTGGCCTCTGGGGTTTGGGATCATTTGGGATCCAGAATTTGGGATGATTTGAGATTGATTTTCTGGACCCATCAGCATTTGGGATCTGGGATCCTTTGGGATTGGTTTTGGGGTCCAGCAGGATTTGGGCTCTGGGATTTGGGATCGTTTGGGATTATTTGGGATCCAGCAGGGTTTGGGACCATTTGGGACCCAGGATTTGGGGTAATTTGGGATTCTTTGGGATCCAGCAGCGTTTGGGATCTGAGATCCTTTGGGATTGGTTTTGGGGTCCAGCAGCATTTGGGACCATTTGGGACCCCCGGTGTCCCCGACCCCCCCCCGATGTCCCCAAGGGGTCCCTTTTCCGCCCCTTCCCGCGCTCCCATCGATGGCCCCGCCCCCTTTTCCCACGCCCCATTCATGCCCCGCCCCCTTTTCCCACGCCCACATTCCTTTCCCATTCATGCCCCGCCCCCTTTTCCCACGCTCCCATTCATGCCCCGCCCCTTTTCCCACGCCCCATTCATGCCCCGCCCCCTTTTCCCACGCCCCCATTCCTTTCCCATCAGGCCCCGCCCCTTCCCGCGCTCCCCTTCCCGCCACTCCCAGGCCACGCCCCCTCCGCTCCCCATTGGCCGCCTCTCCCCGGGCCCCGCCCCTTTTCCCCACGCCCCCATTCATGCCCCTCCCCCGCCCCGCTCCCCATTGGCTGCCGGCGCGGCCCCGCCCCTTTGTGGGCGTGGCTACAAGACCGATCCGCGTTTATTGAAAGGCTCCGCGCAGCGGCGGCCCCGGGGGGTGGAGCCAGCCCGGCCCCACCGGGGGGGCTCGGGGGGTCCGGGGGGGTCCGGGGGGCCCGGAGGGGCCGGGGGGGCTCGGGGGGGCCCCGGGGGGTGGAGCCAGCCCGGCCCCGGCGGGGCCCAACGCGGGCCGGGGGCTCGGGGGGGCCGAGGGGGGAGGGGCTGGGGGCGTTTCGGGGGGGTTCAGTCAATGGGGGGGCCCGGGGGGTGCCGAGGGGGGGGGCGTGGTGAGTGGGGGGGGTCTGGTGAGTGGGGGGGGTCCCATGGATTGGGGGGTGCGCGGTGAGGGTGGCCCATGGATGGGGGAGGGGCGGTGAGTGGGGGGGTCCTGGCGCACTGGGGGCGCTCATGGATTGGGGGGGGGTCCCAGCGCTTTGGGGGGGCCGGTGAAGGGGGGGGGGCAGTGAATGGGGGGGTCCCGGTGCGTGGGGGGGCCCCGGTCGGTTGGGGAGGGGGGGTCCCTGCTGATAACGGGGGGGGTCCCGGGTGATAACGGGGGGGGCCGGGGACAGGACCGAGCCCCAAGGGACCCCCCCCCGGTCCTGGGGACCCCCCCTGTCCCCCCTCCCTCAGCGCAGGGCGCCCCCCCAGTCCCACTCCTGGCCCCCCCCCAGTCCCGGCGCTGTTCCCGGGGGGTCCCGCGGCTCCGGGGGGGTGAAGGGGGGGGGCTGAACACCCGTGATGGGTGGGGGGGCACAAAGGGGGGTCCGGGCCCGGTCCCGGCGCACGGGGGGGGTCGGAACACGGCGCGGGGGGGGGGGGGGTCCAGTCCCAGTCCTGGTGCACGACGGTGGCGCTGCCCGGGGGGGTCCCGGTGCACGGGGGGGGTCCCGGTGTTCGAGGGGGGGGGGTCCGGTCCCGGTGCACGCTGAGGGGGGGTCAGTGCACGGGGGGGGTCCCGGTGCACGAGGAGGGTCCAGTCCCGGTGCTGGTGCACGAGGGGGGGGGGTCGGTGCCCGAGGGGGGGTCCCGGTGCACGAGGATGGCGATGCTCGAGGAGGGGTCTCCGGTGGTCCCGGTGCTCGATGCGGGGGCGGCGGGGGGGTGTCGGTGCCCGAGGGGGGGGTCCCGGTGCACAATGACGGTGCTTGGTAGGGGGGGATCGAGGGGGGAGGTCTCTGGTGGTCCCGGTGCACGATGGCGGCGATTCGCGGGGGGGGTCCGGTGGTCCCGGTGCGCCGGGGGAGGGTCCCGGTGCACGAGGAAGGCGGCGGCTCACGGCGTGGGGGGAGGGGGGGCGGTGCGGTGCTCCCGGTGCACGGGGCGGGGGGAGGTGAAGCTCGAGGGTCCCGATGCGTGAGGGGGGGGGGGTCCCGGCGCACGAGGACGGTGAAACTCGAGGGTCCCGCTGCACGAGGAGGGGGGGGCGGGGCGAGGTCCCGGTGCTCGGGTGGTTGGGGGGGGGGGGGGCGGTTGGGTAAGAGGCGTCCCGGTGCACGAGGGTGGCGATGCTCGGGGGTCCCGGTGGGTGCACGAGGGTCCGGGGGGGCTCCCGGTGCCCGGGGGGTGCTGCGGGGGGGGGTCGCGTGTGACGGAGAGAGAAACAGAGAGAGAGAGAGAGAGACCCCGGTGGCACCGGCGGGGCCCTGGCACGGGGGGCCGGGCTGGTCCTGGTGGCACTCGAGGAGCTGGTGGCACACGGCGGGGGGGGGGCGGGGGCGGCGAGCGAGCGAGGAGTTCCCCCCCCCCTCGTTCCTCTTGGTGGCCCGAGGGACCCTGGCACCGAGCGCTGCGCTGGTCCTGGTGGCACGAGGAGCCCCCCCAGTTCCTCCTGGTGGCACGAGGAGCCCCCCCAGTTCTTCTCGGGGGCACGAGGAGCCCCCCAATTCTTCTCGGGGGCACGAGGAGCCCCCCCCCCCCCAGTTCCTCTGGGTGACAGGAGAAGGCCCCCCCCCAGTTCCTCCTGGTCCCAGTTCCTCCTGGTCCCAGTTCCTCCGGGCGGCACGAGGAGCCCTCGCGCGGGGACCCCCAAATCCTCGCGCGGGGACCCCCCCCCCGCCCCGTCCTCACGCGAGGAGCCCTTTGCACGAGGATCCGGTGCACGAGGACCCCCCCCACCCCAAATTCCTCGCGCAACTCCCCCGCCTCAAATTCCTCGCGGGACCCCCCCCCTCCAGCACGAGCCCCTCCTCCTCCTCCTCCTCCTCCTCCTCCTCACCCCGGGGGTCTCCGGGTGTTCCCCCCCCCCCGCCCTCCCCTTTCCCCCTTTTCCCCCAGGGCTGGGGGGGTCGGGGGGACTCGGGGGGGTGCGGGTGTGGTTTTGGGGGGGGTCCCGGCGACCCCCGGGGCGGGGGTTAGTGCTCAGCAGCGGGGCCGCGCCGCTCGCAGCCGTTGGCCGTGATCGGGGGTGGCGGGGGCGGAGGCGGGGGCCGCCCGGGGACCCCCCCGGCCCCCCAGATCACACCCGGGTCTGCTGCACCCACGGCGGAAAGCTGCCTCTCCTGCAAGGCACCGAGGGGGCTCATTCACCCCCCCGCCCCCGCCACCGCGTCCCTCGGTGTCCCTGAGCGGCCCTAAAGCGTCCCCGGGGCGGCCCCGCCGGGACCCCCCCGCCCCGCGACCCCCCCGCGACCCCCGGCCCGCGGCGGTCACTCACCTGCGACACCGGCGCGGGGCCCTCGGGGCGGCCGGAACCCCCCCCCCCCCCAAAAAAATCACCGCGAAGGCACCCAAAATGCACCCGGAGCCACCCCGGAATTACCCCATAGCCCCTAAAATTGGCCCTGAGCCCTTAAAATTAACCCTGAGCCTCTAAAATGAATCCTGAGCCTAAAAAATTAACCCTGAGCCTCTAAAATTCATCCAGAGCCTGAAAAGTTAATCCTGAGCATCTAAAATTAACCCTGAGCCCCTAAAATTAATCCTGAGGCTCTAAAATTAACCCTGACATTAAAATTAACCCTGACCCTAAAATTAAGCCAGAGCCCCTAAAATTACCCCTGAGCCTCTAAAATTAATCCTGAGCCTGAAAAGTTAACCCAGAGCCCCTAAAATTAATCCTGAGCCTAAAAAATTAACCCTGGCCCCCCAAATTTCACCCTGAGCCTAAAAAATTAACCCTGACTCCCCAAAATTAACCCTGAGCCTAAAAAATTAACCCTGACCCTAAAAAGTCAACCCTGACTCCCCAAAATGAACCCAGAGCCCCTAAAATGAACCCAGAGCCCCTAAAATTAACCCTGACTCCCCAAAATTTCTCCCTGATCCTAAAAAATCAACCCTGACTCCCCAAATTTAACCCTGAGCACTTAAAATTAACCCTGAGCACCTAAAATTAACCCTGACCCTAAAATTTAATGCTGAGCCTAAAAAGTCAACCCTGACCCCCCAAAATTAACCCTGACCACCCAAAATTTCACCCTGACCCTAAAAAATTAACCCTGACTCCCCAAATTTAACCGTGACCCTAAAAAATTAACCCTGACCCTAAAAAGTCAAGCCTGACCCCCCAAAATTAATCCTGACCCCCAAAAATTAACTCTGAGCCCCTAAAATGAATCCTGAGCCCCCAAAATTAACCCTGACTCCCCAAAATTAATCCTGAGCCCCTAAAATTAACCATGACCCTAAAAAATTAAACCTGACCCTAATAAGTCAACCCTGACTCCCTAAAATTAACCCTGAGCCCCTAAAATTAATCCTGACACAAAAAAGTCAACCCTGACCCTAAAAAATTAACCTCGACTCCCCAAAATTAATTCTGAGCACCTAAAATTAACCCTGACCCTAAAAAATTAACCCTGACCCTAAAAAGTCAAGCCTGACCCCCCAAAATTACCCCCGACCTGCTAAAATTAACCCTGATCCCCAAAATTTCCCCCTGACCCTAAAAATTAACCGTGAATTCCCAAAATTAACCCTGAGCCCCTAAAATTAACCCTGACCCTAAAAAGTCAACCCTGATCCCCCCAAAATTAACCTTGAGCCTAAAAAGTCGCCCTGACTCCCCAGAATTAGCCCTGACCCTAAAAAATTAACCCTGAGCCCCTCAAATTAACTCTGACTCCTCAAAATTTCACCCTGACCCTAAAAAATTAACCCTGAGACCCCAAAATGAACCCTGACCCGAAAAAGTTAACCCTCACTCCCCAAAATTAACTCTGACCCCCCAAATTTAACCCTGAGCCTAAAAAATGAACCCTGACCCCTCAAATTTAACCCACTCCTCAAAATTTCACCCTGACCCCAAAAAATGAACCCTGACCCTAAAAAATGAACCCTGACTCCCCAAAATTAACCCTGAGCCCCCCAAATTAACCCTGAGCCTAAAAAATTAACCCTGACCCGCTAAAATTAACCCTGGTCCCCCAAAATTTCACCCTGACCCTAAAAAATTAACCCTGAGCCCCTAAAATTAACTCTGACCCCCGAAAATTAACCCTGACTCCTCAAAATTTCACCCTGATCCTAAAAAATTAACCCTGACTCCCCAAAATGGATCCTGACACTAAAAAATTAAGCCCAACCTGCTAAAATTAACCCCGACTCCCCAAAATTAATCCCGAGCACCTAAAATTAACCGTGACCCTAAAGTCAACCCTGATCCTCCCAAAATTAACCCCGAGCCCCCAAATTTCACCCTGGCCCTAAAAAGTCAACCTTGACTCTCCAAAATGAACCCCGAGCCCCCAAATTTCACCCTGACCCTAAAAAGTCAACCTTGACTCCCCAAAATGAACCCTGAGCCCCCAAATTTCACCCTGACCCTAAAAAATGAACCCTGACCCTAAAAAGTCAACCTTGACTCCCCAAAATGAACCCCGAGCCCCCAAATTTCACCCTGACCCTAAAAAGTCAACCCTGACTCCCCAAAATGAACCCTGAGCCCCCAAATTTCACCCTGACCCTAAAAAGTCAACCTTGATTCCCCAAAATGAACCCCGAGCCCCCAAATTTCACCCTGACCCTAAAAAGTCAACCTTGACTCCCCAAAATGAACCCCGAGCCCCCAAATTTCACCCTGACCCCAAAAAATGAACCCTGACCCTAAAAAGTCAACCTTGACTCCCCAAAATGAACCATGAGCCCCCAAATTTCACCCTGACCCTAAAAAATGAACCCTGACCCTAAAAAGTCAACCTTGACTCCCCAAAATGAACCCCGAGCCCCCAAATTTCACCCTGACCCTAAAAAGTCAACCCTGACTCCCCAAAATGAACCCTGAGCCCCCAAAATGAACCCTGAGCCCCCAAATTTCACCCTGACTCTAAAAAATGAACCCTGACCCTAAAAAGTCAACCTTGACTCCCCAAAATGAACCCTGAGTCCCCAAATCTCACCCTGACCCTAAAAAGTCAACCTTGACTCCCCAAAATGAACCCTGAGCCCCCAAATTTCACCCTGGCCCTAAAAAGTCAACCTTGACTCCCCAAAATGAACCCTGAGCCCCCAAATTTCACCCTGACCCCAAAAAATGAACCCTGACCCTAAAAAGTCAACCTTGACTCCCCAAAATTAACCCTGAGCCCCCAAAATGAACCCTGAGCCCCCAAATTTCACCCTGACCCTAAAAAGTCAACCTTGACTCACCAAAATGAACCCTGAGCCCCCAAAATGAACCCTGAGCCCCCAAATTTCACCCTGACCCTAAAAAGTCAATCTTGACTCCCCAAAATGAACCCTGAGCCCCCAAATTTCACCCTGACCCTAAAAAGTCAACCTTGACTCCCCAGAATGAACCCTGAGCCCCCAAATTTCACCCTGGCCCTAAAAAGTCAACCTTGACTCCCCAGAATGAACCCTGAGCCCCCAAATTTCACCCTGGCCCTAAAAAGTCAACCCTGACTCCCCAAAATGAACCCCGAGCCCCCAAATTTCACCCTGACCCTAAAAAGTCAACCTTGACTCCCCAAAATGAACCCTGAGCCCCCAAATTTCACCCTGACCCCAAAAAATGAACCCTGACCTAAAAAGTCAACCCTGACTCCCCAAAATTAACCCTGAGCCCCCAAAATGAACCCTGAGCCCCCAAATTTCACCCTGAACCTAAAAAGTCAACCTTGACTCCCCAAAATGAACCCTGAGCCCCCAAATTTCACCCTGACCCCAAAAAATGAACCCTGACCCTAAAAAGTCAACCTTGACTCCCCAAAATGAACCCTGAGCCCCCAAATTTCACCCTGGCCCTAAAAAGTCAACCTTGACTCCCCAAAATGAACCCTGAGCCCCCAAATTTCACCCTGGCCCTAAAAAGTCAACCCTGACTCCCCCAAACCAACCCCGACCCGCTAAAATTCAATCCCAGCTCCCCAAAATAGAAGCAGCCCAAACCCCCCCAAATTCAGCCGAAACGCCCTAAAACTGCCCCGGAACCGTCCCCAAATCGCCCTCAAATGAAACCCCTCCAATTGTCCCCACCCCCCTGCGAAGTGTCCCCAAGCCCCCTCCCCCGCAGTGACAGGACATGGCACACGGACACGGGTGTCCCCTCCCCCCCGTGAGATGGGGACAGACACAGGACACGAGGATGGTGACGGTGACGCGGCGCCAGCGCTGGGGGACACCCGGTGACAACCGCCCCGAACCCCCCCAGCCCCGCCAGGGGACGGGGACAATGGTGGCACCTCCAGGGCGTGGGGGACAGGGCCCTGGTGGCACCTGAGGGGACACGGGGACACCTGGGGAGGTGGCCCCGAAGGGTTCCCGGTGTCACCAAGGGGTTCCCAGTGTCCCTGAGGGACATGGGGACATCAGGAGGGACATGGGGACACACTGGGTGGTGTCACCAAGGGGTCCCCAGTGTCACCAAGGGGTGCCCAGTGTCCCTGAGGGACATGGGGACACCAGGAGGGACATGGGGACAACAGGAGGAACATGGGGACTCCTAGGGAGGTGTCATCAAGAGGTTCCCAGTGTCTCTGACGGACATGGGGACACCAGGAAGGACATGGGGACACCTGGGTGGTGTCACCAAGGGGTCCCCAATGTCACCAAGGGGTTCCCAGTGTCCCTAAGGGACATGGGGACACCAGGAGGGACATGGGGACATCTGGGGTGGTGTCACCAAGGGGTTCCCAGTGTCTCTGACGGACATGGGGACACCAGGAGGGACATGGGGACACCAGGAAGGACATGGGGACACCCTGGGTGGTGTCACCAAGGGGCCCCCAGTGTCCAGGAGGGACATGGGAACACCAGGAGGGACATGGGGACACCTGGGGAGGTGGCCCCGAAGGGTCCCCAGTGTCACCAAGGGGTTCCCAGTGTCCCTGAGGGACATGGGGACATCAGGAGGGACATGGGGACAACAGGAGGAACATGGGGACTCCTAGGGAGGTGTCATCAAGAGGTTCCCAGTGTCTCTGACGGACATGGGGACACCAGGAAGGACATGGGGACACCAGGAAGGACATGGGGACACCTGGGTGGTGTCACCAAGGGGTCCCCAATGTCACCAAGGGGTTCCCAGTGTCCCTGAGGGACATGGGGACACCAGGAGGGACATGGGGACAACAGGAGGGACATGGGGACACCCCGGGTGGTGTCACCAAGGGGTCCCCAGTGTCCAGGAGGGACATGGGGACATCAGGAGGGACATGGGGACACCCTGGGTGGTGTCACCAAGGGGTCCCCAGTGTCCCTGAGGGACATGGGGACACCAGGAGGGACATGGGGACATCAGGAGGGACATGGGGACACCTGGGACAGTGTCCCCAGGGGACACAGGAGGGACAGGAGGACACCAGGAGGGACATTGGGACACGTTGGTCCATGTCCCATGGGGACACAGGGACAGCAGGAGGGACATGGGGACACCTGGGTAGTGTCACCAAGGGGTTCCCAGTGTCCCTGAGGGACTTGGGGACATCTTGGATCCGTGTCCCCAGGGGTCCCAGTGTCCCCGAGGGACATGGGAGGGACATGGGGACAAAGGGGGACATGGGGACGTTGCAGATCCGTGTCCCCGAGGGGTCCCGGTGTCCTTTGGGGACACAAAAGGATCTTGGGGACATCGGGATCTGTGTCCCCAGTGTTCCCGAGGGAGGTGGGAGGGACACGGGGACACGGGAGGGACATGGGGACACTCCAGATCTGGGTCCCCAAGGGGTCCCAGTGTCCTCTGGGGACTTACGAGGGGCTTGGGGACACCTGGATCTGTGTCCCCAAAGGGTCCCCAGTGTCCCTGAGGGACATGGGGACACCAGAGGGGCTTGGGGACATTCCAGGTCCATGTCCCCAGTGGTCCCCAGTGTCCCTGAGGGACATGGGGACACCTGGACCTGTGTCCCCAAGGAGTCCCCAGTGTCCTTGAGGGACATGGGGACACGGGAGGGACATGGGGACACTCCAGATCTGTGTCCCCAAAGGGTCCCCAGTGTCCCTGAGGGACATGGAAGGGACATGGGGACACCAGAGGGGCTTGGGGACATTCCAGGTCCATGTCCCCAGTGGTCCCCAGTGGTCCCCAGTGTCCCTGAGGGACATGGAAGGGGCACGGGGACACAGCAGGAGCTTGGGGACATTCCCGATCCGTGTCCCCAAGGAGTCCCCAGTGTCCCTGAGGGACGCGGGGACACCGGAGGAGCTTGGGGACATTCCCGATCCGTGTCCCCAAGGGTCCCCCGTGTCCCCAAGGGTCCCCCGCGTCCCCTGTGCGGCCCGGGGGTGACGGGGAGGGGACAAGGACCCACCTGGGGTGTCACCGGTGGCCGAGGGTCCGGTGCCACTGGCGGGGCCGGGCCGCGCTACCTGACGGACAGCTGTGACAAGAGAGACACGGGAGGGGACATCAGGGCCACCGCGGGGACACGGCCCGGCCCGGGCTGGCCCCGGGGGGACCCCGGGGTGGCCCTGAGGTGGCACCGGGGGGACCCCGACCCGAGGAGGGGGCGCGGGAACGGCCCCGTCGCTGGGGGGGGGGGACACGGAGGTGGCCTTGGGGACACCGGGGTGGCCTTGGGGTGGCGCTGTCCCTGGGCTGGGGGGTGGGGCGGCGTCACCTCCAGCCCGAAATGTCCCTCTGGTGTCACCCCAGGGGTGGCCCTGTGTCCTCCGGGGGTCACTTTGTCCCCCTGGGGGTGGCCCTGCGTCCCTTGGTGGTGGCCCTGCGTCCCTTGGTGGTGGCCCTGTCCCCTCTGGGGGTCACTTTGTCCCCCCGGGGGTGGCCCTGTGTCCCTTGGTGGTGGCCCTGTGTCCCCTGGGGGTGGCCCTGTGTCCTCCGGGGGTCACTTTGTCCCCCTGGGGGTGGCCCTGCGTCCCTTGGTGGTGGCCCTGTGTCCCTTGGTGGTGGCCCTGTCCCCTCCGGGGGTCACTTTGTCCCGCCGGGGGTGGCCCTGTGTCCCTTGGTGGTGGCCCTGTGTCCCCTGGGGGTCACTTTGTCCCCCCGGGGGTGGCCTTGTCCCAGCCGCGGGTGGTCCTGTCCCTCCAGGAGTGGCCCTGTCCCTTCCAGGGGTCACTTTGCCCCCCGCGGGGGTCACTTTGTCCCCCCGGGGGTGGCCCTGTCCCACTTAGGGGTGGCCCTGTCCTCCTGGGGGTCACTTTGTCCCCCCAGGGGTGGCCCTGTCCTCGCTGCGGGGGTCCCTGTCCCCCTCTTGGGGGTCACGTCGACCCCCCGGGGGTGGCCCTGTCCCCTCTGGGAGGGTCCTCGTCCCCCTTTGGGGGGTCCCGCTCCCCTCTGGGGGGGTCCTTGGCCCCTCCAGGGGTCCCTTTGTCCCCCCCCAGGGGTCCCTTTGTCCCCCCGGGGGTGGCCCTGTCCCCCTGTGCCCCCCCCCAAGTGCCACCACGTCCCCCCCCAGGCATCCCCAGCCCCTCCCCCCCCTCAGGGGTCCCCCCACGGCCCCCAGAGGTGACAGGAGGCCCCCCCGGAGGTCCCCAAACCTCCCCAGAGGGACCCAAAGACCCCCCAAAAACCCCAAAGACCCCCCCCCCCAGGGCTGCCCAAGCCCCCCCGGGGACACCCAGAGCCCCCCCCCCAAATCCCCCCAGAGGGACCCACAGATCCCCCCAAAACCCCCTTAGATCCCCCCCAGACCCCCCAAAATCCCCAAAGACCCCCCCAAAAATCCCCCCCAGGGCTGCCCACCCCCCCCCCCGGGGACACCCAGAGCCCCCCCGCGGTCCCTATGGACCCTCAATAACCCCCCCAAAACCCCCAATAACCCCCCCAGATACCCCCCAACCCCCCCCCCAAACTCCCAACCCCCCCCCCCCAAACCCCCACAACCTCCCCAAACCCCCCAAAACCCCCCCGAGGACACCCATAACCCCCCCAAAACCCTCAATAACCTCCCCAAACCCCCCAAATACCCCCCAAAAACCCCCAATAATCCCCTCAAATACCCCCCAACCCCCCCAAACTCCCAAATAACCCCCATAACCCCCCTCAAACCCCCAAATAACCTCCCCAAAACCCGCCAATAACCTCCCCAGACCCCCCAATAACCTCCCCAGACCCCCCAATAACCTCCCCAAAACCCCCAATAACCTCCCCAAACTCCCGAATAACCCCCCTAAAACCCCCATAACCCCCCCGAGGACACCCATAACCCCCCAAATACCCCCAAATATCCCCCCAAAACCCCAAATAAGCCCCCTAAAACCCCCATAACCCCCCCGAGGACACCCATAACCCTCCAAAACCCCCAATAACCTCCCCAAAACCCCCAGTAACCCCCCAAACACCCATAACCCCCCCAAAACCCCCCAAATACCCCCCAAATACCCCCCCATAACCCCCCTGGGGACACCCATAACCCCCTCCCCCAATACCCATTAGCCCCCCTAAAAACCCCAAATACCCCCCAAAAACCCAAATAACTCCCCGAGGACACCCATAACCTCCCTAAAACCCCCAATAACTTCCCCAAAACCCCAAATAACCCCCTAAAACCCCCAATCACCCCCGCAAGGACACCCATAATCCCCCCAAAACCCCCATAACCCCCCCGAGGACACCCATAACCCCCCAAATACCCCCCCAAAACCCCAAATAAGCCCCCCAAACCCCCATAACCCCCCCTGAGACACCCATAACCCCCCTTGGACACCCAATAACCCCCCCAAAACCCCCCAATAACCCCCCTAAAACCCCCATAACCCCCCCCAACCCCCCCAATAACCTCCCCAAACTCCCAAATAACCCCCCTAAACCCCCATAACCCCCCGAGGACACCCATAACCCCCCAAATACCCCCCCAAACCCCCAAATAAGCCCCCCAAACCCCCAATAACACCCCCAAAATCCCAAATAAACCCCCCGAGACACCCATAACCACCCTAAAACCCCCCATAACACCCCCAAAACCCCCAATAACCTCCCCAAACTCCCAAATAACCCCCCTAAACCCCCCATAACCCCCCCCCGAGGACACCCATAACCCCCCAAAACCCCCAATAACCCCCCTAAACCCCCCATAACCCCCCCCGAGGACACCCATAGCTCCCCCAAAATCCCCATTAGCCCCCACAAAAACCCCAAATAACCCCCCGAGGACACCTATAACCCCCCAAAACCCCAAATAACCCCCCTAAAAGCCCCCGTAACTCCCCTAAACCCCCCAGTAACACCCTCAAACCCCCAAATAACCCCTCAAAACCCCCCGTAACTCCCCCCAAACTCCCCAACAACCTCCCCAAACCCCCCAATAACCCCCCCCCAAACTTCCAAATAACCCCCGAATCGCCCCCAAATCCGCCCCCCCCCCCCCCCCCCCGGGGTGTCCCGCCGCCCCCGCCCCCAGCGCGGCGTGGGATGGCCGATGTCACACGGAGCAGAGCAATGACATTGTAATTTCCACCTGAGCGTCGAGCAGCCGCCGCCGGCCCTCGGGGGGGTCGTGGGCGCCCAAGTGATCCCTGCGCAGCTCCTGCTCCACCAGCATCAGCCTGCGGGGCCAGGCTTCACCGGGGTCATGCTGCCACCCCCCCGGGGACATCCCCGGGGACACCCAGGGACACCCCCCGGGCTCCCGCGCGCGCCCACGGGGACGCCCAAAGGCTTGGGGACATCGCCGGGGTCACCTTGGGGACAACGCCAGGGACACCCCAGGGATACCTTGGGGACACGTAGGGACACCTCAAGGACGTGGGGACAACCCCTGGGACACCCCAGGGACACCTTGGGGACACCCAGGGACACCTCAAGGATGTGGGGACAACCCCTGGGACACCCCCAGGGATATGGGGACACCCCCAGGGACACCTTGGGGACACCTCAAGGACGTGGGGACAACCCCTGGGACACCCCAGGGACACCTTGGGGACACCCAGGGACACCTCAAGGACGTGGGGACAACCCCAGGGACACCCCCAGGGATATGGGGACACCCCCAGGGACACCTTGGGGACACCCAGGGACACCCCAGGGACACCTTGGGGACACCTCAAGGACGTGGGGACAACCCCTGGGACACCCAGGGACACCTTGGGGACACCTTGGGGACACCTCAAGGACGTGGGGACAACCCCTGGGACACCCCAGGGACACCTTGGGGACACCCAGGGACACCTCAAGGACGTGGGGACAACCCCTGGGACACCCCCAGGGACACCTTGGGGACACCCAGGGACACCTCAAGGACATGGGGACACCCCCAGGGACACCTTGGGGACACACAGGGACACCCCAGGGACATGGGGACATCCCCAGGGTCTATGGGACACCCCCAGGGACACCCAGGGACAGCTCAAGGACATGAGGACACCCCCAGGGTCATGAGGACACTCCCAGGGACACCTTGGGGACACACAGGGACACCTTGGGGACATGGGGACATCCCCAGGGTCACGGGGACAACCCCTGGGACACTCCCAGGGACACCTTGGGGACATCCAGGGACACCTCAAGGACGTGGAGGCATCCCCAGGGACACCCCCAGGGTCATGGGGACACCCCCAGGGACACCCCAGGGACATGGGGACAACCCCGGGGACAGCCCAGGGACATGGGGACAACCCTGGGGACAGCCCAGGGACACCTTGGGGACACCCAGGGACACCTCAAGGACATGGGGACAACCCCTGGGACACCCCCAGGGATATGGGGACACCCCCAGGGACACCTTGGGGACACCCAGGGACACCCCAGGGACACCTTGGGGACACCTCAAGGACGTGGGGACAACCCCTGGGACACCCCAGGGACACCTTGGGGACACCCAGGGACACCTCAAGGATGTGGGGACAACCCCTGGGACACCCCCAGGGATATGGGGACACCCCCAGGGACACCTTGGGGACATGGGACAACCCTGGGGACAGCCCAGGGACACCTCAAGGATGTGGGGACAACCCCTGGGACACCCCCAGGAACACCTTGGGGACAGTCCAGGGACACCTCAAGGACGTGGGGACAACCCCAGGACACCCCAGGGACACCTCAAGGATGTGGGGACAACCCTTGGGACACCCCCAGGAACACCTTGGGGACATGGGACAACCCTGGGGACAGCCCAGGGACACCTCAAGGACGTGGGGACACCCCCAGGACACCCCAGGGACACCCCAGGGACACCCAGGGACATCCCCAGGGACAGCCCAGGGACACCTCAAGGACATGGGGATATCCCCAGGGTCACGGGGACAACCCCTGGGACACCCCTGGGACACCTTGGGGACACCCTCAGCGTCATGGGGACAACCCCAGGGACAGCCCAGGGACACCATGGGGACACCTTGGGGACATCCCCAGGGTCACGGGGACATCCGCAGGATCACCTTGGGGACACCCAGGGACACCGTGGGGACAACCAGGGACACCCCAGGGTCATGGGGACACCAGGGACACCTTGGGGACACCCAGGGACACCCCAGGGTCATGGGGACAACCTCTGGAGCACCCCAGGGACACCCCAGGGACACCCAGGGACAGCTCAAGGACATGGGGACACCCCAGGGACACCTTGGGGACATGGGGACATCCCCAGGGTCATGGGGACAACCCCTGGGACACCCCAGGGACACCTTGGGGACACCCAGGGACACCTCAAGGACATGGGGACACCCCCAGGGACACCTTGGGGACACACAGGGACACCCCAGGGACATGGGGACATCCCCAGGGTCTATGGGACACCCCCAGGGACACCCAGGGACAGCTCAAGGACATGAGGACACCCCCAGGGTCATGAGGACACTCCCAGGGACACCTTGGGGACACACAGGGACACCTTGGGGACATGGGGACATCCCCAGGGTCACGGGGACAACCCCTGGGACACTCCCAGGGACACCTTGGGGACACCCAGGGACACCTCAAGGACGTGGAGGCATCCCCAAGGACACCCCAGGGTCATGGGGACACCCCCAGGGTCATGGGGACACCCCCAGGGACACCCCAGGGACATGGGGACAACCCCGGGGACAGCCCAGGGACACCTTGGGGACACCCAGGGACACCTCAAGGACATGGGGACACCCCCAGGGACACCCCAGGGACACCCCAGGGACACCTCAAGGACATGGGGACATCCCCAGGGTCATGGGGACAACCTCTGGAACACCCCAGGGACACCTTGGGGACACCTTGGGGACACCCAGGGACACGGGGACACCCCAGGGACACCCCTGGGGACATGGGGACAGTGTGGGGACAGTGTGGGGACACACGTGGGCCACGCCGTGTCCCCGTGTCCCTTGACGTCCCCAGGGCCGCGGTCACCTCCGTGTCACCCACGTCCCATGTGGCCCTACGTGCGCTCGTGTCACCCCCGTGTCCTTCTGTGGCCCCATGTCCCTGTGTCCCCGTGTGTCCCCAATGTCCCCTGGCTGTTCCCGCTGTCCCCAATGTCCCCTCGATGTCCCTGCTGTCCCCTGGCTGTCCCTGCTGTCCCCAATGTCCCCTTGATGTCCCCACTGTCCCCAATGTCCCCTGGCTGTCCCTGCTGTCCCCTGGCTGTCCCCTCTATGTCCCCTCTATGTCCCCGCTGTCCCCAATGTCCCCGGTGTGTCCCCGTGTGTCCCTGCTGTCCCCCGTGTGTCCCCAATGTCCCCTGTGTGTCCCCAATGTCCCTGGTGTGTCCTTGCTGTCCCTGCTGTCCCCTGGCTGTCCCCTGGCTGTCCCCTCTATGTCCCCGCTGTCCCCAATGTCCCTTCGATGTCCCCACTGTCCCCTGGCCGTCCCCGCTGTCCCCGGTGTGTCCCCGCTGTCCCCTGGCCGTCCCCGCCATCCCCGGTGTGTCCCCGCTGTCCCCTGGCCGTCCCCGCTGTCCCCGTGTGTCCCTCACCTGCCGATGATGCTCTTGATCTGGGAGTCCTTCTCCTGCTGCTGCTGCCGCAGCCGCTTCTCGCTGAGCTCGAGGCGCTGCTGGTACTGCAGGAGGATGCGGCTCGTCTGCTCCTCCTGCGTCACCAGGCGCCGCTCGTACTCCTCCAGCTTGCGGTTGGACATGTGCAGCCGCTCCTTCAGCGAGTGGATCTCCTCCTCGTACTCCTTCACCTGCCACAGGGGACACTGCAGCACACCTGGGGGCACCTGGGGGTACCTGGGGGCACCTGGGACCTGCTATGGGCACACCTGGCACACCTGGATCTCCTCCTCGTACTCCTTCACCTGCCACAGGGGACACTGCAGCACACCTGGGGGCACCTGGGGGTACCTGGGGGCACCTGGGACCCGCTATGGGCACACCTGGCACACCTGGGGCACCTGGGACCTTCTATGGGCACACCTGGCACACCTGGATCTCCTCCTCGTACTCCTTCACCTGCCACAGGGGACACTGCAGCACACCTGGGGGCACCTGGGGGCACCTGGGGGCACCTGGGACCCGCTATGGGCACACCTGGCACACCTGGATCTCCTCCTCATACTCCTTCACCTGCCACAGGAGGCACTGCAGCACACCTGGGGGCACCTGGGGGTACCTGGGGGCACCTGGGACCCGCTATGGGCACACCTGACACACCTGGGCACACCTGGGCACACCTGAGGATCCGTTATAGGCACATCTGAGACACCCGGGGACACCTGGGGACATGTGGGACCCTGCCACGGGGACACCTGGCACCTCCTGTACAGACACCTGGACAGCTGAGCCCTCCTTTCGGAACAGCTGGATCCCTGCACAGCTGGATCCACCAGGATCACCTGAACACCTGCACACCTGGATCCCTCACACCTGGATCCCTGCACACCTGGATCCCTCACACCTGGATCCCTGCACAGCTGGGTCCACCAGGATCACCTGAACACCTGCACACCTGGATCCCTCACAGCTGGATCCCTGCACACCTGGATCCCTCACACCTGAGATCCACCATCCCCAGCCCCTGGATCCCTGCACACCTGAGCCCACCTGCTCTCACCTGTCCCCCCCATCACACCTGTCCCCACCTGTCCCCACCTGTCACCCCTGTTCCCACCTGTCCCCACCTGGGCACACCTGTTCTGTCACCCCTGTCACCCCTGTCCCCACTTGGGCACACCTGTTCTGTCATCCCCGTCCCCACCTGGGCACACCTGGGCACACCTGTTCTGTCCCCCTTATCCCCACTTGTCCCCTCTGTCGCCACCTGGGCACACCTGTTCTGCCCTCCCCCGTCCCCACCTGGGCACACCTGTCCCCACCTGGGCACACCTGTTCTGTCACCCCCGTCCCCACCTGGGCACACCTGGGCACACCTGGGCACACCTGTTCTGCCCCCCCGTCCCCCCGCCCGTCCCGCCGCCCTACCCGGTCCAGCCGGCTCTCGTCCATGGACTTGGAGTACTCCTTGAGCTTGTACTCCTCGCGCTCGATGTGGGAGCTCTCGATGTCGGCCGACAGGTGCGGCATGTTGGACACCCAGGCCACCGTGCGCTCCGACGCCGGCAGCACCGGGTTCAGCGTGGACGGCGTCTGCGACGCCTGCGGGGACAGCGGGGGGACAGCGGGGGGACAGCGAGGGGACAGAGCGGGGACAGAGCGGGGACAGAGCGGGGACAGCGGGGAGGTGGGGATGGGGGGGGACATGAGGGATGTGGGGGGTGCGGGGGACATGGGGTCATCGGGGGAACATCGGAGGGAGATGGGGATTTGGGGTATGGGGATATGGGGATGGGGGGGTACGGGGACATTGGGGACATTGGGGAGATGTGGATGTGGGGACATGGGGACATCGGGGGGACGTGGGCCATTGAGAGATGTCAGCGGGATATGGGGATGTGGGGACACATGGGGGGGACATCGAGGGTTACAGGGGGACACAGGGGGACACAAGGACGAGTTTGGTTCCCCCTTCAGCACCGTGGGAGCCCTCGCTGTCCCCAGCGTGCGCTGCGTCCCCACGCCCCCACATCCCCCAGTGTCCCCAACACCCCACACACCCCCAGATCCCCCCGTGTCCCCAATGTCCCCTGTCCTCAGTGTCCCCCCACGTCCCCCATGTCCCCACACCCCGCACATCCCCAAGCCCCCATATCCCCCACACCCCCCATCTCCCCATGTCCCCCGCTGTCCCCCGCTGTCCCCCCGCTTTTCCCCCGCTGTCCCCCGCTGTCCCCGCACCTGCTTGGTAACAGGTGGCTTCATGCCGGCCACCGAGGCCTCCTTGGCCAGGGAGGGCTGGCGGGAGCGGGGGGGTCCGTACGCGGGTTCGGGGGATGCCAGCAGGTTCCCGCTGGCGGGGCGCGGCTTTTGGGGCACCCCCAGCGCCGAGGGCCCCCCGCCCCCTTTTCCCGCCCGCGACCCCCGCGGGGTGGGCGGCGGGGGGGCCCCGATGGTGATCTGGGGGGGGGCCAGGGTGTCCTGGAGCGACAGCTGCCTGCGGCCGAAGTCGGCGCCCGGCCGCCCGAACTCGTCGCTGTAGCTGTGGCTGTGCGTGATGTGTTTTTGGGGGGGGGTCGCCAGCTCCTCGCTCTTGCTGTAGCCGTGCAGCGGCGGGGGGGCGACGCCCCCGAAGTGGCCCCCCTCGCCGCCGCCCCCCTCGCCCCTCCCGCCGCCCCCTCCGCCGCCGTCGGGGCCGCGCAGGGGCCCGTCGGCGGCCAGGTGGAACAGGGGGTTCTGGAAGGAGAGCGGCACCCGCAGCTGCGGCCCCCCCGGCTCGGGGACCCCCAGGCGCGGCGGGGCCAGGCTGGAGGCGCTGCCCTGCGACAGCCGCCCGGGCCGCAGCCCCCCCTGGCCCGCGCCCCCCGGGGCCGGACCCCCGGCCAGCAGCTCGGCCGGCAGGCTGGGGATGCTGTCCACGCGTCCGTCCTGCAGGTCCAGCATGGACACGCTCTTGCCGACCCCCAGCGCGCCCCCGCGGCCGCCCTCGGGCTCGGTGAGGTCCGAGCTGCTCGTGCAGTAGGCGGGCGACGAGCGGGCGAGCGGCGGCCGGCTCAGCACCAGCACCTCCGGCGGACCCTTCTCCTGCGGCGGGGACGGGAGCCGCGGCACGTCCATGGAGCTGCGGGGCGGGGCGGGGCGGGGGATTGGGGAGGGGGATTGGGGAGGGGTGGGGGATGTGGGGTGGGAGATGGGGAGGGGGATGTGGGGAGGGGGGCGTGGGGTGGGGGATGTGGGGTGAGGGATGGGGAGGGGGATGTGGGGAAGGGGATGTGGGGTGGGGGATGTGGGGTGGGAGATTGGGGTAGGGGATGTGGGGTGGGGGATGGGGAGGGGGATGTGAGGTGGGGGGTGGGGGATGGGGAGGGGGATGTGGGGTGGGGAGAAATGGGGTGTGGGATTGAGGGGGTAAGGAATGGGGAGGGGGATACGGAATGGGGAGGGGGATATGAGGTGGGGAGGGGGATATGGGATGCGGGGTGGAGGGGGTGTGGGATGGGGAGGGATGGGGGACACGGGATAGGAAGGGGGGAAGTGGGTTGGGGGGCAGGGGAGGGGGTGTGGGATGGGGAGGGGTGTGGGATGGGGGGTGTGGGATGGGGAGGGGGAGCAGCGGATGGGGATAGGGGAGTGGGAATGGGGTGGGAAGGGGGCAGGGGACGGGGATGTGGGATGGAGGGACGTGCAGGGGGGATGCGGGTGGGGGGACACACGGGATGAGGGCGGTTGGGCACGGCCCCAGATCCGCCCCCGTGGAATCGTCCCGGTGCCGTTGCTGTCCCGTCCCCATCCCAACCTTTCCCATCCCCACCCCGAACGTTCCCAGATCCATCCCATCGCCGTCTTCATCCTCACCCCATCCCTGTCCCCATCCCCATCCCGACGCCGATTCCAATCCCAGCTTCATCCCCATCCCAACCCCAAGCGCCGTCCCCATCCCATCGCCATCCTGGTCCAGGTCTGGATCCAGATGCCAACCTCCACCCTGATCCCAATCCCAATCCCCATTCCCGTCCCATCCCCATCCCAACCCCCACCCTGATCCCAATCCCAATCCCCATTCCCGTCCCATCCCCATCCCAATCCCCACCCTGATCCCAATCCCAATCCCGATCCCAATCCCAGTCCCAGTCCCAGTCCCAACCCCCATTCCCATCCCATCCCCATCCCAATCCCCACCCTGATCCCAATCCCAATTCCAATCCCAGTCCCAACCCCCATTCCTGTTCCATCCCAATCCCCACCCCGATCCCAATCCCAATTCCAATCCCAGTCCCAACCCCCATTCCTGTTCCATCCCAATCCCCACCCCGATCCCAATCCCAATCCCCATTCCTGTCCCAATTCCATCTCCACCTCGATCCCAATCCCAATTCTATCCCCATGGTGATCCAAATCCCAAATCCTAATCCCAATCCCAATCCCAGTCCCATCCCCAAATCCCATCCCCATCCCCACCCGAATCCCAAATCCCAAATCCCAAATCCCAAACCCCAAATCCTATCCCTACCTGAATCCCAAATCCCAAATCCCAAATCCCATCCCCACCCGAATCCTCAATCCTCAATCCCAAATCCCATTCCCATCCCAAATCCCATTCCCAAATCCCAAATCCTAAATCCCATCCCCACCTGAATCCCAAATCCCATTCCCAAATCCCAAATCCCAGATCCCATCCCCACCTGAATCCCAAATCCCAAATCCCATTCCCAATGCCCACCCCCATCCCGATCCCATTCCCGCCCCTCACCTGTTGAGCCCCCGCACCATGTAGGACTGGAGATCCACGGAGCTGCGGGGACAGGGGACAGCCCCAGGTGAGATTGGGGACACCTGGGACAGGTGGGGACACCCAGGGGGACACGGGGGGGGACAGGTGACACCCCCAGGTGAGACCCAGGGACACCAGGTGACATTGGGGGTCACAGTGGGGGGGTCCCACAGGTATTTGGGGGGTTACCATGGGGACGGGGGGGGGTCACAGGTGGGTGGGGGATGCCCCAGGTGGGGCCGAGGGCCACCAGGTGAGGCCAGGTGAGGTGCAGGGGTCACCTGGGGCACAGGACAGAGCACAATGGGGGGGTCACAGGTGGGACTTGAGGGCACCGCTCGGACATGGGGACACTGGGAGGGGTCACAGGTGGGTGAGGCCACCCCAGGTGGGACGAGGGCCACCAGGTGAGGCCAGGTGAGGTGGGGGTGTCACCTGGGGCAGAGGACAGGACACAACAGGAGGTACCATGAGGACACGGGAGGACACCATGGGGACACTGGGAGGGGTCACAGGTGGGTGGGGCCACCAGGTGAGAGCAGGTGAGGTGCGGGGGACACCTTGGGCACACAGCAGGACCTGATGGGGGGAAACGTGAAGGTCCCGCAGGTATTTGGGGGGGTCACTCTGGGGGGTCACAGGTGAGTGTGGGGCCACCAGGCGAGACTGAGGATGACCAGGTGAGACCGAGGGCCACCAGGTGAGACCAGGTGAGGTGGGGTGGGGTCACCTGGGACACACAGCCGGACACGACAGGGGGGTCGCGGTTGGACACGCAGAGCCACCCCTGCGCCGGGGGCGACGCGCGGGGCTCCCTGCGCCGCCGGGGTCACCCGTGGCCGCCCAGGTGCGCTCACCTGTTGAGGTCACGCACGAGGTAGGGCTGCAGGTCGGCCGAGGGCCCGCGCAGGACCAGCCCTTTGGGGGGCAGGCGCTCGCCCTGGCTCGGCTGCCGCTGCAGGTGGGGGTTGCGCAGCGCCACGCTGATGTCGGTCAGCAGCCGCGGCAGCGGGCCCAGCTTCAGCAGCGCCTCCTGCGGGGGGAAACACACCTGGGTACACCTGGGAGCACCTGGATACACCTGGGTGCACCTGGGAACACCTCGGAGCACCTGGATACACCTGGGTGCACCTGGGAACACCTCGGAGCACCTGGATACACCTGGGAGCACCTGGGAACACCTCGGAGCACCTGGGTACACCTGGATACACCTGGGAGCACCTGGCTACACCTGGGTGCACCTGGGAACATCTGGATACACCTGGGAGCACCTGGGGACACCTGGGAGCACCTGGATACACCTGGGAGCACCTGGCTACACCTGGGTGCACCTGGGAACACCTGGGTACACCTGGGAGCACCTGGATACACCTGGGTGCACCTGGGACCTCCCATTGACTGCACATGGGGGGACCCTAAAGACTGTGACAGGGACACAGCTTCAGCAGCGCCTCCTGAGGGGACAGGTGAGCACACCTGGGCACACCTGGGCACACCTGGGCGCACCTGGACAAACCTGAGCACACCTGGGCACACCTGGGCACACCTGGACAAACCTGGGCAAACCTGGGCACACCTGGGCAAACCTGAGCACACCTGGACAAACCTGGGCATACCTGGGCACACCTGGGCACATCTGGGCATACCTGGGCACACCTGGGCATACCTGGGCACACCTGGGCACACCTGAGCACATCTGGGCATACCTGGGCAAACCTGAGCACACCTGGGCACACCTGGGCAGGTGGGATCTCCCATAGGAGGGATCCTGAGGAGCTCACCTGGCAGGGCTGGGATGCTCAAGGACCACATCTGGGGGGGCCATGGGACAATGGAACCCCTCGGGGAGGATGGAATGGGGGTCACCCCAACACCTGGGGAGCTCACCTGGGTAGGTGGGACCCCTGGGAGCTCACCTGGGGGGACCCCAGGAACCTCTGGTGGTGGGACACAGGTGTGGGGACACCTGGGGAGGCTGTGGCCGTGCAGGTGAGGCCGTGGGCGCACAGGTGAGGCTGTGGGCGCGCAGGTGAGGCTATGGGGGCACAGGTGAGGCTATGGGGGCACAGGTGAGGCTGTGGGCGCGCAGGTGAGGCTGTGGCCACGCAGGTGAGGATGTGGCTGCACAGGTGAGGCCGTGGGCGCACAGGTGAGGCTGTGGCCGCACAGGTGAGGCTATGGGGGCACAGGTGAGGCTATGGGGGCACAGGTGAGGCTGTGGGCGCGCAGGTGAGGCTGTGGCCATGCAGGTGAGGCTATGGGCGCACAGGTGAGGCCGTGGGCGCACAGGTGAGGCTGTGGGCGCGCAGGTGAGGCTGTGGCCATGCAGGTGAGGCTATGGGCGCACAGGTGAGGCTGTGGCCGCACAGGTGAGGCTATGGGGGCACAGGTGAGGCTATGGGCGCACAGGTGAGGCTGTGGCTGCACAGGTGAGGCTATGGGGGCACAGGTGAGGCTGTGGGGGCACAGGTGAGGCTGTGGGGGCACAGGTGAGGCTGTGGCCACACAGGTGAGGCTGTGGCCACGCAGGTGAGCCCATGGAGGGTTCCCCAGGTGTGTCCCAGGTGTGTTTCCTTGCTGAGCTGGCTCATGAGCTCCCAGAGCAGCGCGTGCAGGGTGTCCATCCCCCCCAGCACCCTCCAGGTGACCCCCAGGTGAGGCTGTGGCCACGCAGGGGAGGCTATGGGGGCACAGGTGAGGCTGTGGCTGCACACGTGAGGCTGTGGTTGGACACGTGAGGCTATGGGCGCACACGTGAGGCTGTGGTCGCACACGTGAGGCTGTGGTTGGACACGTGAGGCTATGGGCGCACAGGTGAGGCTGTGGGCACGCAGGTGAGGCTGTGGCCGTGCAGGTGAGGCTGTGGCCACGCAGGTGAGGCTGTTGCCGCACACGTGAGGCTATGGGCGCACAGGTGAGGCTGTGGCCGCACACGTGAGGCTGTGGCCGCACAGGTGAGGCTGTGGGCACGCAGGTGAGGCTGTGGCCGTGCAGGTGAGGCTGTGGGCGCACAGGTGAGGCTGTTGCCGCACAGGTGAGGCTGTGGCCGTGCAGGTGAGGCTGTTGCCGCGCAGGTGAGGCTGTGGCCACACAGGTGAGGCTATGGGCGCACACGTGAGGCTGTGGGCACGCAGGTGAGGCTGTGGCCGTGCAGGTGAGGCTATGGGCGCACAGGTGAGGCTGTGGCCGCACACGTGAGGCTGTGGCCGCACACGTGAGGCTGTTGCCGCACAGGTGAGGCTGTGGCCACGCAGGTGAGGCTGTTGCCGCACAGGTGAGGCTGTTGCCGCGCAGGTGAGGCTGTGGCCGCGCAGGTGAGGCTGTGGCCGCGCAGGTGAGGGGTCCCCAGGTGCGGTACCTTGCTGAGCTGGCTCATGACCTCCCAGAGCAGCGCGTGCAGCGTGGACAGCTCGCGGCCCAGGTCGATGTAGCCCTCAAAGCTGGTGCTGTTGGTCAGCGTGTCCAGGTTGGAGATCTCATAGAGGAACTGCTGCATGCTGGCCCACTCCAGCTCCAGGAACTCGTTCATGAAGGCCATGTACTCCTCCTTGCTCCCGAACCTGCGCGGGCGTGGCCAGGTGAGGGCGGGGCCGGCAGGAGGGCGGGAACACCCCCTGCCAGGTGAGGGCAGGGCCAGCAGGAGGGTCGGGCTGGGGGTGGCAGATTGAGGGGTGGGGAAGCGCAGGGAGGGGGGTTGTCCATCATCCGTCATCCATCCATGGTCATCTGTCATCCATCATCATCCTTCATCCATTGTCATCTGTTATCCACCATCATCCTTCCTTCGCCGCCATAATCCATCATCATCATCATCTGTCATCCATCATCATCATCCATCCATGGTCGTCTATCATCCATCATCATCCTTCTTCCACTGTCACCCATCATCATCACTCATCCATCATCATCATGACCATCATCATCATCTATCATCCACCATCATCATCCATCCATGGCTGTCTATCATCCATCATCATCCTTCTTCCATTGTCATCATCCATCATCATCATCATCATTGTCATCATCCATCATCCAACTATTGTCATCCATCACCCATCATCATCCATCATCATCATCATCCATCCATGGTCGTCTATGGTCCATTATCATCCTTCTTCCACTGTCACCCATCATCATCACTCATCCATCATCATCATCGTCATCATCCAACTATTGTCATCCATCACCCATCATCATCCATCATCATCATCCATCCATGGTCGTCTATCATCCATCATCATCCTTCTTCCACAGTCATCCATCATCACCACTCATCCATCATCATCATCACCATCATCATCATCTATCATCCATCATCATCATCCATCCATGGTCATCTATCATCCATCATCATCCTTCTTCCACTGTCATCCATCATCATCATTCATCCCTCATCATCATCATCATCATCATCTACCATTATCATCCATCCATGGTCATCTATCATCCATCCATCTCCTTCTTCCATTGTCACCCATCATCATCCAGCATCATCTATCATCCCGCTATTGTCATCCATCATCATCACTCATCCGTCATCACCCATCATCACCTGTCATCCACCATCGATCATCATCCATCATCATCCACCAGCTATCATCATCCATCCACCATTCATCTCCTGCCCATCAAATCATGCATCTTCCATCCATCATCATCCCTCCATACATCCAGTCCCTCTACTCATCCATCATCATCATCCATCATCCATCCATCTCCTGTGCATCAACTCATCCATCCATCCATCCATCTGTGCATCAACTCATCCATCCATCCATCCATCCATCATCCATCCATCCATCCATCCATCCATCCATCTCCTCTCCATCCATCCATCTCCTCTCCATCCATCCATCTCCTCTCCATCCATCCATCCATCCATCCATCTCCTCTCCATCCATCCCTCCATCCATCCATCTGTGCATCAGCTCATCCATCCATCCATCCATCCATCCATCCATCCATCCATCCATCTCCTCTCCATCCATCCATTCATCCATCTCCTCTCCATCCCTCCATCCATCCATCCATCCATCTCCTCTCCATCCATCCATCCATCCATCCATCCATCCATCTCCTCTCCATCCATCCATCCATCCATCCATCCATCCATCCATCCATCTCCTCACCATCCATCCATCCATCCATCTCCTCTCCATCCATCCATCCATCCATCCATCCATCCATCCATCCATCTCCTCTCCATCCATCCATCCATCCATCCTGTCCCTCAACTTATCCATTTCCCATCCAACATCCAACCATCAGCATCCATCATCCACCTCTTGTCCCTCAACTCATCCATCCATCAACTCATTCATCATCATCCATCCATCTCCATCCATCTCCACCCATCTCCACCCATCCATCCATTCATAATCATCATCCACCCACCATCATCCATCTCCTGTCCCTCAACTCATCCATCCATCATCCATCCACCTTCTCGCCATCCATCATCCAACCACCATCATCCATCTCCTGTCCTTCAACTCATCCATCCATCAACTCATTCATCATCATCCATCCATCTCCATCCATCTCCACCCATCCATCCATTCATAATCATCATCCATCCATCCATCATCCATCTCCTGTCCCTCAACTCATCCATCCACCATCCATCCACCATCATTCATCCATCCATCCATCTCCATCCATCTCCACCCATCCACCACCCCTCCATGAATCTCCAAACCCCTCCCTCCGTCCCTCCCGCCGTCGCTGCCCTCACTTGGTGAAGTTGGCCAAGTTCTGGATGACCTTGGCGATGAGGGTCAGTGTCCGGGCCGTCTGCTCGTCGGGATACTCCTGCATGAGGCCGAAGAGGCTGGGGGACATCACGGCGGGGCACAGGAAGCGCAGGAAGAGCGAGGCGCTGATCAGGCGGTCGGCGATGTCCTCGCGCCCGCGCTCGGCGCAGCGCAGCCGCCACGAGGCGAACACCTCCTTCAGCTCCCGCGGGAACACGCTGCCAGCAGGACACGGCGGGGATGCGGCGTCACGCGGGCCCCGGGGACGTTCCCGGGACGTCCCCACCGCGCGTCCCCGCACTCACCAGTGGGAGTTGACCACCTTGCAGAGCGCCAGCTCGCAGCACATGCGCAGGTTGGCCTGGTGGTCGGCCAGGGTGGAGGCCGAGCACTTCATGGGGTCCACCTCGCAGTTCTCCTCCGACTCGTAGAGCGCCCGGATGAACTCGCCTGGGGCACGGCACGGTCACGGGGACGTGGGGACACCCACGGGGACACCCAGGGGACGGGCAGGTGAGATGGGACCCAACCATGTCTTGGATGTGAGAAGGGACCTCCCAACCACATCACGAGTGGGAAGCACCCAGTGATCTCATGATGGTGGTGAAGAAACATGGCCACGAGTGGGAAGCACCCAATGATCTCATGATGGTGGTGATGGAACATGGCCACGAGTGGGAACCACCCAATGATCTCATGATGGTGGTGATGGAACATGGCCATGAGTGGGAAGCACCCAATGATCTCATGATGGTGGTGAAGAAACATGGCCATGAGTGGGAAGCACCCAATGATCTCATGATGGTGGTGATGGAACATGGCCACGAGTGGGAAGCACCCAATGATCTCATGATGGTGGTGATGGAACATGGCCACGAGTGGGAAGCACCCAATGATCTCATGATGGTGGTGATGGAACCTGGCCATGAGTGGGGACCCATCCAATGACCTAATGGCCACGGGACATGATGGGGACCCCCCAGCCATGTCATGGCCCTGAAAAGGGACCACCCAATGATCTCACGGTCACAAGAAGGGGCCAGGGGCCACCCAATGATTTCATGGCCGTGAGTGGGGCCACCCAATGATCTCATGATGGTGGTGATGGAACCTGGCCGTGAGTGGGGACCACCCAACCATCTCATGACCACAAGAAGGGGCCACCCAGCCATGTCACAGCCATGAGACAGGGCCACCCAACAATCTCATGATGGTGATGGAACCTGGCTGTGAGCAGGGACCACGCAACCATCTCATGGAGGTGAGAAGGGACCACCCAACCATGTCATGGACATGTGTGGGACCATCCAAAGATCTCATGATGATGGTGATGGAATGTGGCTATGAGTGGGGACCACCCAACCATCTCATGACCACAAGAAAGGACCACCCAACAATCTCACGGCCATGAGTGGGACTACCCATCCCACCACACCCCTGCCAATGAGGCCACGCCCCCACCAGCACCCCAGTGCCACTGGCGCTCACCAATGGCGTCCTTGAGGTATTTCTGGCCGATGAGCTTCAGGTACTCCTCGATGGCTTTGGTGGCCAAGGTGTTCTCCCGGAAGATCAGGTGCTCCCGGTCCATGAAACGATCCACCTCCGTCATGGCCATGTCTGACAGGAAGTCCTGTCCATGGCCGTCAGCGCGGCCCAGTGCCGGATGTCCCTCTGTCCCTCTGTCCATCTCCATCATCCATCTATCCATCCATCCCTCCATCCATCCATCATCCATCCCTCCATCCCTCCATCCCTCCATCCCTCCATCATCCATCCCTCCATCCATCCATCCCTCCATCCATCCATCCCTCCATCCATCCCTCCATCCATAGATCCATCCATCATCCATCCATCCATCCATCCATCCATCCATCCATCCATCATCCATCCATCCATCCATCCATCCCTCCATCCATCCATCCCTCCATCCATCATGCATGCATCCATCCATCCATCCATCATCCATCCATCCCTCCATCCATCCATCATCCATCCCTCCATCCATCCATCCCTCCATCCATCCATCCCTCCATCCATCCCTCCATCCATAGATCCATCCATCATCCATCCATCCATCCATCCATCCATCCATCCATCCATCATCCATCCATCCATCCATCCATCCCTCCATCCATCCATCCCTCCATCCATCATGCATGCATCCATCCATCCATCATCATCCATCCATCCATCCTGACCCCCAGATCCCACCACCCCAACCCCAAACTCCCACCTTGGCCTTGCCGGTGCTCTGTAGGATGTGCACCAGCGTGCAGGCCACCTCCTGCTCCATCCATCCATCCCTCCATCCATCCATCCCTCCATCCATCATCATCCATCCATCCATCCATCCATCATCATCCATCCATCCATCATCCATCCCTCCATCCATCCATCATCCATCATCCATCCATCATCCATCCATCCATCCATCCATCATGCATCCATCATCATCCATCCATCCATCCATCCCTCCATCCATCCATCATCCATCATCCATCATCCATCCATCCCTCCATGCATCATCCATCCATCCATCCATCCATCCATCCATCCATCCATCCATCATCCATCCATCCCTCCATGCATCATCCATCCATCCATCATCCATCCATCCATCCATCCATCCATCATCATCCATCATCATCCATCATCATCCATCATCCATCCCTCCATCCATCCATCATCATCCATCCATCCATCCATCCATCCCTCCATCCATCCATCATCCATCCATCATCCATCCATCCATCCATCCATCATCATCCATCATCATCCATCATCCATCCATCCATCCATCCATCCATCATCCATCCCTCCATCCATCCATCCCTCCATCCATCATCATCCATCCATCCCTCCATCCATCCATCCATCCATCCCTCCATCCATCCATCATCATCCATCCCTCCATCCATCATCATCCATCCATCCATCCATCCATCCATCCATCCATCCATCCATCATCCATCCGTCCCTCCATCCATCATCATCCATCCATCCATCCCTCCATCCATCCAACACCATCCATCCATCCATCCATCATCCCTCCATCCATCATCATCCATCATCCATCCCTCCATCCATCCATCATCATCCATCCATCCCTCCATCCATCCATCATCCATCCATCCCTCCATCCATCCCTCCATCCCTCCATCCATCCATCCATCCATCCATGCTGACCCCCAGATCCCACCACCCCAAGCCCAAACTCCCACCTTGGCCTTGCCGGTGCTCTGTAGGATGTGCACCAGCGCGCAGGCCACCTCTTGCTCCATCCCTCCATCCATCCATCCATCCATCCATCCATCCATCCATCATCCATCCCTCCATCCATCCATCCATCCATCCATCATCCATCATCATCCATCATCCATCCCTCCATCCATCCATCATGCATCCATCCATCATCATCCATCCATCCCTCCATCCATCCCTCCATCCATCCCTCCATCCATCCATCCATCCCTCCATCCATCATCCCTCCATCCATCATCATCCATCATCCATCCCTCCATCCATCCATCATCATCCATCCATCCCTCCATCCATCCATCATCCATCCATCCCTCCATCCATCATCATCCATCCATCCATCCATCATCCATCCCTCCATCCATCCATCCATCCATCCATCCATCCATCCATCATCCATCCCTCCATCCATCCCTCCATCCCTCCATCCATCCATCCATGCTGACCCCCAGATCCCACCACCCCAAGCCCAAACTCCCACCTTGGCCTTGCCGGTGCTCTGTAGGATGTGCACCAGCGCGCAGGCCACCTCTTGCTCCATCCATCCATCCATCCATCCATCCATCCCTCCATCCATCATCATCCATCCATCCATCCATCCATCCATCTCTCCATCCATCCATCATCCCTCCATCCATCCATCCATCCATCCCTCCATCCATCCATCCATCCATCCATCATCCATCCCTCCATCCATCCATCCCTCCATCCATCCCTCCATCCATCCATCCATCCATCCATCCATCCATCCATCATCCATCCATCCATCATCCCTCCATCCATCCCTCACCCCTCCTGACCCCCAGATCCCACCGCCCCAACCCCGAACTCCCACCTTGGCCTTGCCGGTGCTCTGCAGGATGTGCACCAGCGCGCAGGCCACCTCCTCCTTGCTCTTGACGCTGAGCACCGGCTCCAGCACGGCGCAGAGCATGCGGTAGTTGTTGGTGACGTACTCGGCGAACTCCTTGTACAGCTCCATGGGCAGGATGCTCATGGTCTGGAAGCGGCTCTTGACCCGCAGCGCCGGGCACCCGGCCTTGCTCTTGCTGCCGCTGGGCTGGCTCAGGGGGTACCACTGCTCGGCGAAGTGGCGCCCGGTGACGCTGGCGATGGGGATGCTCACCATGCCCACGTAGTTGCTCTTGTCCTTCTTCCTCTTCTTGTCGGTGTCCTTGTAGAGGTGCAGGCGGATGGTGCGCACGGCCGGCAGGTTGTTGAACTCGAAGTGCTCGCCCCAGAAGACGTTGTCGGTGCGGGCCTTGCTGGTGGTGCGCGCGTACAGCATGTCGTCCAGGCACAGCTCGCAGTAGTAGCGCTTCTTGGGCGGCAGGTCGCGCGCCTCGATCACCCACAGCTTCAGCACGTTGTCCACGCGCCGGCTGTTGTCCTGCGGGGCGCAGAGGGGACGGAGGGTCAGCGGCCACGGTCACCGTACGGTCGTCGGCACCAGGTGAGCGGCAGCACCTGTTGGGCAGCCTCAGAACCGTGGCTTGGCCGTCCTTAGCCCGGTTGGCCATCAACACCAGTTGACCATCCCCATACTCACCACGTGATGGTTAACACCAGGTGACCATCAACACCAGCCGACTATTGACAGCAGTTGTCCACTCCCGTTACCAGATGACCATCAACACCAGCCGACCATCAACACCAGCCGACTATCAACACCAGTTGACCATTAACATCCCCTCCAGTTGACCCCCCAGCTGATCATCAACTCCAGCTGATCAGGTTCGTCACCATTGCTTGGGCATCCTTAGCCCAGTTGGCATCAACACCAGTTGACCATCAATGTCGAGACCACCCCATCACCCTTTGACTGTTGACACCAGCTGACCATCAACACCAGCTGACCACTGACACCAGTCGATTATTGACACCAGTTGACCACACTCATAACCATTGCTTGACCATCCTCATCCCTGCCAGTTGACCATCAACACCAGCTGACCATCAACATCATGACCACCCCCATCACCACCTGACCATTGACACCAGTTGACCATTAGTTGTCCATCCTTAGCCCAGTTGACATCAACACCAGTTGACCATCCCCAATCCCATCAGCTGACCACCAATACCAATTGACCATCCCCATACTCACCAGCAGACCATCAACACCAGTTGACCATCAACATCATGAACACCCTCACCACCAGATGACCATGGACACCAGATGACCATCAGCACCAGTTGACCAAGTTCGTCACCATTGCTTGACTGTCCTTAGCCCAGTTGGTATCAACACCAATTGACCATTCCCATCCCCACCAATTGACCATTGACACCAGTTGGCCATTCCCATCCCCACCAGTTGACCATCAACACCAGTTGGCCACTGAGCACAGGTGACCATCAACACCAGTTGGCCACCCTCATCCCCACCAGTTGACCATCCTCATACTCACCAGCTGACCACTGACACCAGCTCACCATCAACACCAGCTGACCATCCCCATCACTGCTAGTTGACCATCAACACCAGTTGACCAGGCTCATCACCACTGCTTGACCATTCTCATCCCACTTGATCAGGGACACCAGTTGACCATCCCCATACCCACCATCAACACCAGTTGACCAACAAACACCAGTTGACCATCAACACCAGTTGACTGTTCCCATCCCTAGCACTGACACCAGCTGACCACCAAACACCAGTTGACCACTGACAACAGTTGAGCATCCCCACCAACTGACCACCCAGTTGACCATCAACACCAGCTGACCATCCTCATCTCCACCAGTTGACCACTGACACCAGTTGTCCATCAACACCAGTTGACCATCAGTATCATAACCAGTTCCATCACCAGCTGACCATCAAACACCTGTTTGACCATCACCACCAGTTGACCACCTTCATCCCCGCTAGTTAACCACCGACACCAGTTGACCATCAAACACCAGTTGACCATTGACAACAGGACCATCCTCATCCCCACCACCTGGCCATCAACACCACTCAACCATAAACACTATGACCATCCTCACCACCAGTTGACCATCGACACCAGCTGACCATCAAACACCAGCTGACCATCAAACACTAGTTGACCATCAATACCAGTTAACCATCAACACCAGTTAACCATCAACACCACTGGTTTACCATCAACCACCAGTTGACCATCAACACCAGATGACCATCAACACCATGATCATCCCCACCAGATGACCATCAACACCATGATCATCCCCACCAGTTGACCATTCTCCTGACCAGTTGATCATCACCAGTTGACAATTTCCACTCACATCCCTTGACCGTCCCCATGACCAGTTCACCCCTCCATGACCAGTTCACCATCACCATCTGACCACCCCCGTGACCAGTTTACCATCACCTGCTGACCACCCCTATTGCCACCAGTTGACCACCCCCATCCCCACCACCCACTGGCCATCGACCACCATTGACCCCCCACATCCCCATGACCGGATGACCATCCCCACAACCCACTGACTCTCCCCATGACCAGCTGACCATCACTGTGACCAGCTGACCATTCCCACAACCCATTGACTATCCCCATGACCAGCTGACCATCACCATGACCAGTTGACCATCACCATGACCCATTGACTATCCCCATGACCAGCTGACCATCACCATGACCAGTTGACCATCACCATGACCCATTGACCATCCCCATGACCAGCTGACCATCACCATGACCAGTTGACCATCACCATGACCCATTGACTATCCCCATGACCAGCTGACCATCACCATGACCAGTTGACCATCACCATGACCCATTGACCATCCCCATGACCAGTTGACCATCACCATGACCAGCTGACCATCCCCATGACCCACTGACTCTCCCCATGACCAGTTGACCATCCCCATGACCAGCTGACCATCACCATGACCAGTTGACCATCACCATGACCCATTGACCATCCCCATGACCAGCTGACCACCACCATGACCCACTGACTCTCCCCATGACCAGTTGACCATCACCATGACCAGTTGACCATCACCATGACCAGTTGACCATCCCCATGACCCATGGACTCTCCCCATGACCAGTTGACCATCCCCATGACCCACTGACTCTCCCCATGACCAGCTGACCATCACCATGACCAGTTGACCATCCCCATGACCAGCTGACCATCCCCATGACCCATGGACTCTCCCCATGACCATTTGACCATCCCCACAACCCACTGACTCTCCCCGTGACCATTTGACCATCCCCACAACCCACTGACTCTCCCCATGACCATTTGACCATCCCCATGACCATTTGACCATCCCCACAACCCACTGACTCTCCCCATGACCAGTTGACCATCACTGTGACCAGCTGACCATCACCATGACCCACTGACTCTCCCCATGACCAGTTGACCAACAAGCACCACTGACCCCCCCATCCCCACCAGTTGCCCACTCTCAGCAGCCCCTCCCCCACTCCCAGCAGCCCCTCCCCCACTCCCAGTTGCCCCTCCCCGTCCCCCAGCGCCCCCACCTTGTTGGGCTTCACGGCGCGCTGGAGGTTCTCGATCCATTTGTCCCTCTCGGCCGCCGACCGACAGGCGAAACATTTGGTGCCCGACGCCGTCGTCACCTGTGGGCACCAACCCCCCAGGTGAGCCACGCCCCGGGGTGGGGCCGCTTTCCCTCCTTCCGCCCCCCAAAATTCCCGGAATTCCCGGAATTCCCACCTCGAAGCAGAACTCCTGGCCCAGGATGCTGCTGTGCACGGCCTTGATGATGGAATCCTCGTCCAGGTTCAGCTCCAGCGCCTCGGCCGCGCTCGACGGGCTCAGCAGCGACTCGTGGGAGTGGGATTCCTTAAAGCTCTGCATCAGCCGGGCCCTGGTGGGGAATTTGGGGAATTTTGGGGGGATTTGGGGAATTTGGGGGATGGGAAGGGGATCTGTGAGGGATTTGGGGAGATTTTGAGGGGTTGGGAAGGGATCTGGGGGGGTTTGAGGGGGATTTGAGGGGTTGGAAAAGGATTTGGGGGGATTTTGGGAATGGGGTTCCTTAAAGCTCTGCATCAGCCGGGCCCTGGAGTGGGAATTTGGGGGATTTTGGGGATTTTGGGGGAATTTGGGGGTATTTGAGGGCTTGGAAAAGGATTTGAGGGGGGGTGAGGGGGATTTGAGGGGTTGGAAAAGGATTTGGGAGGATTCTGGGAATGGGGTTCCTTAAAGCTCTGCATCAGCCGAGCCCTGGAGTAGGAATTTGGGGAATTTTGGGAGGATTTCGGGAGTGCAGGGGGACTTGAGGGGGATTTTGGGGGGGTTTTTGCAGGATTTGGGGAGGTTTGGGGGGGTTCGGGGGGGGGGTTCTGGGAGGGTTTGGGGGGATTTTGAGGGATTTAGGGGGGATTTGGGGAGGTCCTGGTGGAATTTAGGGCACCGACGTGGTGGGAGCCCAGACGGCCCTGGGGTGCCCCCAGGTGCCCCCAGGTGCCCCCAGGTGTGTCCCCAGGTGTTCCTGGTACCTGTCACGCTCGGCGCTGTGGGAGCTGCTGGTCCAGTGCCCCCACATGTCCCCAAATGCCCCTGTGGTGTCCCCAGGTGTGCCCAGATGTCCCCAGGTGTGTCCAGGTCTCCTAGGTGTGTCCCAGGTGTGTTTCCAGGTGTCCCCCAGGTGCCCCCAAACTCCCTCAGGTGTGTCCCCCAGGTGACCCCAAATGCCTCCAGGAGTCCCTGTGGTGCCCCCAGGTGTGTCCCAGGTGTGCCCAGGTGTGTTCCCAGTGCCCCCAGGTGCCCCCAGGTGTGTCCCAGATGTGTCCCCAATGCCCCCAGGTGTGTCCAGGTGTGTCCCCAATGCTCCCAGGTAGCCCCAAGTGTGCCCAAGTGTGTCCCAGGTGTGTCCCCAGTGCCCCCAGGTGTGTCCCCAATGCCCCCAGGTGTGCCCAGGTGTGCCCAAGATGTGTCCCCAATGCCCCCAGGTGTGTCCCAGGTGTGCCCAGGTGTGTCCCCAATGCCCCCAGGTGTGCCCAGGTGTGTCCCCAATACCCCCAGGTGTGCCCAGGTGTGCCCCCAGGTGTGCCCAGGTGTGTCCCAGGTGCCCCCAGGTGTGTCCCCAATGCCCCCAGGTGTACCCAGGTGTCCCCAGGTGTGCCCAGATGTGTCCCCAATGCCCCCAGGTGTAGCCAGGTGTGCCCCCAATGCCCCCAGGTGTGTCCCAGGTGCCCCCAGGTGTGCCCAGGTGTGCCCAGGTGTATTCCCCGTTACCTGTCGTGGTCAGCGCTCCGGAAGCGGGGCAGGATCTGCCGGAAGCTGCTGGTCCGGTCCAGCTTGGGCTGGCTCTTGGTGCGCTTGATGGAGCTCTTGAGGCGCCGGCTCAGGAAGCCTTGCTGGGGGCAAAGGTCACCCAGGGGTCACCCAGGGGGTCACCCAGGGGTCATCGGGGGCTCAGGGGTCATCCAGTGGTCACAGGGATATTGGGGGTCAAGGGGTCACCCAGGGGTCAGGGGACATTGAGGTCTGTGGGGTCATGGGTCATTGGGGTCTGGGGAGTCAGGGGTCACTGAGGGGTCAGGGGTCATGAGGCGGTCACAGGGGTTTGGGAGGGGTCAGGGGTCAGCAAAGGGTCAGTGGTCACTGGGGTCTGGCAGGGTCACAGGGGCCACCAAAGGGTCACAGGGTCATTGGGGTCATTGAGGTCATGGGGGTCTGGGAGGGGTCAGGGGTCACTGATGGGTCAGGGGTCATTGAGGTCACCAGAGACTGGGGGGCCAGAGGTCACTGAGAGGTCAGGGGGGACCAGGGTCGTTGGCGTCATTGGGGTCTGGGGCGGTCATTGGGGTCATGGAGGTGTGGGGGGATCGGGGTCATCGAGGGGTCAGGGGTCATCAAGTGGCCGCAGGGTCATTGGGGTCAAGGGGTCACCGAGGGGTCAGCAGCCATTGGGGTCATTGAGGGGTCAGGGGTCACCAGGAGGTCACCGGGGTCTGGGGGGTCACTGGAAGGTCGGGGGTCACTGAGGGGTCTGGGGTGGTCACAGGGGTCACCATGGGGGACATGGGGTCACGGTTTCCATGGTGACGGGCAGCGCAGGACCACAGTAACCACGGCAACGGGCAATTCCAGGTTACCATGGCAACGGGTTATTCCAGGTGCAGGTTACCATGGCAACGGGTTATTCAGGACATCACTTACCTGATAACCATGGCAACGGGCTATTGCAGATCCAGGTTACCCGGTTACCATGGTAACAGGTTATAGAGGACATTACTTACCTGGTTACCATGGCAACGGGTGATTCAGGACCCAGGCTGCCCGGTTGCCATGGCAAGGGGTCATCACCTGGGTCACTGGGTTACCATGGCAACGGGCAGCACAGGGCCACGGTTGCCATGGTGATGGGCAGTGGAGCATCATGGTTCCCATGGCAACGGGCACATGGGGATCACAGGAACCACAGGGGTGGGGTCACGGTAGCCATGGCAACGGGGATGTGCAGGGCCAGGGTAACCATGGCAACGGGGATGCAATGGAGCACTGTAACCATGACAACAGGTTTGGGGGGGGACCACAGTAGCCACGGCAATGGGGATGCCAGTGATGCGGTAACCATGGCAACAGGGATGTGCTGGACCACTGTAATCGTGGCAACAGGAGTGTGAGGACCACACATGGTAACTATGGCAACCGGCCTGTGATGGGGTAACCATGGTAACGAGGATGTGCTGGACCCCAGTAACCATAGCAACAGGCACAGCTACAGCAACCACGGTAACCGTGGCAACAAGGACGTGCTGGGCCACAGTAACCATGGCAACAGGGATGTGCAGGGCCACAGTAACCATGGCAACAGACACATAGGGACAATCGTAACCATGGCAACGGGCAGGACCATGGTGACTCTGGCAAGAGACGTGACAGGACTGGGGTAACCATGGCAACGGGGATGTGCTGGACCCTGGTAACCATGGCAATGGGGCATGGGGACATCAGTAACCACAGCAACGGCTGGAGAAGGGGCCACAGTAACCATGGCGACGGGCGGATGCTTTGGTAACCATCAGGCCAGGGGATTTGGTACCCCGGTAACCACGGCAATGGCTGTGCAGGGAGCTTGGTAACCATGGCAACAGGCGGTGAGCACCACGGCAATCATGGCAACAGGTTTGTGATGGGGTAACCGTGGCAACGGCTGCCCAGGGTACCACAGTAACCATGGCAACGGGTGATGGGAGACACGGCAACAGTCATGAGGGGACCATGGTAGCCATGGCAACAGGTGGTGGGCGGGGCGGGGGGGGGAACATGGTAACCATGGCAACGGGCGTATGGGTACCACAATACCCACAGCGACAGGTAGTTGGAACCCCGGTAACCATGGCAACAGGCACATCGCGATCACGGCAATAGGTGTATGGGGGACCACGGTAACCACGGCAACGGGGCTGGGGATGTGTGACCATGGCTCCAGGTGATTGGGGAACCCCTGTAACCATGGCAACGGCAGCCTGGGTACCACAGTAACCATGGCAACGGGTGATGTGGGACCACGGTAACTGCGGCAATGGGGGGGCTGTGGGGACCACGGTAACCATGGCAACGGGTGTATTGGGACCACAGTTACCATGGCAACGGGTGTGCGATGGAGTAACTGTGGCAACGGTTGAAAGGGAACCACAGTAACCACGGCAACGAGTGATGGAGGACCACGGTATCCATGGCAACGGGTGCATGGGTACCACAACAACCATAGCAAGGGGTAGTTGGAACCATGGTAACCATGGCAACAGGGGCTGGGCTGTGTGACCATGGCTGCAGGTGATTGGGAACGCCGGTAACCATGGCAACGGCTGCCTGGGTACCCCGGTAACCGCAGCAATGGGTGTGCAGGGGACCTTGGTAACCATGGCAACATGAAGTGGGCACCACGGCAATCATGGTAACGGGTTTGTGATGGTGTAACCATGGCAACGGCCCTCTGGGTACCACAGTAACCACGGCAACAGGTGGTTTGGGCCATGGTAACCATGGCAACCTGTTGATGCTGGCTTAACCATGGCAACGGGTGATGGTGGATCACAGTAACCGTGGCAACGGGGATGTGGGTACCACAGCAACCATGGCAACGGGTGATGGAGGATCACGGTAACCATGGCAACGAGGATGTGGGTACCACAGCAACCATGGCAAATGGTGACAGGATCACGGTAACCATGGCAACGGGGAACACCGCGGTCGCCATGGCAACGGGGACTCACCGAGGGCCGGAAGGGCGGCGCGGGCGGCGCGTCCATGTTGATGCTGTACTGCTTCCCCCCGGGAACGCTCTTCCTGCGGGAGCGGCCGCCGTGGTAATCTGGGAATCGGGGGGGTCACGGGGGGGTCAGGGCACCCCAAAACCCAGGGGGATCCCCAAATCCCACCCCCCAACCCGGGGGGGTCCCAAAATCCCACCCCCTGCCCGTCTAAGAGTCCCAAAATCTGCTCCTTGGGGGGATGGGAGGGGGAATTTGGGGTGTTTGGGGGATTTGGGGGGGGGTCACTTAAGGTTTGGGGGGGGGTCACAGGGGGTCAGAGGACCCCCAAATGCAGAGGGACCCCCCCAGTCCCAGCCCCCAACCCGGGTGGGGGGGGTGGGTCCCAAAATCCCACCCCCAGCCCCTGAGGGGGCCCCAAAATCTGCGCCGAAGGGGGATGGAAGGAGGAATTTGGGGCTCTGGAGGGGATTTGGGGGGGATTTGGGGGGGGTTTATGAGGGTCGGGGGGGTGGGGGAACCCCAAAATATGGGGATTATGGGGGGGGTCCTCAAAAACCCCACTCCTGACCTGTGGGGACCCCAAAATCCCCCCCCCCAAATCCTCTGGGGTGCCAATATCTGCGCCCAAGGGAGCGGAAAGGGGGACTTGGGGGGCTGGGGGGGATTTTGGGGGACTCCGAGGAATTTTAGGGGGGTCACAGGGGGGTGAGAGGACCCCCAAACCGGGTGGGGGGACCCAAAATCTCAACCCTGACCTGTGGGAACCCCGAAATCTCACCCAAAGCCCCTCTGGGGTCCCAAAATCCACCCCAAGGTGTGATGGATGGAAGGGGGGATTTGGGGGCATGGGGGGGATTTTGGGGAGACTTTGGGGGGTTTTAGGAGGGTCACGGGGGGTGAGGGGACCCCCAAATACAAGGATAATGGGGGGGGGGGTCCCCAAAATCCCACCCCTGACCTGTGGAGACCCCAAAACCCCACCCCCGAATCCTCTGGGGGTCCCAAAATCCACCCCAAGAGAAGAAGGAAGAGGAAATTTGGGGATTTGGGAGAGATTTGGGGAAGTTTTGGGGGGTCCCAGCAGCTCTCAGGGGTCCCCTCGCCCCTCCCCCCACTCTGCTCCCCTCCTGCAGCCACCCCTTCCCCTCCCCCTTCCCAAATTTTGGGGTCCACCCCCAAATTTTGGTGTTTCCCTCCCCCAAATCCCCTTTAATCCCCCCCAAATTCTTCCCCTGTCCCAAAATCCCCTCAGCCCCACCCCCCCGGGCCCCATCCCAAATTTGGGGCCCTCCTGCCAAATCTCGGGGCCCCCCCTCCCCAAATTTTGGGGTCCCCTTCCCTCTGCCTCTCCAAATCCCTTTAAACCCCCCCAAAAAAGCTCCCCTGAGCCCCCCCAAAATGGAGCCCCCTCCCCAAATCCCCCTTAACCCCCCCAAATTTGTCACCCCTCCCCAAATTTTAGACACCTCCCCCCAAATTGGGGTCCCCCTAATTCTACCCCCCCCAAAATCCCCCCCGCAATTGGGGTCTCCCCATCAATTTTGGGGTCCCTTAAATTCTGCCCCCCAAAATCCCCCCAAAACGCCCCCAAATTCTTCCCCCGCCCCCAAATCCGCCCTAACTCCTCCTCCTCCGAGCCCCCTCCCCAAATTTGGGGCTCCCTCTAATCCTGCCCCCCTAAAACCCCCCAAAACCCCCCCAAATACCCCCCCCCAATTCTTCCCCTGCACCCAAATCCCCGTTAACTCCACTCTCCCCCAGCCCCCTCCCCAAATTTTGGGGTCCCCTTCATTCTCCCGCTCTAAACCCCCCCAGAGACCCCCTAAACCCTCCCCAAAATTCTTCCCCCGCCCCCAAATCCGCTTTAGCTCCTCCCCCCCGAGCCCCCTCCCCAAATTTCGAGGCCCCTCCCCCAAATTTTGGGGTCCCTTTCATCCTGGCCCCCCAAACCCCCCTTAACCCAACCCCCCCCAGAGCCCCCTCCCCAAATTTTGGGGTCCCTTTAATTCTGCGCCCCCCAAGTCCCCCTAAAACCCCCCTAAAGCCCCCCCCAAATTCTCCCCCCGCCCCCAAACCCGCCTTGACTCCTCCCCTCCCCAAATTGATTTCGGGACCCTCCCCAACTTCACGCACCCCTCTCTCCCCCCTCCCCCACCCCAAAATTCTGGGGTCCTTTCAATTCTGCGCCCCCCCCCAAAACAAAAACCACCCCAAATCCCCCCTAAACCGCCCCAACCCCGCTCTGAGCCCCCCCCCGAGCCCCCTCCCCAAAGCCGAGCCCCCCCCCCGCGCCCCCCCCCCCATTTCCTACCGGCCACGGTGCTGCTGCCGCCCTCGGGGCCCAGGCGGGGGCCGGGGGGGGGCCCCAGGGTCCAGGGGGACCCCGAGATTTGGGGGGGGGGCGCGGCGGGGGGGCCCCACATGGTCCTAGAGCCGCCCCGGGGCCCCCCCGAGCCCCCCCGGGGGGGGCGACGCGACCCCCGCGCGCATCCGGGGGGGGGGGCGGCGGGGGGGGCACACGCGCACCTGGGGGGGGTCAGACACACCTGGGGGAGGGGCACGGGCACACCTGGGGGGGGTCAGACACACCTGGGGGAGGGGCACGGGCACACCTGGGGGGGGGCACGGGCACACCTGGGGGGGGTCAGACACACCTGGGGGAGGGGCACGGGCACACCTGGGGGGGGGCACGGGCACACCTGGGGGGGGTCAGACACACCTGGGGGGGGCACGGGCACACCTGGGGGGGGTCAGACACACCTGGGGGGGGCACGGGCACACCTGGGGGGGGGTCAGACACACCTGGGGGGGGTCAGACACACCTGGGGGGGGCACACGCGCACCTGGGGGGGGTCAGACACACCTGGGGGGGGCACGGGCAAAAATGGGGGGGGCACGGGCACACCTGGGGGGGCTCACACACACCTGGGGGGGTCGGGCACACCTGGGGGGGCTCACACACACCTGGGGGGGTCAGACACACCTGGGGGGGCTCACACACACCTGGGCCCTCGCACACTCACCCTGACCCCCTCCCGGCCCTTGCACGCTCACCTGGGCCCTCACACTCACCTGAGCCTTGCACGCTCACCTCGAATTCCCCCCCGGCCCTTGCACGCTCACCTGACCCCCCCCGGCCCTCGCACGCTCACCTGACCCCCCCCCGGCCCTTGCACGCTCACCTGACCCCCCCCGGCCCTTGCACGCTCACCTGACCCCCCCCGGCCCTTGCACGCTCACCTGACCCCCCCCCCCGGCCCTTGCACGCTCACCTGACCCCCCCCGGCCCTTGCACACTCACCTGACCCCCCCCCGGCCCTTGCACGCTCACCCCCCCGAGCCCCGCAGCTCCCGGACCCCCCCTTGCACACTCAGCCCCCCCTTGCACACTCACCCCGAGCCCCCCCCCGGCCCTTGCACACTCACCCGGCGCCCTCTCCCTCTCCCCTTCCCCCGCTCCCCCCTTGCACACTCACTCCCCCCTCCCCTTTTTGCACACTCACTCCCCCTCCCCTCCCCGCCCCCCCCCCCCCCCGCTCGCGGCTCCGCGCGCCGCCCCCGCTCCCCTCCCCCGCTCCCCTCCCCCTCCCCGCGCTCCGGGGGGGTCCGGCCCGGCCCCTCCCCCCCCTCCGGGCACGCTCGCTTTGCACACTCGCCCCCCCCTTGCACACTCGCCCCCCCCCTTTGCACACTCGCCCCCCCCCCTCACTCACCCGCCGCCGCCGCCGCCCCGCGCTCGGGAGGCCCCGCCCACCGCGTTCAAGCCCCGCCCACCGCGCTCGGGACACGCCCACAACGTCCTGGCCACGCCCACCGCGTCCGCGGGCCGCGCCAGCAACGGGGAGGCCACGCCCACCGCGGGGTAAGCCACGCCCACCGGGAGGGGAGGCCACGCCCACCGGGAGGGGAGGCCACGCCCACAGCGGGGGCGTGGGAAAAGGGGGCGGGGCCAAAGGGCCGTGGGAAAAAAGGGGGGGAGGGGGAGGAGGAGGAGGGGGGAACTGGGGGGGACTGGAACTGCTGGGGGGGCACTGGGGACGGTGGGGACGGTGATACTGGGGGCACTGGGGGCACTGGAGATGGTGGCACTGGTGGCACTGGGACACACTGGGGGTGACTGGTAGCACTGGGGATGGTGACACTGGGGGCACTGGTGGCACTGGGACACACTGGGGGTGACTGGTAGCACTGGGGATGGTGACACTGGGGGCACTGGATGCACTGGTGGCACTGGTGGCACTGGGGATGGTGGCACTGGTGGCACTGGCACACACTGGGGGTGACTGGGGGCACTGGGGATGGTGACACTGGGGGCACTGGATGCACTGGTGGCACTGGGGATGGTGGCACTGGGACACACTGGTGGCACTGGGGATGGTGGCACTGGTGCCACTGGGGGCACTGGGGGTGACTGGTGGCACTGGGGATGGTGACACTGGTGACACTGGGACACACTGGGAGTGACTGGTGGCACTGGGGATGGTGACACTGGTGACATTGGGGATGGTGGCACTGGGACACACTGGGGGTGACTGGTGGCACTGGAGATGGTGACACTGGTGGCACTGGTGACACTGGGGGCACTGGGGACACTGGAGATGGCAACAATGGGGCACACTGGGACATGCTGGGGGGGGTGACTGGGGAGCACTGGTGGCACTGGGGACAGTGGGGACTGTGGCACTGGGACACACTGGGGAGGTACTGGTGATACTGAGGGCACTGGGACGGTGACACTGGCGGCACTGGAGGCACTGGGGGCACTGGGATGGTGACACTGGTGACACCGGGGATGATGGGGACCGTGACACTGGTGACACTGGGAGCACTGGGAATGGGGGGGATGGTGACACTGGAGGCACTGGTGGCACTGGTGGCACTGGGAATGGGGGGGATGGTGACACTGGAGGCACTGGGGGGTGACTGGGGAGTGCTGGTGGCACTGGTGGCACTGGGAACGGGGGGGATGGTGACACTGGGGGTGACAGCGGTGACAGCATCGCTGGTGGCAGGGGGTGGTGGCACTGAGGGTGGCACTGGGGGTACTGGGGACAGTGGTTGGCGACAGTGGTGGCACTGATGGCACTGGTGACACTGGTGATGGTGGCACTGGTGACATTTATGGAGGTGGATGGTGGCACTGGTGACAATGGCACTGGTGGCACTGGTGGCACTGGTGACAGCGGTGGCGGTGGATGGTGGAACTGGTGACAGCACTGGTGGTGGATGGTGGCACTGGTGACACTGGTGGCGGTGGCACTGGTGACGGCGGTGGCAATGGATGGTGGAACTGGTGACACTGGTGGCGGTGGCACTGGTGACGGCGGTGGCAATGGATGGTGACAGCGGTGGTGGCAGCGGTGGCAGCGGTGACAGCGGCAGAGGATGGTGGCACTGGTGGCACTGGTGACAACGGGGGTGGCACCGCTGGCACCGGGGGGGGGGAGGGCAGCAGAATGGGGACAGTTGGGGTGGCACCGGGGGGGTGGCAGCGACAGGAGGTGACACTGGTGGTGACGCTGGTGGTGGCACTGGTGTGACCCTGTCCCAATTGTAGGGGTGGCACTGGTGGCAGGGGTGGCACCGCTGTCCCCTGTCCCCAATAGCACTGGTGGCTCTGGTGGCACTGGTGGCCCTGTCCCCTGGCACTGGTGGCCCTGGTGGCCCTGGTGGCCCTGGTGGCCCTGTCCCCTGGCACTGGCGGCACTGGTGGCACTGGTGGCCCTGTCCCCTGGCACTGGTGGCACTGGTGGCCCTGGTGGCCCTGTCCCCTGGCCCTGGTGGCACTGGTGGCCCTGTCTCTGTCCCCGCTGGCCCGGGCAGGGGGGGTGGCCCCGTCCCTGTCCCCTTCCCCCCCCTCCCTCCGCCGCCTTTCCGGAAGCCCCAAAATTCCCTTTTCTCCCCCCAAAGCCGCGGGGTGGGGGCGGGGCCGCCCCTCCCCGCCCCGTTGTCCCCCCCTCCCCCCCCCGTGTCCCCCCGTGTCCCCTCGTGTCCCCAACCCCCCCTCCCCCCGCCCCTCCCCCTCCCGGGGGGCGGCGCCGCCGGGGCCTCCCTGAGGGGGGGGGGGGGGTGTGTTGGAATTTTGGGGGGGTGGGGGAGGGGTACGGGGGGGGGGGGTGTGCGGGGGGGGGGGCCCAGGCTCGTGTCCCCGTTGCCATGGCAACGGTCGCCAGGCAGCGCAGCGCCTCTGCGAGCATTATGGGATGTCACCATGGCTCCCATGCGGGCGGCGGGGGGGGGAGGGGGAAGGGGGGGGGGTGTCAAATCCGCCCCTTCCCCTCCTCCCGGCGCCGCCGCCCCCACCCCGATCCCGGCCGGGGGGGGGCGGGGGGACCCCGAAACCCCCCCCGGGGTCCCCCCCCCCCTCCCCAAATTACCGTGCTCGGGGTGCGGGCGCCCCTCCACCGGGACGCTGACGGTTCTCCGCAGCAGTTTGCTCCGGCACGGTTCGCTCCGCCGGTCCCGGATGAGCAGCGGGTGGATCTGGGGGGGGGGGGTCCCGGCAGGACCGGGGGGGGGGGGGGGGGGGGCTCAGCACCTTCAGGGACCCCCCCTCGGGCCGGCCCCCCACCCCCCGCACCCCCCCCGCCGCGCTCACCTCCTCCTCATCGAGCATCAGCAGCTGGTTCCCGGAGATGATGCAGAACCGGGGGTTCCAGGGTGGGCGCTCGTAGGGGGAGGGGGCGTAGGGCCCGCGGGCCAGGGGGGCTCCACGCACATCTGGGGGAGGGCGGGGGTCACATCTGGGCCCCCCCCACCCCCGCCCGGCACCCCCCCCCTCCCCCCCCCGCCCCCCCGAGCCCACCCATGGGTGCTGCCCACCAGCATCCTCCCGCATCCCGCCGTTGCTCCGGCAACCGCAGCCCACGGCGTGTGCCCGGGGAGGGGGGGGGGGGTCCCGAAATTCCTGGGGGGGGGGTCCCCAAATCCCCGCGGGGGGGTCTGGGGGTCGCGCAGTACCCCTGGGAACCCCCCCACGGGAGACCGCGGGACCCCCCGAGCGCCCCTGGGTGCCCCCCCCACCTCACCCCGAGCAGCCGGGCGGGGGCGGGGTAGACCTGGTGGCCCAAAGGCCTGGGGGGCTCCGCCGGGGGTTGGGGGGGGTCCCCAAATTTTGGGGGAGGGGTCCTACAGCACCCTCGGGCCCCCCAGGACCCCTGGGTGCCCCTTCAAACCCCTGGGTGCCCCCCCAGACCCCCGAGTGCCCCCCAACCCCCCGGGTGCCCCCGCAGCACCCACTGGCTGGGTTGACCTGATGTCCGGGATAGGGGTCCTGGGACCCCCAAAATCCCCCCGGAACGCCCCAAAAGGGGGTGGGGAGGGGGCAGTGGGTGGGGGGGGGGGCTGGGGTGGTCCTGGGTGCCCAGGACCCCCCCGGACTCCCCCGGACCCCCCAAAAACCGCGGGTGCCCCCCAGCCCCCGGCAGCGGGGTTGACCTGGTGTCCCAAATTCCGCGGGTCCCCCCGGGGTTTTGGGGGGGTCCCCGAATTCCAGAGGGTCCCCAAATTCCAGAGGGTCCCCGAATTCCCAGAGGGTCCCCGAATTCCCAGTGGGAATTCTGGGGGTCCCTCAGCACCCCCGGGACCCCCCCGGGCACCTGCGGGACCCCCAAAAGCCCCGAGGACCCCCAATTCCCCCCCCCCCCCAGCACCCTTGGAATGGGTTGACCTGGTGTCCCGGCACCAGCACGGACCAGTAGCTCCCAGTTAGAGCATCCCCTGGTCCCAGTAATTCCCAGTTACACCATTCCTTGGTACCAGTATCCCCCAGTAACAGCATCGCCTGGCCCCAGTAACTCCAGTTAGAGCATTCTCCGGTTCCAGTAACCCCAGTTACAATGTCAGCACGCACCAGTAACTCCCAGTTACAGCACCCACTGGTACCAGCATCCACCAGTATGAATATCACCAAGTACCAGTAACCCCCAGTTACAGCATCACCGTGTACCAGTAACTCCCAGTTACAGCATCACCACACACCAGTAACCCCAGTAACAGCATCACTGCACACCAGTAACTCCCAGTTACACCGTTCCCTGATACCAGTATCCCCCAGTTACCACATCACTATGTACCAGTAACTCCCAGTTACCACATCACCACGTACCAGTAACTCCCAGTACCAGCATCACCAACCACCAGCAACCCCACTTACAGCACCCACTGGTACCAGTATGCACCAGTTACAGCACCCACTGGTACCAGTATGCACCAGTTACAGCATCCACTGGTACCAGTATGCACCAGTTACAGCATCACCAAGTACCAGTATGCACCAGTAACAGCAGCACCAAGTACCAGTATGCACCAGTACGAATATCACCGCACACCAGTATCCCCCAGTTACAGCATCACCGTGCACCAGTAACCCCCAGTTACAGCGTCAGCAAGTACCAGTATCCCCAGTAGCAACATCACCGCACACCAGTATCCTCCAGTAACATCAGCCAACACCAGTATCCACCAGTACCAGCATCACTGGGTACCAGTATCCCCAGTAACCGCATCACCTGGCACCAGTAACACCCAGTAACAGCATCCGCTGGTACCAGTGACTCCCAGTAGCAGCATCCAGCGGTACCAGTAACCACCAGTAACCGCACCACCGAGCACCAGTGACTCCCAGTAACAGTCTCAGCACACACCAGTATCCCCAGTAACCGCATCACCGAGCACCAGTGACTCCCAGTAACAGCCTCAGCACACACCAGAATCCCCAGTAACCACACCACCGAGCACCAGTATCCCCAGTAACACCATCACCACGTACCAGTATCCCCAGTAACAGCCTCAGCACACACCAGTATCCACCAGTAACCGCACCACTGAGCACCAGTATCCCCAGTAACAGCCTCAGCACACACCAGTATCCACCAGTAACCGCACCACTGAGCACCAGTATCCCCAGTAACAGTCTCAGCACACACCAGTATCCCCAGTAACAGCCTCACCAGGGACCAGTATCCCCCAGTAGCAGCCACCTACAGTTCCAGTATCTCCCAGTACCGGCCTCACTAGGGACCAGTATCCCCAGTAACAGCATTGCCAGGCACCAGTATCCCCAGTAACAGCATCCTGCAGTCCCAGTATCACCAGTAAGAGCACCCTCCCACAGCACCGGCCTCACTGGGCACCAGTAACTCCCAGTAAGGGCATCCTCCGGCACCAGTACCTCCAGTACCAGCAGCACCCCCCAGCAGACCAGTAACTCCCAGTAACAGCCTCCCCCGGTCCCAGTATGCCCAGTAACAGCATCACTGGATACCAGTATGCCCAGTAACGGCCTCCCCCAGCTCCCAGTATGCCCAGTAACAGCCTCCCCCGGTCCCAGTATGCCCAGTAACAGCATCACTGGATACCAGTATGCCCAGTAACAGCCTCCCCCAGCTCCCAGTATGCCCAGTAACAGCCTCCCCCGGTCCCAGTATGCCCAGTAACAGCATCACTGGATACCAGTATCCCCAGTAACAGCCTCCCCCAGCTCCCAGTATGCCCAGTAACAGCCTCCCCCGGTCCCAGTATGCCCAGTAACAGCATCACCGGATACCAGTATCCTTCAGTACCAATCCCAGTATTCCCAGTACAAGGCCCCTGCTCCCAGTATCCCCAGTAAGAGCTGCCCTGGCCCCTGCACTGGTCCCAGTATCCCCAGTAAGAACTGCCCCGGCCCCCGCACTGGTCCCAGTATCCCCAGTAAGAGCTGCCCCGGCTCCAGTCCCCCCCAGTAGCGGTTCCAATCTGCCCAGTACGAGCCTCCCCTGCTCCCAGTATGCCCAGTAACAGCCACCCCCGGCTCCCAGTATGCCCAGTAACAGCCGCTCCTGCTCCCAGTATGCCCAGTAACAGCATCCTCTGCTCCCAGTACGCCCAGTAACAGCCACCCCCGGCTCCCAGTATGCCCAGTAACAGCATCCTCTGCTCCCAGTATGCCCAGTAACAGCCACCCCCGGCCCCAGTCTGAGCCCCCACAGTCCCAGTATCGGTCCCAGTATGCCCAGTACCAGCATCCCCCGCACCAGTATCAATCCCAGTATCCCCAGTACCAGCATCCCCCACACCCAGTATGCCCAGTAACAGCCACCCCGGCCCCAGTATCGGTCCCAGTATCCCCAGTACCAGCATCCCCCGCACCAGTATCTCCACTGACAGCCTCCCCCAGTCCCAGTATCCCCAGTAAGAGCCTCCCCCGCTCCCAGTACGCCCAGTACCGGCATCCTCCGCTTCCAGACTGCCCAGTCCCAGCCTCCCCCGCTCCCAGTACGCCCAGTCCCAGCCACCCACGGCCCCAGTATCCCCAGTCACAGCCTCCCCCGCTCCCAGTATCCCCAGTACCGGCCTCCCCCGCTCCCAGTACCGGCCTCCCCCGCTCCCAGTATCCCCAGTACCGGCCTCCCCCGCTCCCAGTCTGCCCAGTCCGAGCCTCCCCCGCTCCCAGTATCCCCGGTCACAGCATCCCCCGCTCCCAGTCCCAGCCTCCCCCGCTCCCAGTATCCCCAGTCCGAGCCTCCCCCGCTCCCAGTCTGCCCAGTAAAGCCTCTGCCGGCCCCAGTAGCGCTCCCAGTCTGCCCAGTGCTCGCCTCCCCCGCTCCCAGTTTGCCCAGTAAAGCCACCCCCGGCCCCAGTGCCGCTCCCAGTCCGCCCAGTCGGAGCCCCGCCGGCCCCAGTGCCGCTCCCAGTCCGCCCAGTGCTCGCCTCCCCCGCTCCCAGTCTGCCCAGTAAAGCCACCCCCGGCCCCAGCAGCGCTCCCAGTCCTCCCAGTGCTCGCCTCCCCCGCTCCCAGTTTGCCCAGCGCTCGCCCCGGCGGCCCCGGCGCCGCTCCCAGTTTGCCCAGTGCTCGCCCCCGCGCGGCTCCCAGTGCTCCCAGTGCTCCCAGTGCCCCCCCCGTACCTCGGAAGGGGACATAGGACATGGTGCCACCGGCGCGCGACACCCCCGGCGGGGGGAGGGGCGGGGGGAGGGGCGGGGGGGAGGGGCGAGGGGGAGGGGGAGGGGGGGAGGACCCGAAAATGGGGGGGGGGGAGGGTGGGAAGGGAGGGGGGGGGGAGGGAAGGAGGGGCCTGGGGAGGGGGAGGGGCCGGAAATGGGGGGAGGGGTTTGTGGGGGGAGGGGCCACGTGGGGGGAGGGGCGGGGCCACAATGGGGGGGGAGGGGCCAGGAATGAAGGGGGGAGGGGGAGGGGCCGGGAATGGGGGAGGGGCCAAGGTGGGGGAGGGGCCAAGGTGGGGGAGGGGTCAAGGTGGGGGAGGGGCCAAGATGGGGGAGGGGCGAGCCGAGGGAGCCCCGGCCGGGGGGGGGGGAGGGGGAGGGAAGGGGGGGTGGGGGAGGGGCCGGGGAGGGAGCTGGGGGGGGGAGGGGGGGAGGGGAAGGCGCTTTTGGGGGGGGTGGGGACTCCCCCCTCCCCCCCCCTCTCCACCCCCGGCCGCTTCCGGCGGCGGCGGTGACGTCACGGGCGGGGGCGGGGCCCCGAGGGTCACGTGGGGGCGGCGGCGGCGCGAGCGGCGCGCGGGGAGCGGTGAGGGGGGGGAGGGGCGGGGGGGAGGGGGGATTTTGGGAGGGGGCGAGTTCGGGCGAGTTCGGGGCGAGTTCGGGGCGAGTTCGGGGAGGGGGCGAGGCCGGGGGGCGGCTCCGGGTCCCGGGGACCCCCGGGAGGGGCTGATGGGGGGGGAGGGGCTTGGGGGGGGGGGTTGGGGTGAATTTGGGGAGGGGGCGAGGGGGGGGAGGGGATTTATGGGTGAATTTGGGGTGAATTTGGGGTGAATTTGGGGTGAATTTGGGGAGGGGGCGGGTCCCGGGGGGGGTTCCGGGGGCTGATTTTGGGGAGGGGGCGGCGTTGGGGGGGCGGTCTTGGGGTCGGGTTTGGGGAGGGGGCGGGGCCTGGGGCTGGGGGCGATTTGGGGGCGGGGTTGGGGGTTTTGGGGTGATTTTGGGGTGATTTTGGGGGGCTTTGGGGCGATTTTGGGGCTGGGGGGCGATTTTGGGGTCAGTTTGGGGGGGTTGGGGCGATTTTGGGATGATTTTGGGGCTGGGGGGATTTTGGGGTCGGTTTGGGGTGATTTTGGGGGGATTGGGGCGATTTTGGATGATTTTGGGGCTGGGGGGCGATTTTGGGGTCACTTTGGGGGGTTTGGGGTGATTTTGGGATGATTTTGGGGCGATTTTGGGATGATTTTGGGGCTGGGGGAGTTTTGGGGTCACTTTGCGGGTTTTGGGAGCGATTTTGGGATGATTTTGGGGCTGGGGTCGATTTTTGGGCTCACTTTGGGGGGTTTTGGGGCGATATGGGGTTCTGGGGTCACTTTAGGGCGTCTGGGGGGGGTTTGGGAGCGATTTTGGGGTCACTTCGGGGGTTTTGGGGTCACTTTGGGGGGTTTGGGGGGTAATTTGGGGGGAGTTGGGGCGATTTTAGGGCTGGGGGAGTTTTGGGGTCACTTTGGGGGTTTTGGGGTGATTGGGGGGGTTTTGGGGCGATTTTGGGGCTGGGGGCGATTTTTGGGGTCACTTTGGGGGTTTTGGGGGGGTTTTGGGGCTGGGGGGATTTTGGGGTCACTTTGGGGGTTTTGGGGCTGGGGGGATTTTGGGGTCACTTTGGGGGGTTGGGGTGATTTTGGGATGATTTTGGGGCGATTTTGGGATGATTTTGGGGCTGGGGGAGTTTTGGGGTCACTTTGGGGGTTTTGCGGGGTTTTGGGGCTGGGGGGATTTTGGGGTCACTTTGGGGGGTTTGGGGTGATTTTGGGGCGATTTTGGGGCTGGGGGGCGATTTTTGGGGTCACTTTGAGGGTTTTGGGGCTGGGGGGATTTTGGGGTCACTTTGGGGGGTTTTGGGGTGATTTTGGGGCGATTTTGGGGCTGGGGTCGATTTTTGGGGTCACTTTGGGGGTTTTGGGGCTGGGGGGATTTTGGGGTCACTTTGGGGGGTTGGGGTGATTTTGGGATGATTTTGGGGCGATTTTGGGATGATTTTGGGGCTGGGGGAGTTTTGGGGTCACTTTGCGGGTTTTGGGAGCGATTTTGGGATGATTTTGGGGCTGGGGTCGATTTTTGGGGTCACTTTGGGGGTTTTGCGGGGGTTTTGGGGCTGGGGGGATTTTGGGGTCACTTTGGGGGGTTTTGGGGTGATTTTGGGGCGATTTTGGGGCTGGGGTCGATTTTTGGGGTCACTTTGGGGGTTTTGGGGCTGGGGGGATTTTGGGGTCACTTTGGGGGGTTTGGGGTGATTTTGGGGGGAGTTTTGGGGTGCTTTTGGGATGATTTTGGGGCTGGGGGGGTTTTGGGGTCACTTTGGGGGTTTTTGGGGTGATTTTGGGGCTGGGGTCCTTTTTTTGGGTCGCTTTGGGGTCTCACCCCCCTCCCCCGTCCCCTCCCCCCCCCCCTCCAGGAGGTGACGCAGCCGATGCGAGCGGCCTGGGCTGTGAGTGCCTCTGTCGCGACATGGGAGGGGTATCGCGATATGGGAGGGGGATATCGCGACACGGCTGTCGGGATAGGGGATACCGCGATGCAGCTGTCGGGATAGAGGGCGTATCGTGACACAGCTGTCGCGATAAGGGCGCGTCGCGATGCAGCTGTCGCGATAGGGTGGGTGTTGTGACGCGGCTGTCGCGATAGAGGGGATATCGTGATGTGACTGTCGCGATAGGGGGATATCGTGACACAGCTATCGCGATAGGGGGATATCGTGATGTGGCTATCGCGATAGGGTGGGCGTTGTGACGCACTATCGCGGCTCCATCGCGGCTCCATCGCGGCGCTATCGCGGCTCCATCGCGGCTCCATCGCGGCTCCGTCGCGGCTCCATCGCGGCTCTATCGTGGCTCCATCGCGGCTCCATCGCGGCTCTATCGCGGCTCCATCGTGGCTCCATCGCGGCTCCATCGCGGCTCCGTCGCGGCTCCATCGCGGCTCTATCGTGGCTCCATCGCGGCTCTATCGCGGCGCTATCGCGACTCCATCGCGGCTCTATCGCGGCTCTATCGCGGCTCTATCGCGGCTCCATCGCGGCTCTATCGCGGCTCTATCGCGGCTCCATCGCGGCGCTATCGCGGCTCCATCGCGGCTCCATCGCGGCTCCATCGCGGCTCTATCGCGGCTCCATCGCGGCTCCATCGCGGCTCTATCGCGGTTCTATCGCGGCTCCATCGCGGCTCCATCGCGGCGCTATCGCGGCTCCATCGCGGCTCCATCGCGGCTCTATCGCGGCTCCATCGCGGCTCTATCGCGGCTCCATCGCGGCTCTATCGCGGCTCCATCGCGGCTCCATCGCGGCGCCATCGCGGCTCCATCGCGGCTCCATCGCGGCTCTATCGCGGCTCCATCGCGGCTCTATCGCGGCTCCATCGCGGCTCCATCGCGGCTCCATCGCGGCTCTATCGCGGCTCTATCGCGGCTCCATCGCGGCTCCATCGCGGCTCCATCGCGGCTCCATCGCGGCTCTATCGCGGCTCTATCGCGGCTCTATCGCGGCTCTATCGCGACGCTATCGCGGCTCTATCGCGGCTCCATCGCGGCTCCATCGCGGCTCCATCGCGGCTCTATCGCGGCTCTATCGCGGCTCTATCGCTGCTCTATCGCGGCTCCATCGCGGCTCCATCGCGGCTCTATCGCGGCGCCGTCGCGGCTCCATCGCGGCTCTATCGCGGCGCTATCGCGGCTCCATCGCGGCTCCATCGCGGCTCCATCGCGGCTCCATCGCGGCTCCATCGCGGCTCCATCGCGGCTCCATCGCGGCTCTATCGCGACGCGCGCCTCCTGTCGCGACAGGCGCTGACGCTGCTGCTGCTGCCGGGGCCGGGCCGGAGGCTGCTGCCCATGGCGGCCGCGGGGATGGCGCCGGGGGACGGGGACGGCACCGGGGGCGGCACCGGGGGTGGCACCGGGGGGGACCCCGGGTACGTCCCCGGCAGCGTCTCGGCCGCCTTCGTCACCTGCCCCAACAGCAGCGTGGCCACCGAGCTGGCCAGGTGACACCGCGGGGACGCCACGGGGCACTGGGGGGCACTGGGGGGCACTGGGGTGGCACTGTCACCTGCCGGGGTGGCACTGTCCCCAGGGGTGGCACTGGGGGGGCACTGGGGTGGCAGGGAGAGGTGACAGGGGGGTGGCATTGTCCCCAAGGGTGGCACTGGAGTGGCACCGTGCCCTGCCAGGGGTGGCACTGGGGTGGCACTGTGCCCCAGGGTGGCACTGAGAGGTGGTGGGTGGCACTGTCCCCAAGGGGTGACAGGGGGTGTCCCTGTCCCCGTGCTTGTCCCTGTTCCTGTCCCTGTCCCAGGGGGTGACAGGAGGTGACACTGTCCCTGTCAGGGGGTGACACTGTCCCTGTCAGGGGGTGACACTGTCCCTGTCCCCGTCCCCGTCCCAGGGCTCTGGTGCAGCAGCGTTTGGCCGCCTGCGTGAACGTCCTGCCCGGGGTCACCTCGGTGTGAGTGGCACAGGGGACACGGGGGGGACATCGGGGGGGACATTGGGGACATCGGGGGGGACATTGGGAAGGATTGGGGACATCGGGGAGTGGGGGTGGCAGGGGGACATTGGGGACATTGGGGGGGACATTGGGGGGTGGCAGGGGGGGCACAGGGAGGTGCCACCCCCGATGTCCCCCCAGGTACACGTGGCAGGGGAAGCTGGAGGAGGACAGCGAGGTCCTGCTGGTGAGCGCTGTCCCCAAGGTCCCTGAATGTCCCCAGGGTGTCCCCAAGGTCCCCAGGGTGTCCCCAGTGTCCCAGTGGTGTCCCCAGTGTCACTGTAGTGTCCCCAGGGTGTCCCCAAGGTGTCCCCAGGGTGCTCTCAGAGTCCCCAGGGTGTCCCCAATGTCCCCAAGGTGTCCCCAGGGTGTCCCCAGTGTCCCCAGGGTGTCCCCAGTGTCCCAGTGGTGTCCCCAGTGTCACTGTAGTGTCCCCAGGGTGTCCCCAATGTCCCCAGGGTGTCCCCAGAGTGCTCTCAGAGTCCCCAGGGTGTCCCCAATGTCCCCAGGGTGTCCCCAGAGTGCTCTCAGAGTCCCCAGGGTGTCCCCAATGTCCCCAGGGTGTCCCCAGAGTGCTCTCAGAGTCCCCAGGGTGTCCCCAATGTCCCCAAGGTGTCCCCAGGGTGTCCCCAGAGTGCTCTCAGAGTCCCCAGGGTGTCCCCAATGTCCCCAGGGTGTCCCCAGAGTGCTCTCAGAGTCCCCAGGGTGTCCCCAATGTCCCCAGGGTGTCCCCAGAGTGCTCTCAGAGTCCCCAGGGTGTCCCCAATGTCCCCAAGGTGTCCCCAGGGTGTCCCCAGGGTGCTCTCAGAGTCCCCAGGGTGTCCCCAATGTCCCCAAGGTGTCCCCAGGGTGTCCCCAGTGTCCCAGTGGTGTCCCCAGGGTGCTCTCAGAGTCCCCAGGGTGTCCCCAGGGTGTCCCCAGTGGTGTCCCCAGGGTGCTCTCAGGGTGTCACCGCAGTGTCCCCAAGGTGCTTTTGGTGTCCCCAGCGTCCCCAGGGTGTCCCCGTGGTGTCCCCAGGGTGTCCCCAGTGTCCTCGAGATGTCCTCAAGGTCCCCCCGGGGGTGTCCCCAGTGCCCCCCCCCCCGTCCCTGGGGTGTCCCCAAGGTGTCCCTGGGGTGTCCCTGATGTCCCCCTCAATGTCCCCGAGGTGTCCCCAAGGTCTCCCAACATCCCTGAAGTGTCCTGGGGGGTGTCCCCGAGGTCCCCTCCAACGTCCCCAAGGTGTCCCTGGGGTGTCCCCAATGTCCCCAAGTGTCACTGATGGTCCCAAAGTGTCCCCAGGGTGTCCACAGGGTGTCCCCAAGGTGTCCCCAATGTCCCCAAGGTGTCCCCAAGGTGTCCCCAAGTGTCTCTGAGGGCCCCAAGGTGCCCTCAGGGTGTCCCCAAGGTGTCCCCAATGTCCCCAAGGTGCCCCCAGGGTGTCCCCAATGTCCCCAAGGTGTCCCCTGTGTCCCCCAGATGATCAAGACCCGCAGCTCCCGAGTGCCGGCGCTGACCGAGTTCATCCGGTGAGGATTTGGGGCGATTTTGGGGCTCCCAGAGGTGATTTGGGGGGATTTGGGGGAATTTTGGGGTTCCCAGAGGTGATTTGGGGGGATTTTGGGGAATTTTGGGGCTCCCAGAGGTGATTTGGGGGGGTTTTGGGGAATTTTGGGGCTCCCAGAGGTGATTTGGGGGGGTTTTGGGGAATTTTGGGGCTCCCAGAGGTGATCTGGGGGGATTTTGGGGAATTTTGGGGCTCCCAGAGGTGATTTGGGGGGGTTTTGGGGAATTTTGGGGCTCCCAGAGGTGATTTGGGGGGGTTTTGGGGAATTTTGGGGCTCCCAGAGGTGATTTGGGGGGGTTTTGGGGAATTTTGGAGGCTCCCAGAGGGGATTTTGGGGGGATTTGGGGGGATTTTGGGGCTCCCAGAGGGGTTTGGGGGGAATTTTGGGGCTCCCAGAGGGGTTTTGGGGGAATTTTGGGGCTCCCAGGGGGGTTTTGGGGGGGCCCAGGGGGATCTCAGGGGTCCTGGGGGAGTTTGGGGTGGTCCCAGAGGGGATTTGGGGGAGATTTTGGGGGGATTTTGAGGATTCTGGGGGGATTGGAGGGGTCCCAGGGCAGTTTATGGGGGGGATTTTGGGGTTGTTTTGAGGGATTTTGGGTTTTTTTCCCAGGATTTGGGAGTGTTTTGGGGGGATTTTGGGGTTTTTCCTGGGATTTTGGGGTTGGTTTTGGGGGGATTTTGGGGTTGGTTTTGGGGGAATTTTGGGGTTGTTTTGGGGGTTTTTCCCGGGATTTTGTGCTTTTCCAGGATTTTGGGGTTTTCTCAGGATTTTGGGGGTTTTCCTGGGATTTTGGGCTTTCCCAGAATTTGGAGTTTTTCTGGGGATTTTGGGGGTTTTCCCAGGATTTTGTGCTTTCCCAGGATTTGGGGTTTTTTCCCAGGATTTTGGGGTTGTTTTGGGGGGATTTGGGGGTTTTTCCTGGGATTTTGGGCTTTTTCCCGGGATTTTGGGGTTGGTTTTGGGGGGGATTCTGGGGTTGTTTTGGGGGTTTTTCCCGGGATTTTGTGCTTTTCCGGGATTTGGGGTTTTCCCCAGGATTTGGGGGTGACCGGGGGGGGTTTTTGGGGTCCCCCCCAGGTCCCATCACCCCTACGAGGTCCCCGAGGTGGTGGCGCTGCCGGTGGCCCAGGGCAACCTCCCCTACCTGCGCTGGGTGGGCGACGCCGTCCCCCCCTGAGCCCCCAATTTGGGGGGGCCCCCAAATCCCCCAAATCCCGGGGGGAGCCCTCGAAGCTCAGGGGACCCCAAAACCCCGCGGGGGGAGCCCCGAATTTGGGGAATAAAGAGGAGAATAAACCCCGGAATTTGGGAGGGGGCGTGGATTTTTTTTTGGGGGGGGGGGGGGACCCCAAAATTGGGGGTGCGGGAGGGAGGGAGAAATTTGGGGGGAGGGAGAAATGGGGGAGCCCAAAAAGGGGGGGATGGAAAGGGGGGAGCCCAAAATTTGGGGAGGGAGAAAGGGGAGGAGACCCCAAAATTTGGGGGGAGGTGCCCAAAATTGGGAGGGGAAAAAGGGGGAACCCCAAAATTTAACCAGGGGGGGAATGAAGGGGGGGACCCCAAAATTTGGGGGAGGAAAATGGGGGGAGGGGAGGACCAGCAAAATTTGGGGGAGAAACCCCAAAAATGGAGAAGGAGAAAAAGGGGGGGGGAGGGGGACCCCGAAATTGGGGGGGACCCCAAAATTTAAAGGGGAGGGGGACCCTAAATTTGGGGGGGGGGACCCCAAAAATCACCCGGAGCCGCTGCCTGGAGCCGGTCATTTATTGGGGGAGGGGCGAGGCCACGCCCACCCGGCCACGCCCACCCCGGGACCTCCCTCCAAATGACAAAAATAAAGATTTTTCACCCAAAATTTTGGGGTTTTTTGGGGAGGGAGAAATGGGGGGGGATCCCGGGGGGGGGGAGGGGGGGGGGGGCGCCTCCACCTTCATCCCCTCCCCCACCCCCCCCCTTAAACCCCTTGGGAAATGACCCAAAATCCCCATTCCCCACCCAAAATTTCGCGGGTTTTTTGGGGCTGGGACCCCGAATTTTTTGGGGGTGGGGGAGGGGGGATCCCCAAACTTTGGGGTGGGGGGAGGGGTCAGAGCATGGCCCCGCCCCCCCACTCCAGCAGGTACTGCACGGTCCCGTCCAGCGTCACGCGGCGCGCGAGGACGCGGGGGGGAGGGGCGGGGGGAGGGGCGGGGGGAGGGGCCGCGGGGGGAGGGGCCGCGGGGGGGGGAGGGGGGAGGGGCCGGCGGCGCGCGGGGGGAGGGGACGGCTCCGGGTCCGGCGTGGGCGAGCTGGGGGGGAAGGGAAACCAGTATGGACCAGTACGGACCGGTATAAACTGGTATAAACCAGTATGGACCAATATGGACCAGTACGGACCGGTATAAACCAGTATGGACCAATATGGACCAGTACGGACCGGTACGGACCAGTATAAACCAGTATGGACCAATATGGACCAGTACGGACCGGTATAAACCAGTATGGACCAATATGGACCAGTACGGACCAGTATAAACCAGTATGGACCAATATGGACCAGTACGGACCAGTATAAACCAGTATGGACCAATATGGACCAGTACAGACCGGTATAAAGCGGTATAAACCGGTATGGATCAGTACAGACCAGTATAAACCAGTATGGACCAATATGGACCAGTACGGACCGGTATAAACCGGTATGGATTGGTACAGACCAGTATAAACCAGTATGGACCAATATGGACCGGTACGGACCGGTATAAACCAGTATGGACCGGTACGGACCAGTATAAACCAGTATGGACCAATATGGACCAGTACGGACCGGTATAAACCGGTATGGATTGGTACAGACCAGTATAAACCAGTATGGACCAATATGGACCGGTATGGACCGGTATAAACCGGTATGGATCAGTACAGACCAGTATAAACCGGTATGGATCGGTACAGACCAGTACAAACCAGTATGGACTGGTATAAACCGGTATGGATCGGTACAGACCAGTACAAACCAGTATGGACTGGTATAAACCGGTATGGATCAGTACAGACCAGTATAAACCGGTATGGATCGGTACAGACCAGTATAAACCAGTATGGACCAATATGGACCAGTACGGACCGGTATAAACCAGTATGGACCGGTATAAACCGGTATAAACTGGTATGGATTGGTACAGACCAGTATAAACCAGTATGGACCGGTACAGACCGGTATAAACCAGTACGGACCAGTATGGACCGGTATGGACCAGTACGGACCAGTACGGACCAGTATGGACCGGTATAAACCAGTACGGACCAGTATAAACCAGTACGGACCAGTATAAACCAGTACGGACCAGTATGGACCAGTATAAACCAGTACGGACTGGTATAAACCAGTACGGACCAGTACAGACCAGTACGGACCAGTATAGACCAGTACGGACCAGTACGGACCAGTATGGACCGGTACAGACCAGTATAAACCAGTATGGACCAGTATGGACTGCTATAAATTGGTATCATCCAGTATGGACCGATATAGACCAGTATGGCCCAGTATAAAACCACATGGACCAGTATAAACCAGTACGGACCAGTATAGACCAGCTAGGCCCCTCCCAATCCATCCCAGTGCTCCCAGTAGGGCCCCAGTGCCCCCAGTTTGATCCCCCCAAGCCCCTCCCAGTGCTCCCAGTTTGAGCTCCAGTCCCCCCAGTTTGTCCCAGTCCCTCCCAGTCCCTCCCAGTTTGTCCCAGTCCCTCCCAGTCCCCTCCCAGTCCCTCCCAGTTCCCCCAGTTTGTGGCACCTGGGGCTGGTGTTGGCCGAGGGGTGGAAGGAGGCGAACATCCGGATGGGGGGGCTGGGGGGGAGACCCCAAAAAACCCCCAAAATCCACCCAAATCCCCCCCGGGACCCCCCAAACCCCCCAAAAACCCCCCAAAAACCCCCAAATCCCCCAAAATCCCCCCGAATCCACCCCGGGACCCCCCAAACCCCCCAAAATTCACCCAAAATCCCCCCCGGGACCCCCAAAAACCCCCAAGTCCCCCCCGGGACCCCCAAAAACCCCCCAAAAACCCCCAAATCCCCCCGAATCCACCCCGGGACACCCCAAACCCCCCAAAATTCACCCAAAATGCCCCCCGGGACCCCCAAAAACCCCAAAAAAACCCAAAATCCCCCCGAATCCACCCCGGGACACCCAAAACCCCCCAAAATTCACCCAAAATCCACCCAAATCCCCCCCGGGACCCCCAAAACCCCCCAAATCCCCCAAAATCCACCCAAATCCCCCCCGGGACCCCCCAAAACCCCCCAAACCCCCAAAATCCACCCAAATCCACCCCGAAATCCCCCCAAATTCCCCAAAATCCCCCAAAATCCACCCAAATCCACCCCGGGACCCACAAAATCCCCAAAAAACCCCCCAAAACCCCCAAAATCTACCCTAATCCCCCCCGGGACCCCCCAAAACCCCCAAAAACCCAAAATCCACCCAAATCCACCCCGGGACTCCCAGAATCCCGCAAAATCCACCCAAATTCCCCCAAAATCCACCCAAATCCACCCCGGGACTCCCAAAATCCCCAGATTCCCCCAAATTCCCCCAAATCCCTCCCAAAATCCCCCAAACCCTCCCCAAATCCCCCAAATTCCCACAAAATCGCCCGAAATCCCCCCCAATCCCCCCAAATTCCCCCCCAAAATCCCCCAAACCCTCCCCAAACCCCTCAAATTCCCCCCAAAATCCCCCCAAATCCTCCCCAAACCTCCCCCAAATCCCCCAAAATCCCCCCAAACCTCCCCAAAATCCCCCAAATCCCCCCAAAATCCCCCAAAATCCCCCAAAATCCCCCAAATCCCCCAAATCCCACCTGGGGGGGGGTCCGCGGGCCTCGGTGCGCCGGAAGTTGTAGGAGGCGCCGGGGGGTCCCTGGGGGGGAACCCCCAAATTTAGGGAGGGATTTGGGGGGGTCCCAGGGGGGTCCCCCCGAATTTTGGGGTTTTTTTGGGTTTTTTTTGGGGTTTTTTTGGGGTTTTTGGGGGGGTCTCACCTGGCAGCGCCGGGGGGGGGGGCGCCGGCGACCCCCGCCCTTCCCCCGCCCTGGGGAGAGGCTGCGACCCCCGCGGGGTTGGGGGGGGAGGGGAACCCCCCAAAAAATTTGGGGGACCCCCCCCCCCACCCCTCACCCCCCTCCTCGAAATTTGGGGGGGGGGGTCTCGAGGGAGGGGAAACCCCAAAACCTCCCGGAATCGCCCCAAATTCGTCCTTGATCTGCCCCAAATCCACCCCCCCCCTACAGGAACCCCCCAAAATCCCCCCTGAGCCCCCCCAAAATCCCCTTAAATCCACCCAAATCCACCCCAAATCCCCTTAAATACCCCCAAATCCCCTAAATTCCCCCCAAATGCACCCTAAATCCACCCCAAATCCCCTAAATCCTCCCAAATCCGCCCCAAATCCCCTAAATCCATCCCAAATCCGCCCCAAATCCCCCCAAATTCCCCTTAAATCCCCCCCAATCCTCCCAAATCCACCCCAAATCCCCCCAAATCCTCCCAACCCCCCCAAATCCCCCCTAAATCCCCTCAGAGCCCCCAAAATCCCCCCAAACCACCCCAAAATCCCTCAAACCCCCCAACCCCCCCCAAAACCCTCAACCGCCCTCCCAGACCCCCCCCCAAATTTCCCCCAAACCCCCCTGAAACCCCCAAATCTCCCCCAAACCCCCCTCAAATCCCTCCAGGACCCCCCAAATCCCCCCAAAACCACCCCAAACCCCCCGGGACCCCCCCAAATCTCCCTCAAATCCCCCCCAAATCCCTCCAAGAATCCCCCAAAACCTCCCGAAACCACCCCAAAACCCCCCCCCGACCCCCCAAAATTCCCCCAAATCCCCCCCAAACCACCCCAAATCTCCCTCAAATCTCTCCTGGACCCCCCAAATCCCCCCAAATCTCCCCCAAATTGCCCCAAATCCCCCCCAAATCCCTGCAGGACCCCCCAAATCCCCCCAAATCCCCCCCCAATCCCTCCAGGAGCCCCCAAATCCCCCCCCCCAACCACCCCAAAACCACCCGGGACCCCCCAAAATCCCCCAAATTCCTCCAGAAGCCCCCAAATCCCTCCAGGACCCCCCTAATTCCCCCCAAATCCCCCCCAAACCACCCCAAATCCCCACCCAATCCCTCCAGGACCCCCCCAAAACTCCCAAATCTCCCCCAAATCCCCCCAAATCCCTCAGGGATCCCCCCAAATCCCCCCCAATCCCTCCAGGAGCCCCCAAATCCCCCCAAATCCCCCCAGATCCCCCCCAAATCCCTGCAGGACCCCCCAAATCCCCCCCCAAATCTTCCCCAAATCCCCCCGAATCTCCCCCAAATCCCTCCGGGACCCCCCCAAATCCCCCCAAATCTCCCCCAAAACCACCCGGGACCCCCCAAATCTCCCCCAAATCCCCCCCGAATCCCTCCAGGACCCCCCAAATCCCCCCCAAACCCTCCAGAAGCCCCCAAATCCCCCCAGATCTCCCCCAAATCCCCTCCAAATCCCTCCAGGACCCCCCTATATTCCCCCCAAACCACCCGAAAACCCTCCGGGACCCCCCCAAATCCCCCCCAATCCCTCCAGGAGCCCCCAAATCCCCCCCCAATCCCCCCCAAATTCCCCCCGAATCCCCCCCAAATCCCTCCAGGACCCCCCTAATTTCCCCCAAATCCCCACCCAATCCCTCCAGGACCCCCCCAAAACCCCCAAATCTTCCCCAAATCCCCCCAAATCCCTCCAGGACCCCCCCAAATTCCCCCCAAACCCTCCAGGAGCCCCCAAATCCCCCCAGATCTCCCCCAAATCCCCTCCAAATCCTTCCAGGACCCCCCCTAATTCCCCCCAAATCCCCCCCAAACCCCCCCAAATTCCCCCCAAATCCCCCCCAATCCCTCCAGGAGCCCCCAAATCCCCCCCAAATCCCCCCGAATCTCCCCCAAATCCCTCCGGGACCCCCCCAAATTCCCCCCCAATCCATCCAGGACCCCCCCAAATTCCCCCCAAATTCCCCCCAAATCTCCCCCCAGTCCCTCCAGGACCCCCCCAAATCCCCTTCAAACCCCCCCCACATCCCCCCAAATCCCCCCCCAAATCTCTCCGGGACCCCCCAAATCCCCCCAAATCTTCCCCAAATCCCCCCGAATCTCCCCCAAATCCCTCCGGGACCCCCCAAATCCCCCCAAATCTCCCCAAATTCCGCCCCCCCCCCCCACCTGTCGGGCTCGGGGGTCCCGGGGGGGCCCCGCAGGAGGTTGGGGGGCAGTGGGGGAGGGGCGCGGGTGTGGAGCCCGAAGAGCCCCTTGCGCTTCTTCATCTCGCGGCCCGACACAAACCTGGGGAATTTGGGGGGATTTGGGGTTTTTTGGGGGGGATTTGGGGTTTTTGGGGGGATTTGGGGGGGTCCCGGGGAGATTTGGGGGGAATTTGGGGGATTTTGCGGGGGATTTTGGGGGTTCCCGGGGGGCTTTGAAGCCCCTCGCGCTTCTTCATCTCCCGACCCGACACGAACCTGGGGATTTGGGGGGGTTTGGGGGGGATTTGGGGTTTTTTGGGGGGTTTGGGGGTTTTGGGGAGGGATTTGGGGGGTCCTAAAGGGGTTTGGGAGGGAGATTTGGGGGGAATTTGGGGGATTTGGGGGGATTTGGGGGGTTCCCGGGGGGGTTTGAAGCCCCTCGCGCTTCTTCATCTCGCGGCCCGACACGAACCTGGGGATTTGGGGGTTTTGGGGGAATTTGGGGGTTTTAGGGGGGGGTTTGTGGGGTCTCGGGGAGATTTGGGGGGACCCGGGGGAGATTTGGGGGGTCCCGGGGGAGTTTGGGGGGGAATTTGGGGTTTTTTGGGGGGGATTTGGGGTCCCGGGGGGATTTGGGGGGGTCCTGGGAGGGATTTGGGGGGATTTGGGGTTTTGGGGGGATCCTCGGAGGGGTTTGGGGGTTTTTGGGGTGGTTTTGTGGGTTTTGGGGTGGTTTTGGGGTTTTTGGGGGGTGGTTTGGGGTGGTTTTGGGGTTTTTGGGGTGTGTTTGGGTTTTTTTGGGGTGGTTTTGGCTGGTTTGGGGTTTTTGAGGTGGGTTTGGGTTTGTTTGGGGGTGTTTTGGGGGGTTTTGGGGTGGTTTTGGGGTGGTTTGGGGTGTGTTTGGTGTTTTGGGGGGGTTTGGGGTGGTTTTAGGTGGTTTTGGGGTGGTTTTGAGGTGGGTTTGGGTTTTTTGGGGGTGTTTTGGGGTGGTTTGGGGTTTTTGGGGTGGGTTTGGGTTTGTTTAGGGTGTTTTGGGGTTTTTTTGGGATGTTTGGGGGGGTTTTTGGGGTGTTTTGGGGGGGTTTTGGGGTGGTGTTGGGTGGTTTTGGGGTGTGTTTGGGTTTGTTTGGGGGTGTTTTTGGGGGTTTTTTGGGTGGTTTTGGGGGGGTTTTGGGGTGGTTTTGGGGTTTTTTGGGGTGGTTTTGGGGGTTTTTGGGGTCCCCGCGCCCCCCCGGTTTTGGGGTGCCCCTGACCTGTCCTTGTGGGTGCTCAGGGCCCCGAGCAGGCGCCCGTAGCGCTCCGACTTCGGGGTGGCCGAGAGCTGCGGGGACACCGAGATTGGGGACAAAAACCCCGATTTAGGGAAAAAACCCCCGATTTAGGGAAAAAAAACCCCGAATTTAGGGGAAACCCCCCGAATTTAGGGAAAAAAACCCCCAAATTTTGGGACAAAACCCCTGAAATTGGGGAGAAACCCTGGAATTTAGGGACAAACCTCTGGATTTGGGGACAAACCCCCGAATTTTGGGGGAAAAAAATGAATTTAGGGGGAACCGCCCCCGAATTTAGGGGAAAACCCCCGAATTTAGGGGGAAAAAACCCGAATTTAGGGACAAACCCCGGAATCTGGGGACAAAACTCTGAATTCAGGAAAAAAACCCCGAATTTAGGGAAAAAACCCCAGTTTTGGGAAAAAACCCCTGAAATTGGGGACAACCCCCGGAATTTAGGGAAAAACCCGAATTTAGGGATAAATCCTGGAATTTGGGGGAAAACTCCAGAATCTGGGGACAAAAACCCGAATTTAGGGGAAAGCCCCGAATTTAGGGGAAAAAACCCCCAAATTTTGGGACAAAACCCCTGAAATTGGGGATAAACCCTGGAATTTAGGGACAAACCTCTGGATTTGGGGACAAAACCCCGAATTTTTGGGGAAAAAAATGAATTTAGGGGGAACCGCCCCCGAATTTAGGGACAAAATCCCGAATTTAGGGGGAAAACCCCCGAATTCAGGGACAAAACTCTGAATTCAGGAAAAAACCCCAAAATTAGGGGAAAAACCCACGAATTTTGGGGAAAACCCCTGAAATTGGGGACAAACCCCTGAATTCTGGGACAAAACCCGGAATTTAGGGAAAAAAACCCCAAAATTACGGACAAACCCCAGAATTTAGGGACAAAATCCCGAATTTAGGGGGAAAAAACCAAATTTAGGGGGAAAAGCCCAAATTTTGGGAAAAAAGCCCTGAAATTTGGGACAAACCCCCAATTCAGGAAAAAACTCTGGAATTTAGGGACAAAACCCGGAATTTGGGGACAAACCCCCAAATTTAGGGACAAAACTCTGAATTTAGGGAAAAAAACCCTGAATTTAGGCACAAAATCCCGAATTTAGGGGAAAAAGCCCCGAATTTGGGGACAAAACCCTGAATTTAAGGAAAAAAACCCCGAAATTCGGCACAAAACCCCAAATTCTGGGACAAAGCCCCCGAATTTCGGGACAAAGCCCGTAATTCAGGGGAAAAAACCTGAATTTTGGACAACCCCCTGAAATTAGGGACAAACCCCTGAATTTAGGGACAAACCCCCGACTTTGGGCTCAAACCCCAATATTTTGAGTAGAAATTCCCATTTTTGGGGTCCAACCCCCAAATTTTTGGGTGCAGCCCCCCATTTTTCATGTCCAAGCCCCGTTTTGGGGGCCCAAACCCCAAATTTTGGTGTCCAAACCCCAAGATTTTGAGGCGAAATCCTCATGTTTGGGGTCCAAACCTCAAATTTTCGGGTGAAACCCCCCATTTTTGGGGCCTGAATCCCCATTTTTGGGGTCCGAACCCCAATTTTTTATGCCCAAATCCCATTTTTTGGGGTGCCAACCTTCATTTTTGGGGTCCAGCCCCCGTTTTTGGGGTCCAACCCCCAATTTTTGGATCCAACCCCGATTTTTTAAGGTTCAAGCCCCGTTTTGGGAATCGAATCCCCCAAAATGGGGGGGTTGAGCCCTAAAAATTGCGATTTGCACCCCAAAAATGGGGATTTGGAAGCAAAAATGGGGATTTGGGACCCAAAAATGGGGATTGGAGCCCAAAAATGGGGATTTGGAACCAAAAATGGGGATTTGGGACCCAAAAATGGGGATTTGGAACCAAAAAAGGGGATTTGGGACCCAAAAATGGGGGTCTGACCCTAAACTTGGGCTTTGCACCCCAAAAATTGGGGGGTCAATCTCCAAAACCAGGATTTTGGACCCACAAAAATGGTATTTTTGGTGCAAAAAATGAGGTTTGGACCCCCAAAATTGGGGGTTTTTCCCTAAAATTGGGGTTTGCACCACAAAAATGGGGTTTGGGTTCTAAAAATGAGGGTTTGCTCCCCAAAATTTGGGGCTTAGAGCCTAAAAATTGGGGTTGGACCCAAAAAATGGGAGTTTGGACGCAAAAAATGGGAGTTTGGAGCCCAAAAAGGGGAGTTTGGAGCCTAAAACCAGGATTCTGGACACCCCAAAATTGGGATTTTAATCCTAAAGATACGATTGTAGAGCCCAAAAATTGATGGGTTTGGTACTAAAAATGGGATTTCAGCCCCAAAAATCGGGGTTTGGAACCAAAAGTTGGGATTTGAATGCTAAAAATGGGGCTTAGAGCCCAAAAACATTGGGATTTTGAGCCCAAAAATGGGGATTTGGAGGCCAAAATTGGGATTTGAATCCCAAAAATGGGGATTGGATCCCTAAAAATGGGGGTTTGGAGCCCAAAAAGGGGATTTGGAACCCAAAATTGGGATTTGAATCCTAAAAATTGGGATTTAATCCCTAAAAATAGGGCTTATAGCCCAAAAAATGGGGATTTTGAGCCCAAAAATGGGGATTTGGAACCCAAAAATGGGGATGTGGAGCCTAAAAATTGGGCTTTAATTCCTAAAAATGGGGCTTAGAGTCCAAAATTTGGGATTTGGAGCCCAAAATTGGGATTCGAATCCCAAAAATGGGGATGTGGAGCCTTAAAATGGGGATTTGGGACCCAAAAATTGGGATTTCGACCCAAAAATGGGGATTTGAACCCTAAAATTCAGATTGGATCCCTAAAATTGGGATTTGAATCCCAAAAATTGGAATTGGATCCCTAAAAATGACATTTTCGCTGCTAAAACTGGGTTATTTTCCCCCAAATCGGGGGTTTTTTCCCCTAAAAGCCCCTTTTTCTCCCCAAACTCCGTTTTTGCCCTAAATCCGCGTTTTTCCGCCCAGAATTCCCACCTGGCCCAGCAGCAGCGCCTCCCAGTTGGAGCTGGCTCTGGGGTGGGGCTGGGGGGCACCCAAAAATGGGGATTTGGGACCCAAAAATGGGGATTTGGAACCAAAAATGGGGATTTGGGACCCAAAAATGGGGATTTGGAACCCAAAAATGGGGATTTGGGACCCAAAAATGGGGATTTGAATCCTAAAAATGGGGCTTAGAGCCCCAAAAAAATGGGATTTGGAGCCCAAAATTGGGATTGGATCCCTAAATTTGGGATTTGAAACCCAAAAATGGGGATTTGGAACCCAAAATTGGGATTTGGAACCCAAAAATGGGATTTGATCCCTAAAAATGGGGATTTCAATCCTAAAAATGAGGCTTAGAGTCCAAAAAATTGGGATTTGGAGCCCAAAATTGGGATTTGAATCCCAAACATGGGGATGTGGAGCCTAAAACTGGGGATTTGGGACCCAAAAATGGGGATTTGGGACCCAAAAATGGGGATTTGGAACCAAAAATGGGGATTTGGACCCAAAAATGGGGATTGGAGCCCAAAAATGGGGATTGGAGCCCAAAAATGGGATTTGAACCCTAAAAACAGGGATTTGAATCCCTAAAAATGCCATTTTTGCTGCTAAAATCGGGGTTTTCCCCCCTAAAATCGGGGGGTTTTCCCTCCAAAATCAGGGTTTTTTTCCCCTAAAAGCCCCCTTTTCTCCCGTTTTTGCCCTAAATCCGCGTTTTTCCGCCCAGAATTCCCACCTGGCCCAGCAGCAGCGCCTCCCAGTTGGAGTTGGCGAAGGGGAGAATCTCCCGCTCCAGGTCGAAATATTTCTTCTTGCAGCAGACGCTGAGGTGGTAGAGGAGCAGGTGAGCCACGTCCACCCTGCGGGTCGGGGAAAATCCCCCGGATTTTGGGAGAAATTCCCGGGAAAATGGGAAAATCCGCGAAAAAAACGGAAAAAACGGGAAAAAAAACGGAGAGAAAACGTCAAAACCGGGGAAAACACCCAAAAAAAAGGGGGGGGAATGGAGGGTTTGGGGGGGCGGGGTGGGAAAGGGAAAAGGTCGGGGGGGATTTGGGGGAGGGGACCCCAAAAATTGGGAGGAATCCTCGGGAAAATGGGAAAATCAGCGAAAAAAGGGGGAAAATACGGGGGAAAAAACGGGAAAAAAAACGGAGAGAAAACGTCAAAACCGGGGAAAACACCAAAAAAAAGGGGGGGAATGGAGGGTTTGGGGGGGCGGGGTGGGAAAGGGAAAAGGTCGGGGGGGATTTGGGGAGGGGACCCCAAAAATTGGAGGGAATGCCAAAAATCTGGGGGGAAATCCTAAAAAAAAGGGGAAATGCAAAAATTGGGGGTTTGAGGGGTCCCGGGGGATTTGGGGGGTCCTGGGGGAATTTGGGGCGGTTTTGGGGTGATTTTAGGTGGTTTTGGGGTGTTTTGGGTGGTTTTGGGGTGGTTTTGGGGTGGTTTTGGGGTGGTTTTGGGGTGTTTTGGGGTGATTTTAGGTGGTTTTGGGGTGATTTTAGGTGGTTTTGGGGTGTTTTTAGGTGGTTTTGGGGTGTTTTGGGGTGGTTTTGGGGTGGTTTTGGGGTGGTTTTGGGGTGGTTTTTGGGGTGGTTTTGGGGTGGTTTTGGGGTGGTTTTTGGGGTGTTTTGGGGTGGTTTTGGGGTGTTTTGGGTGGTTTTGGAGTGTTTTGGGGTGGTTTTGGGGTGTTTTGGGGTGGTTTTGGGGTGTTTTGGGTGGTTTTAGAGTGTTTTGGGTGGTTTTAGAGTGTTTTGGGGTGGTTTTGGGGTGATTTTAGGTGGTTTTGGGGTGTTTTCGGTGGTTTCAGGGTGTTTTGGGTGGTTTTGGGGTGTTTTAGGTGGTTTGGGGTGGTTTTGGGGTGGTTTTTGGGTGGTTTTGGGTTGGTTTTGGGGTGTTTTGGGGTGGTTTTGGGGTGGGGTTAAGTGGGTTTAGGCAGTTTGGGGGTGATTTTAGGGTGTTTTGGGTGGTTTTGGGGTGTTTTGGAGTGGTTTCAGGGTGTTTTGGGTGGTTTTGGGGTGGTTTTGGGGTGGTTTTGGGGGGGTTTTGGGGGGTTTTGGGGGGGTTTTGGGGTGGTTTTGGGGTGGTTTTGGGGTGGTTTTGGGGTGGGGTTAAGTGGGTTTAGGCAGTTTTGGGGTGATTTTAGGGTGGTTTTGGGTGGTTTTGGAGTGTTTTGGGGTGGTTTTGGGGTGGTTTTGGGGTGATTTTAGGTGGTTTTGGGGTGTTTTCGGTGGTTTCAGGGTGTTTTGGGTGGTTTTGGGGTGTTTTAGGTGGTTTTGGGGTGTTTTGGGGTGGTTTTTGGGTGGTTTGGGGTGTTTTGGGGTGTTTTGGGGTGGGGTTAAGTGGGTTTAGGCAGTTTTGGGGTGATTTTAGGGTGTTTTGGGTGGTTTTGGAGTGTTTTGGGGTGGTTTTGGAGTGTTTTGGGGTGGTTTTGGGTGGTTTTGGGGTGGTTTTGGGTCCCCCCTCACCAGCGCAGGGGGAGTCTCCGCACGCTCTCGGCCCCGCCCCGGCAGACGCTGCACTCGAAGACGTAAAACCTGCAAAGGATCCCCGAAATCCCCCAAAATCCCCCAAAATCAACCAAAAATCCCCCCCCCAATCCCCCAAATCACCCAAAATCAACTAAAATCGCCCAAATCAGCCCCAAATCAGCCCTCAATCCCCCCAAAATCTCCCAAATCACCCAAAAATCCCCCCAAATCAACAAAAATCACCCAAATCAGCCCAAAATCACCCAAAGATAGTCCAAAATCCCCTAAATACCCCCAAATCAGCCCAAAATCCCCCCAAATCACCCAAAAGCACCTAAAATCAACCCCAAATCGTCCCACTCCCCCCCCAATCAACCCAAATCCACCCCAAATCTCCCCAAAATCACCCCAAATCACCTAAAATCACCCCAAAATCCCCCCAGCCCCCCCAAAACCCCCCAAAATCCCCCCAAATCCCCTTAAAATCCCTGAAATCCCCTGAAATCCCTCCAAAATCCCCCCAAATCCCCCCAAAATGCCCCGAAATGCCCCAAATCACCGGTCCCCGTAGAGCAGGGGCTTGCTGAGGCACTGGGTGCAGGCCTCGTGGAACCACTGGGAGCACTGGGAGCACTGGAGCATCTTCAGGTTCCAGCTGGGCGTGGAAAAACAGGAATTTGGGGGATTTTGGGGGGATTTTGGGGAATTTTGGGGGGTTTTGGGGGGGGGGTTTGGGGTTTGGGAGGGATTTTGGGGGGTTTTGAGGGGGTTTGAGGGGTCTACTGGGAGCACTGGGAGCACTGGGAGCACTGGAGCATCTTCAGGTTCCAGCTGGGCGCGGAAAAACGGGAATTTGGGGGATTTTGGGGGGATTTTGGGGAATTTTGGGGGTTTTGGGGGGGGTTTTGGGGTTTGGGAGGGATTTTGGGGGGTTTGAGGGGTCTACTGGGAGCACTGGGAGCACTGGGAGCACTGGGAGCATCTTCAGGTTCCGGCTGGGCGCGGAAAAACGGGAATTTGGGGGATTTTGGGGGGATTTTGGGGAATTTTGGGGGGTTGGGAGGGATTTTGGGGGGTTTTGAGGGGGGTTGAGGGGTCTACTGGGAGCACTGGGAGCACTGGGAGCACTGGGAGCACTGGAGCATCTTCAGGTTCCAGCTGGGCGCGGAAAAACGGGAATTTGGGGGATTTTGGGGGGAATTTGGGGAATTTTGGGGGGTTTTGGGGGGGGTTTTGGGGTTTGGGAGGGATTTTGGGGGGTTTTGAGGGGGTTTGAGGGGTCTACTGGGAGCACTGGGAGCACTGGGAGCACTGGAGCATCTTCAGGTTCCAGCTGGGCGCGGAAAAACGGGAATTTGGGGGATTTTGGGGAATTTTTGGGGGGATTTTTGGGAGGATTTGGGGCAGTTTTGGGGCTGGTCTGGCTGGGGTTTTTTTGGGAATTTTGGGAATATTTTGGGAATATTTTGGGATCCTCAAACGCCGGCAGCAGGGGCAGCGCTGGAGGTTGTGCAGGTGGGAATTTGGGGTGATTTGGGGCACTTTTGGGGCGATTTCAGGGCTATTTGGGGCTATTTTGGGTGGGATTTTTTTGGGAATTTCGGGAATTCCGGGAATTCCGGGAATTCCGGGATACTCACTGCCCGGGCCCGCCGCAGTAGCAGGGGCAGTGCTGGAGGTTGTGCAGGTGGGAATTTGGGGTGATTTGGGGCGATTTCAGGGCTATTTTGGGCTATTTGGGGCTATTTTGGGTGGGATTTTTTTGGGAATTTCGGGAATTCCGGGAATTCCGGGATCCTCACTGCCCGGGCCCGCCGCAGTAGCAGGGGCAGCGCTGGAGGTTGTGCAGGTGGGAATTTGGGGTGATTTGGGGCACTTTTGGGGCTATTTCAGGGCTATTTGGGGCTATTTTGGGTGGGGGTTTTTTTTGGAATTCCGGGAATTCCGGGATACTCACTGCCCGGGCCCGCCGCAGTAGCAGGGGCAGCGCTGGAGGTTGTGCAGGTGGGAATTTGGGGTGATTTGGGGCGATTTCAGGGCTATTTCGGGCTATTTGGGGCTATTTTGGGTGGGGTTTTTTTGGGAATTTTGGGAATATTTTGGGAATATTTTGGGATCCTCAAACGCCGGCAGCAGGGGCAGTGCTGGAGGTTGTGCAGGTGGGAATTTGGGGTGATTTGGGGCACTTTTGGGGCTATTTCAGGGCTATTTGGGGCTATTTTGGGTGGGGTTTTTTTGGGAATTTTGGGAATTCCGGGAATTTCGGGAATTCCGGGATACTCACTGCCCGGGCCCGCCGCAGTAGCAGTAGCAGTGCTGGAGGTTGTGCAGGTGCGGGGGGTCCCAGTCCAGGGCCCCCAGCGCGTACGGCAGCACCGACTTCATGCGCAGCATGGCCCGAGCCTGCGGGCCCCGGCGCAGGGCCCCGCCCCGCTGCGAACGACAGCCGGAGTTAATTAGCGCCGGAATTAGCGCCGGAATTAGCGCCGGAATTAGCGCCCGGAACAGCGGGAATGACCACAGGAATAACCACCAGGAAACAGCCGGAATTACAGCCGGGAACAGCGGGAATTACAGCGGGAATTACAGCGGGAATTACAGCGGGAAAACAGCCGGGAAAACAGCCGGGAACAGCGGGAATTACAGTGGGAATTACAGCAGGAATTACAGCCGGGAACAGCCGGGAACAATGGGAATTACAACCGGAATTACAGCCGGGAACAGCGGGAATTACAGCGGGAATTACAGCGGGAATTACAGCCGGGAACAGCGGGAATTACAGCGGGAATTACAGCGGGAAAACAGCCGGGAACAGCCGGGAACAATGGGAATTACAGCGGGAATTACAGTGGGAATTACAGCCGGGAACAGCCGGGAACAGCCGGGAACAGCCGGAATTACAACCGGAATTACAGCCGGGAACAGCGGGAATTACAGCGGGAATTACAGCGGGAATTACAGCGGGAATTACAGCGGGAAAACAGCCGGGAACAGTGGGAATTACCACTGGAATTACCGCCAGAATTACAGCCGGAATTACAGGAAAACAGCCGGAATTACAGGCAGGGACAATGGGAATTACAGTGGGAATTACAGCAGGAAAACAGCCGGGAACAGCGGGAATTACAGCGGGAATTACAGCCGGGAACAATGGGAATTACAGTGGGAAAACAGCCGGGAACAGCCGGGAACAGCGAGAATTACCACTGGAATTACCGCCAGAATTACAGCGGGAATTACAGGCAGGGACAATGGGAATTACAGCGGGAAAGCAGCCGGGAACAGCCGGAATTACCGCCAGGAAACAGCCGGAATTACAGCGGGAAAACAGCCGGGAACAGCCGGGAACAGCCGGGAACAGTGGGAATTACTGCCGGAATTACAGCTGGAATTACAGCCGGAAAACAGCCGGAATTACAGCTGGAATTACAGCCGGAAAACAGCCGGAAAACAGCGGGAACAGTGGGATTACAGCGGGAATTACAGCCGGGAACAGAGGGATTACAGCCGGAATTACAGCGGGAATTACAGCAGGAAAACAGCCGGAAAACAGCGGGAACAGTGGGATTACAGCGGGAATTACAGCCGGGAACAGAGGGATTACAGCCGGAATTACAGCGGGAATTACAGCAGGAAAACAGCCGGAATTACAGCTGGGAACAGCGGGAAAACAGCGGGAATTCCAGCCAGGAACAGCGGGAATTACAGCGGGAAAAGAGCGGGAATTACAGCGGGAATTACAGCCGGAAAACAGCAGGAAAACAGCGGGAACAGCGGGAATTACAGCGGGAATTACAGTGGGAATTACAGCCGAAAAACAGCCGGGAACAGTGGGAATTACAGCCGGGAATTACAGCCGGGAATTACAGCCGGGAACAGCTGGAATTACAGCCGGAACAGTGGGAATTACAGCGGGAAAACAGCCGGGAAACAGCCAGGAACAGCCGGGAACAGCGGGAATTACCGCCGGAATTACAGCTGGAATTACAGCCGGAAAACAGCGGGAAAACAGCGGGAACAGTGGGAATTACAGCGGGAATTACAGCGGGAATTACAGCCAGAAAACAGAGGGATTACAGCCAGAAAACAGCCGGAAAACAGCCGGAATTCCAGCTGGAATTACAGCAGGAAAACAGCCAGAAAACAGCCGGAATTCCAGCCGGGAACAGTGGGAAAACAGCCGGAATTCCAGCCGGGAACAGTGGGAAAACAGCCGGAATTCCAGCCAGAAAACAGCCGGAAAACAGCCGGAATTCCAGCTGGAATTCCAGCAGGAAAAGAGCTGAGAAACAGCCGGGAAATGGACGGAAAACAGCAGGAGAGCAGCGGGAATTAACGGGAATTAGCACCGGAAAACAGCGGGAATTCCAGCCAGGAACAGCGGGAAAACAGCGGGAATTAACGGGAAACCAGCGGGAAAAGAGCGGGAATTACAGCGGGAATTAATGGGAAAGCAGCGGGAATTAAGGGGAATTAACCGGAATTCCAGCCGGAATTAACCGGAATTCCAGCCGGAATTCCAGTGGGAAAACCCCAGGAATTACTGGGAATTCCAGCGGGAATTGGTGGGGAAACACCGGGAATTCCAGCGGGAATCGAGCGCAATTCCAGAGGGAATTCCCAGGAATTCCACCGGGAAAACGCCGGGGATTGATGGGAGTGGGGGCGGGGGAGGGAAACCCGGGAATTGGGGGTGCAAAAGTGGGGAAAAATGGGAATTTGGGGCCTAAAAATGGGAATTTTGGGCCTAAAAATGGGAATTTTGGACACCTAAAAATGGGAAAATTGGACCCCCAAAAATGGGAAATTTGGACCCCCAAAAATGGGAAATTTGGACCCCCAAAAATGGGAATTTTGGGGCCTAAAAATGGGAAATATGGGGGCCCTAAAAGTGGGAAGTTTTGGACTTAAAAATGGGAATTTTGGACCCTAAAAATGGGAATTTTGGGCCCCTAAAAATGGGAATTTTGGACACCTAAAAATGGGAAATTTGGACACCTAAAAATGGGAAATTTGGGGCCAAAAAATGGGAATTTTGGACACCTAAAAATGGGAATTTTGGACCCCCAAAAATGAGAAATTTGGACTCCTAAAAATGGGAAATTCGGGGCCTAAAAATGGGAAATTTGAACTCCTAAAAATAGGAAATTTGGGCCTAAAATGGGAATTTGGGGGCCCTAAAAGTGGGAAATTTTGGACCCCTAAAAATGGGAATTTTGGACCCCTAAAAATGGGAAATTTGGGCCTAAACTGGGAATTTTGGGGCCTAAAAATGGGAATTTTGGACACCTAAAAATGGGAATTTTGGGGCCAAAAAATGGGAATTTTGGACACCTAAAAATGGGAATTTTGGACCCCCAAAAATGAGAAATTTGGACTCCTAAAAATAGGAAATTTGGGCCTAAAATGGGAATTTGGGGGCCGAAAAATGGGAAATATGGGGGCCCTAAAAGTGGGAAATTTTGGACCCCTAAAAATGGGAATTTTGGACCCCTGAAAATGTGAAATTTGGGCCTAAACTGGGAATTTTGGGGCCTAAAAATGGGAATTTTGGACACCTAAAAATGGGAATTTTGGGGCTTAAAAATGGGAAATTTGGGGGCCCTAAAAATGCGAATTTTGGGGCCTAAAAATGGGAATTTTGGGGCCTAAAAATGGGAATTTTGGGGGCACGAAAAATGGGAAATTTGGGGCCTAAAAATGGGAATTTTGGGGCCTAAAAATGGGAATTTTGGGGCCTAAAAATGGGAATTTTGGGGGCACTAAAATTGGGAATTTTGGGCTGAAAAATGGGAATTTTGGGGGCACTAAAAATGGGAATTTTGGGCCGAAAAATGGGAATTTTGGGGGCACTAAAAATGGGAATTTGGGGGCCTAAAAATGGGAATTTTCGACCCTAAATTGGGGGTTGGATCCCAAAAAATGAGTTGCGATCCCCAAATTGGGAATTGCAGCCGAACATCCTGGGATTTTGGATCCTAAAGCAGCGTTTTGGGGCCAATTCCTGCGATTTCGGGCCCCAAAGGCGCGGATTTTTCCCTCGGGGAGCCTCCCCCGGGGCGGCACCTGGGGAATCCCGGCCGGAAGGTTGGGAATTGCGGGAATTGCGGGAATTCCGGGAATTCCGGGAATTCCTCCGCCCTCACCTTGGTGGCCACGGCGAAGACGCAGCGGCGGCAGCTCCAGGGGCCGGGCCCGCCGGGGGGCGGGGGCACGTGGCAGCGCTGGTGGTAGGCTGGAAAATTCCCCAATTCCCGGCAATTCCCGGCAATTCCCGGCAATTCCCGGCAATTCCCGCCATCCGGGACCTTTCCCAGCCCTTCGCCCGCCGTTCTTCCCCCCAAAACCCCCATTTTTCCCCCCGTTTTCCCCCCTTTTTCCCCCATTTCCCCCCCGTTTTTCCCATTTCCCCCCCCCCCAGTTTTCGCCGGTTTTCCCCATTTTTTTCCCATTTCCCCCCCCATTTTTCCCCATTTGTCCCCATTTTTCCCCATTTTCCAGGGGATTTCCCCACTTTTCCCACCCCCATTTCCCCCAGTTTTTCCCATTTTCCCCCCAGTTTTTCCCACTTTTCCCACGCCCATCCCCCGTTTTCCCACCCAAATCCCATTTTTCCCATTTCCCCCCATTTTTCTCACCCTTTTCCCATTTTCCCACTCCTCCTGTGCTTTTTTCCCACTTCCCCCCCCCCTTTTCCCACCCTCAGCCCCCGTTTTCCCATCCAAATCCCGGGCTTCCCCCCATTTTTCCCGTTTTCCCCCAGTTTTTCCCGTTTTCCCCCAGTTTTTCCCATTTTCCCCCAGTTTTTCCCATTTTCCCCCCAGTTTTTCCCATTTTCCCCCCAGTTTTCCCCACTATTCCCGCGCCCATCCCCCGTTTTCCCACCCAAATCCCATTTTCCCCCGTTTTCCCCCATTTTCCCCATTCTTCCCCCATTTTCCCCATTTCCCCCCGTTCTTTCCCACCCTTTTCCCATTTTTCCCGCTCCTCCCGCCCTTTTTTCCCACTTTCCCCCCCTTTTCCCACCTCCAGCCCCCGTTTTCCCATCCAAATCCCAGTTTACCCCATTTCTTCCCATTTCCCCCCCAGTTTTTCCCATTTCCCCCCAGTTTTTCCCATTTCCCCCCAGTTTTTTCCCACCCTTTTCCCATTTTCCCCGCTCCTCCTGCGCTTTTTCCCCTCCCAATCCTCCCCGAATTTCGGGAATTTTCGCAGAAATTCCCCATTTTCTCCATTTCTCTGCCCTTTTCTCCCCCGTTTTTTCCCGTTTTCCCCCGTTTTTTCCCATTTTCCCCATTTTCCCCCATTCCTCCCCGTTTTCTCCATTTCCCCCCCCATTTTTCCCTGTTTTTTCCCGTTTTTCCCCCGTTCCCCCTCTTTTTTCCCCCGTTTTTCCCCGTTTCTCCCCGTTTTCCCCAGTCTTCCCCATTTTTCCCGTTTCCCCCCGTTTTTCCCGGTGCTTGCCATTCCCTCCGTTTTCCCCCGTTTCTCCCCTTTTTTCCCCGGTTTTTCCCCGTTTTTTCCCATTTCCCCCGTTTTTCCCTCTTTTCCCACTCTCCCAGTTTTCCCCGGCGCTCGCCGTTCCCTGCGGTTTTCCACGTTTTTCCCCATTTTTTCCCGTTTTTTTCCATTTCCCCCCGTTTTTCCCTCTTTTCCCGCTCTCCCGGTTTCTCCCGGCGCTCGCCGTTCCCTCACCGTGACCGCATTTCCCGCAGCGAACCAGCGAATTCCCGCCGTTCCCGCCGTTCCCGGGATTCCCGCCGTTCCGGCCGTTCCCGCCATTCCCGGGATTCCCGCCATTCCCGGGATTCCCGCCGTTCCCGGGATTCCCGCCGTTCCCGGGATTCCCGCCATTCCCGCCATTCCCGCCGTTCCCGCCGCACACGCAACACGAGGGCTCCTCCCCCGGCACGGCCGCTGGGGGGCGCCAAGAGCCGAGCCCGCGTTAATGACCCGCTAATTAATGACCCCGCTAATGAATGACCCGCTAATGAATGACCCCGCTAGTGAATCAGCTGCTAATGAATGACCCGCTAATTAACCACCCAGCTAATGAATGACCCCGCTAATGAATGACCCCGTTAATGGATCACCCCGCTAGTGAATGACCCCGCTAATGAATCACCCCGTTAATGGATCACCCCGCTAATGAATGACCCCGCTAATGGATCACCCCGCTAATGAATGACCCGCTAATGAATGACCCCGCTAATGAATGACCCCGCTAATGAATGACCCCGCTAATGAATCACCCGCTAATGAATGACCCCGCTAATGAATGACCCCGCTAATGGATCACCCGCTAATGAATGACCCCACTAATGAATGACCCCGCTAATGAATGACCCCACTAATGAATGACCCCGCTAATGAATCACCCGCTAATGAATGACCCCACTAATGAATGACCCCGCTAATGGATCACCCGCTAATGAATGACCCCGCTAATGAATGACCCGCTAATGAATGACCCCGCTAATGGATCACCCGCTAATGAATGACCCGCTAATGAATGACCCCGCTAATGGATCACCCGCTAATGAATGACCCGCTAATGAATCACCTCGTTAATGAATGACCCCGCTAATGGATCACCCGCTAATTAATGACCCCGCTAATGGATCACCCGCTAATTAATGACCCGCTAATGAATGACCCCGCCAATGAATGACCCCACTAATGAATGACCCCGCTAATGAATCACCCGCTAATGAATGACCCCGCTAATGAATGACCCCGCCAATGAATGACCCCGCTAATGGATCACCCGCTAATTAATGACCCGCTAATGAATGACCCCGCCAATGAATGACCCCGCTAATGAATGACCCCGCTAATGGATCACCCGCTAATTAATGACCCGCTAATGAATGACCCCGCTAATGGATCACCCCGTTAATTAATGACCCCGCCAATGAATGACCCCGCCAATGAATGACCCCGCTAATTAATGACCCCGCTAATGAATGACCCCGCTAATGGATCACCCCGTTAATGAATGACCCCGCTAATGAATGACCCCACTAATGAATGACCCCGCCAATGAATGACCCCGCTAATTAATGACCCCGCTAATGAATGACCCGCTAATGAATGACCCGCTAATGAATGACCCCGCTAATGGATCACCCGCTAATGAATGACCCCGCCAATGAATGACCCCGCTAATGGATCACCCGCTAATTAATGACCCCGCTAATGGATGACCCGCTAATGGATGACCCGCTAATGGATGACCCCGCTAATGAATCACCCGCTAATGAATCACCCGCTAATGGATCACCCCGCTAATGAATGACCCGCTAATTAATGACCCCGCTAATTAATGACCCACCAATTAATGACCCCGCTAATGGATCACCCCGCTAATGAATGACCCGCTAATTAATGACCCCGCTAGTGAATCAGCTGCTAATGAATGACCCGCTAATTAACCACCCAGCTAATGAATGACCCCGCTAATGAATGACCCCGTTAATGGATCACCCCGCTAGTGAATGACCCCGCTAATGGATCACCCCGTTAATGGATCACCCCGCTAATGAATGACCCCGCTAATGGATCACCCCGCTAATGAATGACCCCGCTAATGAATGACCCCGCTAATGAATGACCCCGCTAATGAATCACCCGCTAATGAATGACCCCGCTAATGAATGACCCCGCTAATGGATCACCCGCTAATGAATGACCCCACTAATGAATGACCCCGCTAATGAATCACCCGCTAATGAATGACCCCACTAATGAATGACCCGCTAATGAATGACCCCGCTAATGGATCACCCGCTAATGAATGACCCCGCTAATGAATGACCCGCTAATGAATGACCCCGCTAATGGATCACCCGCTAATGAATGACCCGCTAATGAATGACCCCGCTAATGGATCACCCGCTAATGAATGACCCGCTAATGAATCACCTCGTTAATGAATGACCCCGCTAATGGATCACCCGCTAATTAATGACCCCGCTAATGGATCACCCGCTAATTAATGACCCGCTAATGAATGACCCCGCCAATGAATGACCCCACTAATGAATGACCCCGCTAATGAATCACCCGCTAATGAATGACCCCGCTAATGAATGACCCGCTAATGAATGATCCCGCTAATGGATCACCCGCTAATTAATGACCCGCTAATGAATGACCCCGCCAATGAATGACCCCGCTAATGAATCACCCGCTAATTAATGACCCCGCTAATGAATGACCCGCTAATGAATGACCCCGCTAATGAATGACCCCGCTAATGGATCACCCGCTAATTAATGACCCGCTAATGAATGACCCCGCCAATGAATGACCCCACTAATGAATGACCCCGCTAATGAATCACCCGCTAATGAATGACCCCGCTAATGAATGACCCCGCTAATGAATCACCCCGCTAATGGATCACCCGCTAATGAATGACCCGCTAATGAATCACCTCGTTAATGAATGACCCCGCTAATGAATGACCCGCTAATGAATGACCCCGCTAATGGATCACCCGCTAATTAATGACCCCGCTAATGAATGACCCGCTAATGAATGACCCGCTAATGAATGACCCCGCTAATTAATGACCCCGCTAATGGATCACCCGCTAATTAATGACCCGCCAATGAATGACCCCGCCAATGAATGACCCCGCTAATGGATGACCCGCTAATGGATCACCCCGTTAATGGATGACCCCGCTAATGAATGACCCGCTAATGAATCACCCGCTAATGAATCACCCGCTAATGGATCACCCCGCTAATGAATGACCCCGCTAATGAATGACCCGCTAATGGATCACCCCGTTAATGAATGACCCCGCTAATGAATGACCCCGCTAATGGATCACCCCGCTAATGAATGACCCCGCTAATGAATGACCCGCTAATGGATCACCCCGTTAATGAATGACCCCGCTAATGGATCACCCCGCTAATGGATCACCCCGCTAATGAATCACCCCGCTAATGAATGACCCCGCTAATGAATGACCCCGCTAATGAATCACCCCGTTAATGAATGACCCCGCTAATGAATGACCCCGCTAATGAATGACCCCGCTAATGGATCACCCCGCTAATGAATGACCCCGCTAATGAATGACCCGCTAATGGATCACCCCGTTAATGAATGACCCCGCTAATGAATGACCCCGCTAATGGATCACCCCGCTAATGAATCACCCCGCTAATGGATCACCCCGCTAATGAATGACCCCGCTAATGAATGACCCCGCTAATGAATGACCCCGCTAATGAATCACCCCGCTAATGAATGACCCCGCTAATGAATGACCCCGCTAATGGATCACCCCGCTAATGAATGACCCCGCTAATGAATGACCCGCTAATGACTCAATCGCCGCGCCAGTTGCGGCGCTAATTAAGCGCTCATTAGGGCGCTGATGAGCGGCTCACGGGCAGCGCCGCTCACCGGGGCTGATGTCCTTCCAGAGCACGAAAAATTGGGAATTGTCCTCGAATTGGATCAAACAGCCCCGGCGGGCGGCGTCCACCTGGGGGGAGAGAGAGGGGGGGATTTGGGGGGAATTTGGGGGATTTTGGGGATTTGGGGGGGATTTGGGGGGCATTTCAGGGGGATTTGGGGGGAATTCTGGGGGGATTTGGGGATTTTAGGGGTGGATTTTGGGCGGATTTGGGGGTATTTGTGGGGGATTTCAGGGGGATTTTGGGAGATTTGGGGTGGATTTGGGGGCATTTTGGGGGGATTTTGGGGGGATTTGGGGTATTTAGGGGGAATTTGGGGGAATTTTTGAGTGGTTTGGGAGCGGTTTAAAGGAATTTTGGGGGCATTTGGGGGATTTTGGGGGCATTTGGTGGATTTTGGGGGTATTTCAGGGAATTTGGGGGGAATTTTGGGGATTTTGGGGGCATTTTGTGTGATTTCAGGGAATTTTTGGGATTTGGGGGGATTTGGGGGGATTGGGTGTTGGACTTTGGGGTATTTTGGGATTTGCGAAGGGTTTGGGGGGATTTAGGGTGGATTTGGGGGGCTCTGGAAGGGTTTTAGGGGGAGTTGGGGGGATTTGGGGCACAAATTTGGGGAATTTTGGGGCCGGTTTGGGGGGACTTGGGGGCTTGGGGAAGGGTTTGGGGCCGGTTTGGGGCTGGTTTAGGGCTGTTTTTTGGGGTGTCTCTGGGCTGTTTTGGGGCCAGGTTTTGGGGCTGTTTCTGGGTTGGTTTTTTGGGGTGTCTCTGGGCTGTTTTGGGGCCGGGTTTTGGGGCTGTTTCTGGGTTGGTTTTTGGGGTGTCTCTGGGCTGTTTTGGGGCCGGGTTTTGGGGCTGTTTCTGGGTTGGTTTTTGGGGTGTCTCTGGGCTGTTTTGGGGCCGGGTTTGGGCTGTTTCAGGGCTGGGTTTTGGGGCTGCTTTAGGGCCGGTTTGGGGCTGTTTCAGGGTTGGTTTTTGGGGTGTCTCTGGGCTGTTTTGGGGCTGGGTTTTGGGCTGTCTGTGGGGTGCTTTAGGGCCGGTTTGGGGCTGTTTCAGGGTCGCTTTGGGGCTGTTTCGGGGCCGGTTTGGGGCTGTTTCAGGGTTGGTTTTAGGGCCGGTTTGGGGCTGTTTCAGGGTTGGTTTTAGGGCCGGTTTGGGGCTGTTTCTGGGCTGGTTTTTGGGGTGTCTCTGGGCTGTTTTTGGGCCGGTTTGGGGCTGTTTCAGGGCTGGGTTTGGGGCTGTTTCAGGGCCGGTTTGGGGCTGTTTCGGGGCCGGTTTGGGGCTGTTTCCGGGGCTTTTGGGGCTGTTTCAGGGCCGGTTTTTGGGCCGGTTTGGGGCTGTTTCGGGGCTGTTTTAGGGCCGGTTCGGGGCTGTTTCGGGGCTGTTTCGGGGCCGGTTCGGGGCTGTTTCGGGGCCGGTTCGGGGCTGTTTCAGGGCCGGTTTTTGGGCCGGTTCGGGGCTGTTTCGGGGCCGGTTCGGGGCTGTTTCAGGGCCGGTTTTTGGGCCGGTTTGGGGCTGTTTCGGGGTCGGTTCGGGGCTGTTTTAGGGCCGGTTCGGGGCTGTTTCAGGGCCGGTTTTTGGGCCGGTTTGGGGCTGTTTCGAGGCTGTTTCGGGGCCGGTTTGGGGCTGTTTCGGGGCCGGTTTGGGGCTGTTTCGGGGCCGGTTTGGGGCTGTTTCGGGGCCGGTTCGGGGCTGTTTCAGGGCCGGTTTTTGGGCCGGTTTGGGGCTGTTTCGAGGCTGTTTCGGGGCCGGTTTGGGGCTGTTTCGGGGCCGGTTCGGGGCTGTTTTAGGGCCGGTTCGGGGCTGTTTCAGGGCCGGTTTTTGGGCCGGTTTGGGGCTGTTTCGAGGCTGTTTCAGGGCCGGTTTGGGGCTGTTTCGGGGCCGGTTCGGGGCTGTTTCAGGGTTGGTTTTTGGGCCGGTTTGGGGCTGTTTCGGGGCTGTTTTTGGGCTGTTTCGGGGTCCCACCTTCTTGACGACGCCCAGGTAGAGCAGCCCGTCCGTCCAGCGCGCCAGCACGTCCTGGCCCTCCCCGATCTGGGGGGGCTTCGGGGGGCTCTGGGGGGGCGACCCCCCCGGGGCAGCCGCCATCACATCCCGGGGGGGCTGCGGGGCCCAAACCGGAATCACTGGGGGGTCCCAGTTTGGGGAAGGGTCCCAGTTTGGGGAAGGGTCCCAGTCTGGGGGGAGTTTGGGGGATCCCAGTTTGGGGAAGGGTCCCAGTTTGGGGTGGGTCCCAGTTTGGGGAGAGGTCCCAGTTTGGGGGTGGGTCCCAGTTTGGGGGTGGGTCCCAGTTTGGGGGTGGGTCCCAGTTTGGGGAGGTCCCAGTTTGGGGGTGGGTCCCAGTTTGGGGAGGGTCCCAGTTTGGGGGTGGGTCCCAGTTTGGGGAGGGGTCCCAGTTTGGGGGTGGGTCCCAGTTTGGGGAGGGTCCCAGTTTGGGGGGGGTCCCAGTTTGGGGAGGGGTCCCAGTTTGGGGGTGGGTCCCAGTTTGGGGAGGGTCCCAGTTTGGGGTGGGTCCCAGTTTGGGGAGGGTCCCAGTTTGGGGAGGGTCCCAGTTTGGGGGTGGGTCCCAGTTTGGGGGTGGGTCCCAGTTTGGGGAGGGGTCCCAGTTTGGGGGTGGGTCCCAGTTTGGGGAGGGTCCCAGTTTGGGGGGGGTCCCAGTTTGGGGAGGGGTCCCAGTTTGGGGGTGGGTCCCAGTTTGGGGAGGGTCCCAGTTTGGGGTGGGTCCCAGTTTGGGGAGGGTCCCAGTTTGGGGAGGGTCCCAGTTTGGGGGTGGGTCCCAGTTTCAGGGGTGTCCCAGTTTGGGGGTGGGTGGGTCCCAGTTTGGGGTGTCCCAGTTTGGGGGAGTTCGGGGGGGTCCCAGTTTGGTGAGGTCCCAGTTTGCGGAAGGATCCCAGTTTGGGGTGTCCCAGTTTCGGGGGGATCCCAGTTTGGGGGGGTTATAGAGGGGTTTGGGGGTCCTGCTTTGGGACTGGAGGGAATCCCAGTTTGATGGTGGATCCCAGTTGGGGAGGGTCCCAGTTTGGGGAGGGGTCCCAGTTTCGGGGAGGTCCTGGTTTGGGGAAGGGTCCCAGTTAAATATGGGAGTTTGGGGTGTCCCAGTTTGGGGAAGGGTCCCAGTTTGGGTGTCCCAGTTAAATGGGGGAGTTTGGGGTGTCCCAGTTTGGGGGGAGTGTGAGGGGGTCTCCGTTTGGTGAGGTCTCGTTTGGTGTTCCCAGTTTGGGGTGTCCCAGTTTGGGGAGGGGTCCCAGTTAAATGGGGGAGTTTGGGGTGTCCCAGTCTGGGGGAAGTTTGGGGGGGGTTCCCAGTTTGGGGGGGTCCCAGTTTGGGGGGGTCCCAGTTTGGGGGATTCCCGTTTAGGGGGGGTGTCTCTTTTGGGAGGGGATCCCATTTTGGGGGGGTCTCGTTTTGGAGGGATCCTTTTTAGGGGGGGTCCCCTTTGGGGATTTTCCATTTTGGGGGGGGTCCCATTTTGGGGGGGGTCCCATTGTGGGGGATGTCCAATTTGGGGGGGGCCCTTTTTGGGGAGGGGTCCTGTTTTAGGGTGTCCCTGTTCCGGGGGGGTCCCATTTTTTGGGGGGGATCTCTTTTTGGGGGGATCTCGTTTTGGGAGGGGGGGGTCCCATTTTTGGGGGGTGTTCCTTTTTTGGGGGGGGTCCCATTTTGGGGGGGGTCTCCCTTTTTTGGGGGGGCTGTCCCATTTTGGGGGGGGGTCCCATTTTGGGGGGGGTCTCCCTTTTTTGGGGGGGCTGTCCCATTTTGGGGGGGGGTCCCATTTTGGGGGGGGGTCCCATTTTGGGGGGGGTGTCCCTTTTTTGGGGGGGCTGTCCCATTTTGGGGGGGTCTCCCTTTTTTGGGGGGGAGGTCCCATTTTCAGGGGGGGGCTGGAGATATCCCACTTCCGGGCGGGGGGGGGGGGGGGGCGGCTCCCATTTGGGGGTGTCCCTATTTTGGGGGGGGGGGTCCCGCGAGGGGGGATTTCCCTTTTCTGGCGGGGGGGTGTCCCTGTTTTTTTGGGGGGGGTGTCCCGCGCGGGGGGGTCTCACGCCGGCAGCGGGGGGGTCCCGAGGGTGTCCTGCCCGTCCCGGGGGGGGTCGCGGCCCCCCCAGCCCCGACCCCGAGCGGCCGCTGCGGGCGGGCGGCGGCGGCGGGGCCGTGACGCAGCAGCGGCGGCGCGGGGGGGGCCGGGGGGGGGCGGCCGAGGGACGGCGGCACCGGGGACCCCCCCGGGGACCCCCCCGGGCCCCCCCCGCGGCCACGGCGGGGGTTGGGAGGGGGCTGCGACGGCTCCGGGACCCCCAAAACCCCCCCCCAAATTCGCCCCCCCCCCCCGCCTACGGCCCCCCCCCCCCCCGCGGCCGCTGCTGCCCCGGCGGCCCCAGGCCACGCCCACAGCGCGCTGGCCACGCCCACAGCGCGCTGGCCACGCCCACGGCAACGCCCCCTTAACGCAGCGCAGCGGCGGCTGCAGAGGGCGTGGCCACGCCCACGCCGCAGGCCACGCCCACCAGGCACCAGGCCACGCCCCTCCATTAAAACCACGCCCACAACACTCAGGCCACGCCCACAAAGCCACGCGCCACCTGCTGACCCTTCAGGCCACGCCCCCTCGGCCAGGCCACGCCCCCTCGCCAGGCCACGCCCCCTCCCCTCCCCTCGGCCCGCGGAGATTTTGGGGGAAATCTGCGGGGTTTTGGAGGGGTTGGGGCTGACTGGGGAGGGCCTGGGCGATTCTGTGCGGTTCGGGCGGGCAGCTTTGGGGTGCTACAATGTGGCTCTGGAGGGGGTTTGGGGGTAACGGGGATTTAGGAAGGGTTTGGGGGCATTTGGGGTCGGTGTGGGAAGTTGGGGGGTGTCAGGGAGAGGTTTTGGGCGTTTGGAGTGGGTTTGGGAAGGGTTGGGGGCGACTGAGGGGGAGCTGGGGTGGATTTGGGGAGGGTGGGGGCTTTGGGGATGGATTTTGTGCTGTCGGGGAGGGATTTCGGGAGGTTTGGGTGGATTTGGGGAGGGTTAGAGGGGCTCGGGAGGGGGTTGGCAGGGTTTGGGGTGGGTTTGGGGTGGGTTTGGGGGGGATTAGGGGAGGTTTGAGGGAATTTAGGGATGTTTTCAGTGGATTTGAGGGTGTTTTGGGCGGATTTGAGGGTGTTTTGGGCGGATTTGAGGGTGTTTTGGGCGGATTTGAGGGTGTTTTGGGCGGATTTGAGGGTGTTTTGGGCGGATTTGAGGATGTTTTGGGCGGATTTGAGGATGTTTTGGGCGGATTTGAGGATGTTTTGGGTGGATTTGATGGAGTTTGAGGTGGATTAGAGGATGTTTTGGATTTGATGGTGTTTTGGGCGGATTTGAGGATGTTTTGGGTGGATCTGATGGTGTTTTGGGCTGATTTGAGGGTGTTCGGGGCGGATTTGAGGATGTTTTGGGCGGATTTGATGGTGTTTTGGGCGGATTTGATGGTGTTTTGGGCGGATCTGATGGTGTTTTGGGCGGATCTGATGGTGTTTTGGGCTGATTTGAGGATGTTTTGGGTGGATTTGAGGGTGTTTTGGGCGGATTTGAGGGTGTTTTGGGCGGATTTGATGGTGTTTTGGGCGGATTTGAGGGTGTTTTTGGCGGATTTGAGGGTGTTTTGGGTGGATTTGAGGGTGTTTCGGGTGCTTTGGGGGAGGTTTCGCTGCGGTGGGCGGAGCTTGGCCTCAGGCCCCGCCCCCACAGCCCGGGCCGCCTGGCGCGACCACGCCCACCGCCTTAGCCACGCCCACAGCCCCGCCCCAGCAGCTCAGCCAATCCACGCTCTCCTCCTCCGCTCAAGCCCCGCCCCCTCCTTAGGCCCCGCCCCTCCACGGCCGTTACCGCTTGGCGGGCGAATCTCCTCCCCCCCTAACCCCGCCCCACCTTCCCATTGGCTCTTCCTGCGCCCGCAGCGCTCTCCCATTGGCTGAGCCGCGCGGGGGCGGGACCTCCCCTCACAACTCGCTCCGCCATTGGCCGAGGCGAAGGGACCAATGGGCGCGCGGCGGTTTGAAGGCGCGCGGGACAAGATGGCGGCGGCGCCTCAGGCTCGTCCTGTGGCGCTCCCGGGGCCCCGCTCGGGCATCTCGCGGCTGCCGGTGGCCCGGGCCCAGGAGAAGCGTCCCCCGTCGTGCCCGGGCCCCGAGGGAGCGGCGCCGGGACCTCCCCAGCAGGTGCGGAGCTTTCCCCGGGCGGGTTTTCCTTGCGTTGCCCCGGCTCCGGAGCCGCCTGACGCCGTTTGTCCCCTCACAGAAACGTTCCCGGACCGGCTTCGGCCCCGGAGGCGCCAAGGCCGCGCCCAAGGCCGCGCCCAAGGCCCCGCTCAGGGCCCCGCTCAGAACTCTCGGGCCGGCGGCGGCGGCGGGGAAGAACGGTACGGGGGAGCTAATGCTGCCTTTGGGTGGATAAAGGGGCACTTGGCGGGGTTAAAGGGGGTTTGGGGGTGCTGGAGGGGTTTTGGGGAGGGTGAGGGGTTTTAGGGGAGTTTCACGAGGGCGTTTGGGTCATTTGGAAGGGTTCTGGGCGCACTTGGGGTGGTTTAAGAGGTTAAATGAGGTTTTAGGGGGTTTAAAGGGGCGCTCAGGGAGGCTTAAAAGGAGCATTTTGGGGAGGTGAATGAGGCATTCGGGGCCTTAATGGGGCTCTGGGGGGGGTTAGAGTGGGTTTGGGGGTGCTAATGGGGCATTTCGTAGGGTTTTAATAGGGCCTGGGCGCTTAAAGGGTGTTCTGGGGGAGTCCGAGGGGTTTGGGGAGGCATTAATGGGGAATTTGGGGCAGGTTTAGGAGAATTTTGTGGGACTTAAAGGGAGCCTTGGGGGCATGTGGGGGATTCAAGGGGGTCAGGGGAGATTTGGGGGGGTTTAAAGGGGAATTTGGGGGGCTGTTAATGGGGGTGTAGAAGGGGTCAAAGCCCCCCCAAATGTCCCCCCAGATGCCCCCCGAAAGGCAGCGACAGTGGCGGCTGCTCCTCGGGCAGGTGAGACCTGAACCCCCCCGGTGTCCCCAAGGCCCCGTCCCAATGTCCCCGTTGTCCCCAAGCCCCTCCCTGATGCCCCCCAACCCCTTCCCACATCCCCAAGACCCCCCCCCCCCCCGTGTCCTTCACACTCTTCCTCCCTTGTCCCCAGTGTCCCCAAATCCCCCTCCCACACCCCAGGATCCTCCCCCTGGTGTCCCCAAAGCCCCCTGGTGTCCCCAAAGCCCCCTTTGCCACCCCCAAGCTCCCCTCACTATCCCCAAGACCCCCCCTAAGATCCCCAAGCTCCTCCTCCCCTGTCCCCAGTCCCCATGGCACCCTTAGGATGCCCCCTGTGTCCCTGTGCCCAGTGTCCCCAGTGTCCCCATGGCACCCTTAGGATGCCCCCTGTGTCCCTAAGGCCACCTCTGCCCTGTCCCCAGTGTCCCCATGGCACCCTTAGGATGCCCCCCATGCCCCTAAGGCCACCTCTGCCCTGTCCCCAGTGTTCTCAAGGCCCCCATGGCACCCCTAAGATGCCCTCTCATGTCCCTCTGCCCTGTCCCCAGTGTCCCTAAGGCGCCCCATGTCCCTAAGGCCACCTGTGCCCTGTCCCCAGTGTCCCCATGGCACCCTTAGGATGCCCCCCGTGTCCCTGTCCCCAGTGTCCCCTGGCACCCTTAGGATGCCCCCCGTGTCCCTGTGTCCTGTCCCCAGCCCCCCCAGCCGCTGTCCCGATGTCCCCAAGCCCCTGTGTCCCCCCAGGCTCCTCCAGCAGCGCCGTGGCCACCGCCAAGGGCCCCTCGAAGCGGCCGCCCTGGGACCTGCGGGGCCAGGTCGGGGACCTGCGGGAGGCGCTGGGGGAGGCGCGGGAGCGGCTGCAGGGCCTGGACACGGAGAAACGGGAGCTGGAGAGCGGCAACCGCGAGCTGAGGCAGCGCCTGGAGCAGCTGCAGCGGGACCTGAGGGACAGGGAGCGCCGGGAGAGCAGCCTGAGCACCAGGGTCGGGTGAGGAATGCATTAAATCCAGCCAAACAGCCCCAAAATCCTGCTCCTGAGGGACAGGGAGCGCCGGGAGAGCAGCCTGAGCACCAGGGTCGGGTGAGGAATGCACTGAAATCCAGCAAAATGGCCCCAAAATCCAGCAAAACTGCCCCAAATCCTGCTCCTGAGGGACAGGGAGCGCCGGGAGAGCAGGCTCAGCACCAGGGTCGGGTGAGGAATGCACTGAAATCCAGCCAAACGGCCCCAAAATCCAGCAAAATGGCCCCAAAATCCATCTAAACGGCCCCAAATCCTGCTCCTGAGGGACAGGGAGCGCCGGGAGAGCAGGCTCAGCACCAGGGTCGGGTGAGGAATGCACCAAAATCCAGCCAAATGGCCCCAAAATCCATCAAAACGGCCCCAAAATCCATCAAGACGGCCCCAAATCCTGTTCCTGAGGGACAGGGAGCGCCGGGAGAGCAGGCTCAGCACCAGGGTCGGGTGAGGAATGCACTGAAATCCAGCAAAACAGCCCCAAAATCTAGCAAAATGGCCCCAAAATCCATCTACACGGCCCCAAATCCTGCTCCTGAGGGACGGGGAGCGCTGGGAGAGCAGCCTGAGCACCAGGGTCGGGTGAGGAATGCCCCAAAATCCAGCCAAACGGCCCCAAAATCCATCAAAATGGCCCCAAATCCTGTTCCTGAGGGACAGGGAGCGCCGGGAGAGCAGCCTGAGCACCAGGGTCGGGTGAGGAACACACTAAAATGTGGCAAAACGGCCCCAAAATCCAGCCAAATGGCCCCAAAATCCATCTAAACGGCCCCAAATCCTGCTCCTGAGGGACAGGGAGCACTGGGAGAGCAGCCTGAGCACCAGGGTCAGGTGAGGAACACACTAAAATCCAGCCAAATGGCCCCAAAATCCAGCCAAACGGCCCCAAATCCTGCTCCTGAGGGACAGGGAGCGCCGGGAGAGCAGCCTGAGCACCAGGGTTGGGTGAGGAACGCACTAAAATCCAGCAAAACAGCCCCAAAATCTAGCAAAATGGCCCCAAAATCCATCTAAACGGCCCCAAATCCTGCTCCTGAGGGACAGGGAGCGCTGGGAGAGCAGCCCGAGCACCAGGGTCGGGTGAGGAATGCGCTAAAACCCAGCCAAATGGCCCCAAAATCCATCAAAACGGCCCCGAATCCTGCTCCTGTGGGACAGGGAGCACCGGGAGAGCAGCCTGAGCACCAGGGTCGGGTGAGGGAACAGCCTGAATGCAGCAAAACAGGCCCAAAATCCAGCAAAACTGCCCCAAAATCCATCAAAACTACCCAGAATCCATCAAAACTGCCCCAAATCCCGCTCCTGAGGGAGCAGGAATGGCAGGAGAGCAGCCTCATTTCCAGGGTCGAGTGAGGAAACGGCCCCAAAATCCATCAAAACTGCCCCAAAATCCATCTAAATCTCGCTCCTGAGGAAGTGGGAGCGCTGTAAGAGCGGCTTCAGCTCTAGAGTGGGGTGAGGAATCTGTTCAAATCCATCAAAAACTACCCAAAATCCATCAAAATGGCCCCAAATCCCCTTCCTGAGGGAGCAGGAATGCCGTGAGAGCAGCCTCAGCTCCAGAGTTGGATGAGGAATGTACCCAAATCCTGAAGAAACAGCCCTAAATCCATCAAAATCCACTTCAAACTGCCCAAAAGCCATCAAACCCCATGCCAAATCCATAAAAAAAATCAAAACCCTTAAAAACCTGCTCGAAATTCCTCCAAGTTCTCGTCTTGGGGGGAGTTGGAATGCTGGGAAAGCAACCTCAGCAGCAGAGTGGGGTGAGGAAAGCCCCAAAATCCATCCAAATGCTCCCAAAACCTAAAGATCCAGCCAAGTTTTTCCTAAAACTGTTCCAAAAAGTTGCAATTTCCCCAAATTTTCTCAAGTTCCAAAAGAGACCCTCAAAATCCATCACAACGTGAGTTTCCTGAGATCCTCTCAAGATCCTCTCAAAATTTCTCCCAAAGCCTTCAAAAGATCCTCCAAAATCCCCCAAATGATCTGAAATCCCCTCCAAAAGTTCCAAACATTTCTTTCAAAACTCAAGATGCCCAAAATTCCTTCAGAACCCTTCCAAAAAATTCCTCACAATTTCCCCAAATTGTCCCCAAACCTCTCAAGATCCCCAAAATTCCCTCAGAACTCCTCTGAAAATTCCCAAAATCTCCCCGAATCACCGCCAAATCCCCTCAAGATCCCTGAAATTCCCTCAGGATCCTTCCAGAAATCCCAGAAATTGCCCCGAATCCCTCCAGATCCCCTCAAGATCCCTAAAATTCCCTCAGGATCCTTCTGAAAATCCCTGAAATGTCCCTGAATCCCTCCAGGTCCCCTCAAGATCCCCGAAATTCCCTCAGGACCCTTCTGAAAATCCCTGAAATGTCCCTGAATCCCTCCAGATCCCCTCAAGATCCCTAAAATTCCCTCAGGACCCTTCTGAAAATCCCTGAAATGTCCCTGAATCCCTCCAGGTCCCCTCAAGATCCCTAAAATTCCCTCAGGACCCTTCTGAAAATCCCTGAAATGTCCCTGAATCCCTCCAGGTCCCCTCAAGATCCCCGAAATTCCCTCAGGACCCTTCTGAAAATCCCTGAAATGTCCCTGAATCCCTCCAGGTCCCCTCAAGATCCCTAAAATTCCCTCAGGACCCTTCTGAAAATCCCTGAAATGTCCCTGAATCCCTCCAGATCCCCTCAAGATCCCTGAAATTCCCTCAGGACCCTTCCAGAAATCCCAGAAATTGCCCCGAATCCCTCCAGATCCCCTCAAGATCCCTAAAATTCCCTCAGGACCCTTCTGAAAATCCCTGAAATGTCCCTGAATCCCTCCAGGTCCCCTCAAGATCCCTAAAATTCCCTCAGGACCCTTCTGAAAATCCCTGAAATGTCCCTGAATCCCTCCAGGTCCCCTCAAGATCCCCGAAATTCCCTCAGGACCCTTCTGAAAATCCCTGAAATGTCCCTGAATCCCTCCAGGTCCCCTCAAGATCCCTAAAATTCCCTCAGGACCCTTCTGAAAATCCCTGAAATGTCCCTGAATCCCTCCAGATCCCCTCAAGATCCCTGAAATTCCCTCAGGACCCTTCCAGAAATCCCAGATATTGCCCTGAATCCCTCCAGATCCCTAAAATTCCCTCGACCCTTCCGAAAATCCCAGCAATTTCCCAGAAGTACCCCGAAACCCCTCAGGAAACTTACCCAAAGCACCCCCAGCTCCCCGAGTTCCGATATTCCCCAGTTCTACGGGATTCCCCCGTCTCCCGCAGCTCCCTGGAGTCGGAGGTGTCGGAATTCCGGGCAGAGCTGGAGCGGAGCCAGGGCCGGGTGGAGGCTCTGGAGGCCGAGAAGCAGCGGCTGCAGGAGGAGGAGGAGCAGCGGCGGCGGGAGAGGGACGAGGCCCGAGGCCGGGTGCAGGCGCTGTCAGAGCAGCTGGAGAACACTGAGGTGGGGCCCGGAATTCCTGAGAAATCCGTGAAAAAACGGGAATTCGGAGCCCTTTTGTTGCTCTCCTGACCTGGAATTCACGGGGGGGCGGGGGGAGAAAAGATGGTGGCGCAGTGTGAGGGGGAAATCCAGCAGGGGGCGCCAAGAAAAAAGGCGGGAAAATGGGGCTTGGCACCAATTCTGGCTTTTTTGACACCGAAATCGCTCGGGAAGTGCCTTGGAATGTGGGGAAAATGGGAATTTGCTGCAAATTTGCTGGTTTTGCAACCAAAATCTCTCTGGGAGTGCCTCAAAATGAGCGAAGCAAATGGGTGTTTGGAGCCGTTTTGTCGCTCTCCAAGCTGAAATCCGCCAGGGAGCACCAAAAAATGGTGGGGAAGTGTGAGGTTTGCACAAATTCCGGCTTTTTTGTTGTCGAAATCCCTCAGGAGGCACCTCAGAATTTGAGAAAAATGGGAATTTGCACCAGTTCAACTGCTTTTGCACCCAAAATCTGTGAGGGATTGCTTCAAAAGCTGTAAGAAAATGGGAATTTTGAGCCATTTTGTTGCTCAGGGGAGCCAAAAAAAGGTGGGGAAATGTGGGGTTTGTGGCAATTCTGGCTTTTTGGTGTCAAAAATTCTTCAGAGGATGCTTCAACGTGTGGGAAAAATGAGAATTTTCACCAATTCAGCTGCTTTTGCACCCCAAATCCTTGAGGGTGCTTCAAAATCCACGAAAAACTGGAATTTCAGAGCTGTTTAGTTGCTCTCCAAGCTGAAATCCACTGGGGCATGAAAAAGTGATGGGAAAATGAGGGGTTTGTGCTAATTCAGGGTTTTTTTGGTGTCAAAATTCCTTGGGAAGTGCCTCAAAATGTGGGAGAAAAAATTGTGAAAAATGGGGATTTTCACCAATTCAGCTGCTTTTGCACCTGAAATGCCTCAGGATGTTCAAAGTGTGGGGAAAAAATGGGAATTTGAATCAATGTTGCTGGGATTCAACTTGAAGTCCACCAGGGGGCGCCAAAAATGGCGGGAAAATGAGGGGTTTGCCTCAATTCCGGCCTTTATGGCATTGAAATCCCTCAGAAAATGCCTCAAAATAAGGGGAAAACGGGAATTTGCATCAATGTTACTCATTTTCACCCCAAACTCTTTTAGGGAATGTCAGAAAATCGGTAAAGTCTCGGGGAAAATGTGGTTTTTTTCCTCCAGTTTCTCCACTCTGCAACCAAAATCCCTCATAATTCAGGGAGAAAGCGAGGGGGAAAAGAGAGGAATTTTTACGGATTCTTGCGTTTCTAAACCCCACACGCCAGGCTCAGCTGCGGCAGGCGCAGCAGCAGCTGCAGGAGCAGCTGGATCAGGTGTCAGCCCTGCGGGAGGTGGAGGCGTCCCAGCAGAGGCTGCTGGCCGAGCACGAGGAGCGCATCCACCTGCTGGAGATGGAGCGGCGCCGCCTCCACAACGACATCCAGGAGCTCAAGGTGGGCCCGGCTCCTGAGGGGGGAGAGACTCCGGAGGGCTGAATCCCGTTTTTGTGGGGTTTTGAAGGGGAACATTGGTGTGTTCTGCATGAGGGGAGACCCCCGTGACTGCCCCCAAGGGCTGAATCCCGGCGTTTGTGGGGTTTTTCAGGGGAACATCCCTGTGTTCTGCATGAGGGTTCCTGAGGGGGGAGAGCCCTGGGACTGCCCCTGAGGGCTGAATCCCATTTTTTGGGTGTTTTCCAGGGAAATATCCGTGTGTTCTCCATTAGGGGAGAGCCCTGGGACTCCCCTGAGGGCTGAATCCCGTTTTTTGGGGGTTTTCCAGGGAAACATCCGCGTGTTCTCCATGAGGGGAGAGCCCCGGGACTCCCCTGAGGGCTGAATCCCGTTTTTTGGGGGTTTTTCAGGGAAACATCCGTGTGTTCTCCACGAGGGTTCCTGAGGGGGGAGAGCCCTGGGACTGCCCCCAAGGGCTGAATCCTGGCATTTGTGGGGTTTTTCAGAGGGGTTTTTCAGGGGAACACTCGTGTGTTTCTGAATGAGGGCAGAGCCCCGGGACTCCCCTGAGGGCTGAATCCCGTTTTTTGGGGGTTTTCCAGGAAATATCCGTGTGTTCTCCATGAGGGGAGAGCCCTGGGACTGCCCTGAGGGCTGAATCCCGTTTTTTGGGGTTTTCCAGGGAAACATCCATGTGATCTCCATGAGGGGAGAGCCCCGGGACTGCCCTGAGGGCTGAATCCCGTTTTTTGGGGGTTTTCCAGGGAAACATCCGCGTGTTCTCCATGAGGGGAGGGCCCTGGGACTCCCCTGAGGGCTGAATCCCGTTTTTTGGGGGTTTTCCAGGGAAACATCCGTGTGTTCTCCATGAGGGGAGAGCCCTGGGACTCCCCTGATGGCTGAATCCCGTTTTTTGGGGGTTTTCCAGGGAAATAATCCATGTGTTCTCCATGAGGGGAGAGCCCCAGGACTGCTTCCGAGGGCTGAATCCCATTTTTTGGGGGTTTTCCAGGGGAAACATCTGCGTGTTCTCCATGAGGGTTCCTGAGGGGGGAGACCCCTGGGACTGCCCCTGATGGCTGAGTCCCGTTTTTTGGGGTTTTCCAGGGAAACATCCGTGTGTTCTCCATGAGGGGAGAGCCCCGGGACTCCCCTGAGGGCTGAATCCCGTTTTTTGGGGGTTTTTCAGGGAAATATCCGTGTGTTCTCCATTAGGGGAGAGCTCCGGGACTGCCCCTGAGGGCTGAGTCTCGTTTTTTGGGTGTTTTCCAGGGAAATATCCCCGTGTTCTCCATGAGGGGAGGGCCCTGGGACTCCCCTGAGGGCTGAATCCCGTTTTTTGGGGGTATTCCAGGGAAACATCCGTGTGTTCTCCATTAGGGGAGAGCCCTGGGACTGCCCCTGAGGGCTGAATCCCGTTTTTTGGGGGTTTTCCAGGGAAACATCCGCGTGTTCTCCATGAGGGGAGAGCCCCGGGACTCCCCTGAGGGCTGAATCCCGTTTTTTGGGGGTTTTTCAGGGAAACATCTGCGTGTTCTCCATGAGGGTTCCTGAGGGGGGAGAGCCCCGGGACTGCCCCCAAGGGCTGAATCCTGGCATTTGTGGGGTTTTTCAGAGGGGTTTTTCAGGGGAACACTCGTGTGTTTCTGCATGAGGGCAGAGCCCCGGGACTCCCCTGAGGGCTGAATCCCGTTTTTTGGGTGTTTTCCAGGGAAACATCCGTGTGTTCTCCATTAGGGGAGAGCCCTGGGACTGCCCCTGAGGGCTGAATCCCGTTTTTTGGGGGTTTTCCAGGGAAACATCCGCGTGTTCTCCATGAGGGGAGAGCCCCGGGACTCCCCTGAGGGCTGAATCCCGTTTTTTGGGGGTTTTTCAGGGAAACATCCGTGTGTTCTCCATGAGGGTTCCTGAGGGGGGAGAGCCCCGGGACTGCCCCCAAGGGCTGAATCCTGGCATTTGTGGGGTTTTTCAGAGGGGTTTTTCAGGGGAACACTCGTGTGTTTCTGAATGAGGGCAGAGCCCCGGGACTGCCCCCGAGGGCTGAATCCCCTTTTTTGGGTGTTTTCCAGGGAAACATCTGCGTGTTCTCCATGAGGGGAGAGCCCCACGACTCCCCTGATGGCTGAGTCCCATTTTTTGGGTGTTTTCCAGGGAAACATCCGCGTGTTCTCCATGAGGGGAGAGCTCCGGGACTGCTCCCGAGGGCTGAATCCCGTTTTTTGGGATTTTCCAGGGAAACATCCCCGTGTTCTCCGTGAGGGGAGAGCCCCACGACTCCCCTGAGGGCTGAATCTCGTTTTTTGGGTGTTTTCCAGGGAAACATCCGTGTGTTCTCCATGAGGGGAGAGCTCCGGGACTGCCCCCTGAGGGCTGAGTCCCGTTTTTTGGGGGTTTTCCAGGGAAATAATCCATGTGTTCTCCATGAGGGGAGAGCCGGGGACTGCTTCCGAGGGCTGAATCCCGTTTTTTGGGGGTTTTCCGGGGAAACATCCGTGTGTTCTCCATGAGGGGAGAGCCCTGGGACTGCCCCAAGGGCTGAATCCCATTTTTTGGGATTTTCCAGGGAAATATCCGTGTCTTCTCCATGAGAGTAGAGCCCCGGGACTGCTTCCGAGGGCTGAATCCCATTTTTTGGGGGTTTTTCTGGGGAACATCTGTGTGCTCTCCATGAGGGTTCCTGAGGGGGGAGAGCCCTGGGACTCCCCTGAGGGCTGAATCCCGTTTTTTGGGGGTTTTCCAGGGAAACATCCGCGTGTTCTCCATGAGGGGAGACCCCTGGGACTGCCCCCGAGGGCTGAATCCCGTTTTTTGGGGGTTTTCCAGGGAAATATCCATGTGTTCTCCATGAGGGGAGAGCCGGGGACTGCTTCCGAGGGCTGAATCCCATTTTTTGGGGGTTTTTCAGGGGAACATCCGCGTGTTCTCCATGAGGGGAGACCCCTGGGACTGCCCCCTGAGGGCTGAATCCCGTTTTTTGGGGTTTTCCAGGGAAACATCCGCGTGTTCTCCATGAGGGGAGAGCTCCGGGACTGCCCTGAGGGCTGAATCCCCTTTTTTGGGTGTTTTCCAGGGAAATATCCGCGTGTTCTCCATGATGGCAGAGCCCTGGGACTGCCCCCGAGGGCTGAATCCCGTTTTTTGGGGGTTTTCCAGGGAAACATCTGTGTGTTCTCCATGAGGGTGGAGGCCTGGGGCTGCTCCCGAGGGCTGAATCCCGTTTTTTGGGGTTTTCCAGGGAAACATCCGCATGTTCTCCATGAGGGGAGACCCCTGGGACTCCCCTGAGGGCTGAATCCCGTTTTTTGGGTGTTTTCCAGGGAAACATCTGCGTGTTCTCCATGAGGGGAGAGCCCCACGACTCCCCTGATGGCTGAGTCCCATTTTTTGGGTGTTTTCCAGGGAAACATCCGTGTGTTCTCCATGAGGGGAGAGCTCCGGGACTGCTCCCGAGGGCTGAGTCCCGTTTTTTGGGTGTTTTCCAGGAAATATCCGTGTGTTCTCCATTAGGGGAGAGCTCCGGGACTGCCCCTGATGGCTGAATCCCGTTTTTTGGGATTTTCCAGGGAAACATCCGTGTGTTCTCCATGAGGGGAGACCCTTGGGACTCCCCTGAGGGCTGAATCCTGTTTTTTGGGGGTTTTCCAGGAAATATCCGCGTGTTCTCCATGAGGGGAGACCCCTGGGACTCCCCTGAGGGCTGAATCCCCTTTTTTGGGTGTTTTCCAGGGAAACATCTGTGTGTTCTCCGTGAGGGGAGACCCCTGGGACTCCCCTGAGGGCTGAATCCCGTTTTTTGGGGGTTTTCCAGGGAAACATCCCCGTGTTCTCCATGAGGGGAGAGCCCTGGGACTGCCCCTGATGGCTGAATCCCGTTTTTTGGGGTTTTCCGGGGAAATATCCCCGTGTTCTCCATGAGGGGAGAGCCCTGGGACTGCCCAAGAGGGCTGAATCCCGTTTTTTGGGGGTTTTCCAGGGAAACATCTGTGTGTTCTCCATGAGGGGAGAGCCCTGGGACTGCCCCTGAGGGCTGAATCCCGTTTTTTGGGGGTTTTCCAGGGAAACATCCGCGTGTTCTCCATGAGGGTTCCTGAGGGGGGAGAGCCCCGGGACTGCCCCCAAGGGCTGAATCCTGGCATTTGTGGGGTTTTTCAGAGGGGTTTTTCAGGGGAACACTCGTGTGTTTCTGCATGAGGGCAGAGCCCCGGGACTCCCCTGAGGGCTGAATCCCGTTTTTTGGGTGTTTTCCAGGGAAACATCCGTGTCTTCTCCATGAGAGTAGAGCCCCGGGACTGCTTCTGAGGGCTGAATCCCATTTTTTGGGGGTTTTTCAGGGGAACATCTGTGTGCTCTCCATGAGGGTTCCTGAGGGGGGAGACCCTTGGGACTCCCCTGAGGGCTGAATCCTGTTTTTTGGGGGTTTTCCAGGAAATATCCGCGTGTTCTCCATGAGGGGAGACCCCTGGGACTCCCCTGAGGGCTGAATCCCGTTTTTTGGGTGTTTTCCAGGGAAACATCTGTGTGTTCTCCATGAGGGGAGAGCCCTGGGACTCCCCTGAGGGCTGAATCCCGTTTTTTGGGTGTTTTCCAGGGAAATATCCGTGTGTTCTCCATGAGGGGAGAGCCCCTGGGACTGCCCCAAGGGCTGAATCCCCTTTTTTGGTTGTTTTGAAGGGAAACATCTGTGTGCTCTCCATGAGGGTTCCTGAGGGGGGAGAGCCCTGGGACTCCCCTGAGGGCTGAATCCCGTTTTTTGGGGGTTTTCCAGGGAAACATCCGCGTGTTCTCCATGAGGGGAGAGCCCTGGGACTCCCCTGAGGGCTGAATCCCATTTTTTGGGATTTTCCAGGGAAACATCCGTGTGTTCTCCATGAGGGGAGACCCCTGGGACTCCCCTGAGGGCTGAATCCCATTTTTTTTGGGTGTTTTCCAGGGAAACATCCGCGTGTTCTCCATGAGGGTTCCTGAGGGGGGAGAGCCCCGGGACTCTCCTGAGGGCTGAATCCCGTTTTTTGGGTGTTTTCCAGGGAAACATCCGTGTGTTCTCCATGAGGGGAGAGCCCTGGGACTCCCCTGAGGGCTGAATCCCCTTTTTTGGGTGTTTTCCAGGGAAACATCCGCGTGTTCTCCATGAGGGGAGGGCCCTGGGACTGCCCCTGAGGGCTGAATCCCGTTTTTTGGGGGTTTTCCAGGGAAACATCCGCGTGTTCTCCATGAGGGGAGGGCCCTGGGACTCCCCTGAGGGCTGAATCCCGTTTTTTGGGTGTTTTCCAGGGAAACATCCGCGTGTTCTCCATGAGGGTTCCTGAGGGGGGAGGGCCCTGGGACTCCCCTGAGGGCTGAATCCCCTTTTTTGGGGTTTTCCAGGGAAACATCCGTGTGTTCTCCATGAGGGGAGAGCTCCGGGACTGCCCCTGAGGGCTGAGTCTCGTTTTTTGGGTGTTTTCCAGGGAAATATCCCCGTGTTCTCCATGAGGGGAGACCCCTGGGACTCCCCTGAGGGCTGAATCCCGTTTTTTGGGGTTTTCCAGGGAAACATCCGCATGTTCTCCATGAGGGGAGGGCCCTGGGACTCCCCTGAGGGCTGAATCCCGTTTTTTGGGGGTTTTCCAGGGAAACATCCGCGTATTCTCCATGAGGGGAGAGCTCCGGGACTGCCCCTGAGGGCTGAATCCCTTTTTTTGGGGGTTTTCCAGGGAAACATCCGCGTGTTCTCCATGAGGGGAGAGCCCCGGGACTCCCCTGAGGGCTGAATCCCGTTTTTTGGGGGTTTTTCAGGGAAACATCCGCGTGTTCTCCATGAGGGTTCCTGAGGGGGGAGAGCCCCGGGACTGCCCCCAAGGGCTGAATCCTGGCATTTGTGGGGTTTTTCAGAGGGGTTTTTCAGGGGAACACTCGTGTGTTTCTGCATGAGGGCAGAGCCCCGGGACTCCCCTGAGGGCTGAATCCCGTTTTTTGGGGGTTTTCCAGGAAATATCCGCGTGTTCTCCATTAGGGGAGAGCCCTGGGACTCCCCTGAGGGCTGAATCCCGTTTTTTGAGTGTTTTCCAGGAAATATCCGCGTGTTCTCCATGAGGGGAGAGCCCTGGGACTGCCCCCGAGGGCTGAATCCTGTTTTTTGGGGGTTTTCCAGGAAATATCCGCATGTTCTCCATGAGGGGAGAGCCCTGGGACTCCCCTGATGGCTGAATCCCGTTTTTTGGGGGTTTTTCAGGGAAACATCCGTGTGTTCTCCATGAGGGTTCCTGAGGGGGGAGAGCCCCGGGACTGCCCCCAAGGGCTGAATCCCGTTTTTTGGGTGTTTTCCAGGGAAATATCCGTGTGTTCTCCATGAGGGGAGAACCCCGGGACTGCCCCCTGAGGGCTGAATCCCGTTTTTTGGGGGTTTTCCAGGGAAATATCCGTGTGTTCTCCATGAGGGTTCCTGAGGGGGGAGAGCCCCGGGACTGCCCTGAGGGCTGAATCCCGTTTTTTGGGTGTTTTCCAGGGAAATATCCGCGTGTTCTCCATGAGGGGAGAGCCCCGGGACTGCCCTGAGGGCTGAATCCCGTTTTTTGGGTGTTTTCCAGGGAAATATCCGCATGTTCTCCATGAGGGGAGAGCCCCGGGACTGCCCTGAGGGCTGAATCCCGTTTTTTGGGGGTTTTCCAGGGAAACATCCGTGTGTTCTCCATGAGGGTTCCTGAGGGGGGAGAGCCCTGGGACTGCCCCTGAGGGCTGAATCCCGTTTTTTGGGGTTTTCCAGGGAAACATCCGTGTGTTCTCCACGAGGGTTCCTGAGGGGGGAGAGCCCTGGGACTGCCCCTGAGGGCTGAATCCCGTTTTTTGGGGTTTTCCAGGGAAACATCCGTGTGTTCTCCACGAGGGTTCCTGAGGGGGGAGACCCCTGGGACTCCCCTGAGGGCTGAGTCTCGTTTTTTGGGTATTTTCCAGGGAAACATCCGTGTGTTCTCCATTAGGGGAGAGCTCCGGGACTGCCCCTGAGGGCTGAATCCCGTTTTTTGGGATTTTCCAGGGAAATATCCGTGTCTTCTCCATGAGAGTAGAGCCCCGGGACTGCTTCCGAGGGCTGAATCCCATTTTTTGGGGGTTTTTCAGGGGAACATCTGTGTGCTATCCATGAGGGTTCCTGAGGGGGGAGAGCCCTGGGACTGCCCCTGAGGGCTGAATCCCGTTTTTTGGGTGTTTTCCAGGGAAATATCCGTGTGTTCTCCATGAGGGGAGAGCCCCGGGACTGCCCCCTGAGGGCTGAATCCCGTTTTTTGGGTGTTTTTCAGGGAAACATCCGTGTGTTCTCCATGAGGGGAGAGCCCCTGGGACTCCCCTGAGGGCTGAATCCCCTTTTTTGGGTGTTTTCCAGGGAAACATCTGTGTGTTCTCCATGAGGGGAGAGCCCCTGGGACTCCCCTGAGGGCTGAATCCCGTTTTTTGGGTGTTTTCCAGGGAAATATCCATGTGTTCTCCATGAGGGGAGAGCCCCTGGGACTGCCCCAAGGGCTGAATCCCATTTTTTGGTTGTTTTGAAGGGAAACATCTGTGTGCTCTGCATGAGGGTTCCTGAGGGGGGAGAGCCCTGGGACTGCCCTGAGGGCTGAATCCCGTTTTTTGGGGTTTTCCAGGGAAATATCCGTGTGTTCTCCATTAGGGGAGAGCCCTGGGACTGCCCTGAGGGCTGAATCCCCTTTTTTGGGGTTTTCCAGGGAAACATCCGCGTGTTCTCCATGAGGGGAGAGCCCCGGGACTGCCCCCTGAGGGCTGAATCCCGTTTTTTGGGGTTTTCTGGGGAAATATCCGTGTGTTCTCCATGAGGGGAGAGCCCTGGGACTGCCCCCGAGGGCTGAATCCCATTTTTTGGGGGTTTTCCAGGAAACATCCGCGTGTTCTCCATGAGGGGAGGGCCCTGGGACTCCCCCGAGGGCTGAATCCCATTTTTTGGGGGTTTTTCAGGGGAACATCCGTGTGTTCTCCATGAGGGTTCCTGAGGGGGGAGACCCCCGGGACTGCCCCCTGAGGGCTGAATCCCGTTTTTTGGGTGTTTTCCAGGGAAACATCCGTGTGTTCTCCATGAGGGGAGAGCCCTGGGCCTGCCCCTGAGGGCTGAATCCCATTTTTTGGGTGTTTTCCAGGGAAATATCCGTGTGTTCTCCATGAGGGGAGGCCCCTGGGACTGCCCCTGAGGGCTGAATCCCATTTTTTGGGTGTTTTCCAGGGAAATATCCATGTGTTCTCCATGAGGGGAGAGCCCTGGGACTGCCCTGAGGGCTGAATCCCGTTTTTTGGGTGTTTTCCAGGAAACATCCCTGTGTTCTCCATGAGGGGAGGGCCCTGGGACTGCCCCCTGAGGGCTGAATCCCGTTTTTTGGGGGTTTTCCAGGGAAACATCCGCATGTTCTCCATGAGGGGAGGGCCCTGGGACTCCCCTGAGGGCTGAATCCCGTTTTTTGGGTTTTTTCCAGGGAAACATCCGCGTGTTCTGCCGCGTGCGGCCGCTGCTGCCCGAGGAGCGCGAGCGGCAGCGGGGGCTGCCCCACCTGCACTTCCCGCCACAGGACAACCACAGCCTCGTGCTCACCCGACCCGACGATGTGAGTGCTCCAAAAGCTGCTTTTCCTCCTCCAAAACGGCTTTAATTCCCTCAAAAGTGGTCCTATTTCCCTCAAAAATGACCTTTTTCTCGCAAAAATCCTTTGTTTTCCAAAAAGTCTGTTTTCCCTTTCAAAAATGGTCTTATTTCCCTCAAAAATGGGGGGTTTTCCCTCAAAAGTCCTTTGTTTCCCCATAAGTCCTTTTTTCCCTCCCAAAAATGGCCTTTTCCCCCTCAAGAATCCCTATTGCCAAAAAGTGTTTTTTGCTTCTTGGAAATATCTGATTTTCTTTCAAAAATGTCAATTTTCCTTCAAAAATGCTCTTTTTTCTCTCAGAAATGGCATCTTTTCCATCAAAAATGTCTTTTCCCTTCCAAAATGTCTTTTTTTCTCTGTGAAAAGGCCTTTTTCTTTTTCTCCCCAAGATACGCTTTTTATCTTCAAAAATGTTCGTTTTCCTTCTCCAAAATGTTCTTTTTTCTCTCAAAAATGTTCTTCTTCCCTGTAAAAATGTTGTTTTTTACCCCTTAAATGTCCTTTTTTCTCTCAAAAATCCCTTATTACCCAAAAAATATTTATTTCCCCAAAATGTCCTTTCTTTCTCCTCAAAAATACCCTTTTTTTCCTCAAAAATGGCCTTTTTTCCTCCAAACCCTCATATTACCCAAAAAAGGCCTTTTTTTTTCCCTCAAAAGTGGCTTTTTTCCCCTCAAAAATTGGGTTTTTTCACTGGAAAATGGGTTTTCTCCCAAAATGGGGTTTTTTCCTCCTCAGAATGTTTTCTTTCTGGAAAAAAAGGGTTTTCCCCCCCGCCCCAAATCCCCTTTTTTTCTTCCACATCCCTTTTCCCCCCCAAACTCCCTTTCCCAGCTCCCCAAATCTCCCTTTTTCGAAAAAAAAAAAAAAAAATCTCCTTTTTCAACCAAAATCTACTTCTTCCGTTTTTTCTTCCCTCCCAATATTTTTTATCCAAAAAAGGGGCTTTTTTCTCCCAAACCTGTTTCTCCTAAAATCGACTTTTTTCTCCTAAAGCTGACCTTTTCCAAAAAACGTGAGGTTTTTTCACTGGAAAACTGGGGCTTTTTCCCCCTAAAAACGGCTTTTTTTTCCTGCTCAGAAAAATCACCATTTTCTCCAGTAAAAATACACTTTTTCCTCCCGTAACCCTTTTTTTCCTCCCCGAATCCCCTTTTTTTTCCCTCCAAATCTCCTTCTCCTCTCTCCTTTTCCTCCCCCAATGTGCCGTTTTTCCCAAAATCCCGTGCTTTTCCCTCAAAGTCGCAGGTGGGCCGGGAGCGGCGCGCGGAGCTGCGCTACGACTTCAGCTTCGACCGCGTCTTCCCTCCCGCTGCCTCCCAGCAGGAAATTTTCCAGGAGATCCAGCTGCTCGTGCAGGTGTGTGCCCCAAATCCCCGGAATTCCACCCCAAATCCCCGGAATTCCACCCCAAATCCCTGGAATTCCACCCCAAATCCAGCCCCAGTTCCTGCCTGGAGCTTCCCTGCAGGAAACGTTCCAGGAAATTCAGCTCCCCAATTGCCTCCCGTGATTCCCAGATTCCCCCTGGGCGCTCAAATCTCACCCAGATTTCCCCTCCGATTCCGAAATTTTCCCTAAATCCCCCCAAATTCCCTTGGAGTTCCCAAATTCCTCCCAAGTCTGCGCCAGAACTCCAAAATTCCCCTCCAAATTCCCTTGGAAACCCCGAAATTCCTCCCGGATTTTCCCCCCAGAACTCCCAAATCTGCTCTGAACCATCAAATTCCGGCCGATTCTCCTCCAGAAAAACCCGTAATTCTTGCCAAATTCCCCCCAGGTTCCCTCAGAATTTCAAAATTCCTCCCAAATCCCTCCCGGGATTCCAAAATCCCTCCCAAATTCCCCTTTAGCCCTCAAATCTCACCCAAATCCCCCCTCAGAACCCCCCAATCCCCCTCAAACCCTTCCCAAATCCTCCCCAAACCCCAAATCCTTCCGAAAATTCCCCAAATCCCTCTGAAAATTCCCCAAATCCCCTCAGAATCCCAAAATTTCCTCCCAAATCCCCCTTTAACCCTCAAATCTCACCCAAATCCCCTCTCAGAACCCCCCAATCCCCATCAAACCCTTCCCCAATCCCCCCTCAGACCTCCCAAATCCTCCCCAAACCCCAAATCCCTCTGAGAATTCCCCAAATCCCTCTGAGAATCCCAAATTTTCCCTCCAAATCCCCTCAGAATTCACAAATCCCTCCCAAATCCCCCTTTAACCCTCAAATCTCACCCGAATCCCCCCTCAGAACCCCCCAATCCCCCTCAAACCCTTCCCAAATCCTCCCCAAACCCCAAATCCTTCTGAAAATTCCCCAAATCCCTCTCAGAATCCCAAAAATTCCCTCCAAATCCCTCTCAGAATTCCCAAATCCCCCTTTCACCCTCAGATCTCACCCGAATCCCCCCTCAGAACTCCCCCAATCCCCCTCAAACCCTTCCCCAATCCCCCCTTAGAACTCCCCAGTCCCCCCTCAGGACTCCTAAATCCTCCCCAAACCCCGAATCTTTCTGAAAATTCCCCAAATCCCTCTGAGAATCCCAAATTTTCCCTCCAAATCCCCTCAGAATTCACAAATCCCTCCCAAATCCCCCTTTAACCCTCAAATCTCACCCGAATCCCCCCTCAGACCTCCCCAATCCCCCTCAAACCCTTCCCCAGTCCCCCCTCAGACCTCCCAAATCTCCCTCAAACCCTTCCCAAATCCTCCCCGAACCCCAAACCTTTCTGAAAATTCCCCAAATCCCTCTGAGAATCCCAAAATTTCCTTCCCAAATCCCCTCAGAATTCCAAAATCCCTCCCAAATCCCCCTTTAACCCTCAAATCTCACCCAAATCCCCCCTCAGAACCCCACAATCCCCCTCAAACCCTTCCCCAATCCCCTCAGAACTCCCAAATCCTCCCCAAACCCCAAACCCCTGGGAGCATTCTTGGCTCCCTGTGAGCATTCCCGGCTCCCTGGGAGCATTCCCGGCTCCCTGTGATCATTCCCGAACCCCTGGGGGCATTCCCAAACCCTTGGGAGCATTCCCGGCTCCCTGTGATCATTCCCAAACCCCTGTGATCATTCCCGGCTCCCTGGGAGCATTCCCAAACCCCTGTGATCATTCCCGGCTCCCTGTGAGCACTCCCGGCTCCCTGTGAGCATTCCCGGCTCCCTGTGAGCATTCCCGGCTCCCTGTGATCACTCCCGGCTCCCTGTGATCACTCCCGGCTCCCTGTGAGCATTCCCGGCTCCCTGTGAGCATTCCCGGCTCCCTGGGAGCATTCCCAAACCCTTGGGATCACTCCCGGCTCCCTGGGATCATTCCCGGCTCCCTGGGATCATTCCCGGCTCCCTGGGATCATTCCCAAACCCCTGGGAGCATTCCCGGCTCCCTGTGAGCATTCCCGGCTCCCTGTGATCACTCCCGGCTCCCTGTGAGCATTCCTGGCTCCCTGGGATCACTCCCGGCTCCCTGGGATCACTCCCGGCTCCCTGGGATCACTCCCGGCTCCCTGGGATCATTCCCGGCTCCCTGTGATCACTCCCGGCTCCCTGTGAGCATTCCCGGCTCCCTGGGATCACTCCCGGCTCCCTGGGATCACTCCCGGCTCCCTGTGAGCATTCCTGGCTCCCTGGGAGCACTCCCGGCTCCCTGGGATCACTCCCGGCTCCCTGGGATCACTCCCGGCTCCCTGTGAGCATTCCCGGCTCCCTGTGATCACTCCCGGCTCCCTGGGATCATTCCCGGCTCCCTGGGATCATTCCCGGCTCCCTGGGATCATTCCCGGCTCCCTGGGAGCATTCCCGGCTCCCTGGGAGCATTCCCGGCTCCCTGTGATCACTCCCGGCTCCCTGTGATCACTCCCGGCTCCCTGTGAGCATTCCCGGCTCCCTGGGATCACTCCCGGCTCCCTGGGATCATTCCCAAACCCCTGTGATCATTCCCAAACCCCTGGGATCACTCCCGGCTCCCTGTGATCACTCCCGGCTCCCTGGGATCACTCCCGGCTCCCTGTGAGCATTCCCGGCTCCCTGTGATCATTCCCGGCTCCCTGGGATCACTCCCGGCTCCCTGGGATCACTCCCGGCTCCCTGTGAGCATTCCCGGCTCCCTGGGAGCATTCCCGGCTCCCTGTGATCATTCCCAAACCCCTGTGATCATTCCCGGCTCCCTGGGATCATTCCCGGCTCCCTGGGATCACTCCCGGCTCCCTGGGATCACTCCCGGCTCCCTGTGAGCATTCCCGGCTCCCTGTGAGCATTCCCGGCTCCCTGGGATCATTCCCGGCTCCCTGGGATCATTCCCAAACCCCTGTGATCATTCCCAAACCCCTGGGATCATTCCCGGCTCCCTGTGATCACTCCCGGCTCCCTGTGAGCATTCCCGGCTCCCTGGGATCATTCCCAAACCCCTGTGATCATTCCCAAACCCCTGGGATCACTCCCGGCTCCCTGTGATCACTCCCGGCTCCCTGGGATCACTCCCGGCTCCCTGTGAGCATTCCCGGCTCCCTGTGATCATTCCCGGCTCCCTGGGATCACTCCCGGCTCCCTGGGATCACTCCCGGCTCCCTGGGATCACTCCCGGCTCCCTGTGAGCATTCCCGGCTCCCTGGGAGCATTCCCGGCTCCCTGTGATCATTCCCAAACCCCTGTGATCATTCCCGGCTCCCTGGGATCATTCCCGGCTCCCTGGGATCATTCCCGGCTCCCTGGGAGCACTCCCGGCTCCCTGCGAGCGCCGTGCCATCCCTCCGGCAGTCTGCCCTGGACGGGTACCCCGTGTGCATCTTCGCCTACGGCCAGACGGGCAGCGGCAAAACCTTCACCATGGAGGGCCCGGCCCCGCCGGGGCCGCCCGAGTCCCGCGGGATGATCCCCAGGGCCGTCCGGCACCTCTTCCTGGGCGCCCGCGACCTGGCGGGCAAGGGCTGGCAGGTACTTGCCAAAAACGCCCCCAATCCCGGGATCCCGGCCCGCTGTGGGGGCGAATCCCGGGGATTCGAGGCGCTTTTAGTACCATTTCTCCGCCAGCTTCCTGGAGATCTACAACGAGTCCCTGCGGGATCTGCTCGTGGGCAGGGGAGAGCGTGGCTCCGACCTGGAGATCCGGCACATGGGGCCCGGCAGCGACGAGCTGCACGTGCCCAACCTCACCTGGGTGCCCGTGGAGAGCGAGGAGCAGGTGGGGATTCCCGGGATTTGGGGGGAATTGTGGAGAATTTGGGAATTCTGGGGAAAATTTGGGGGTTTTAGGTGGAAAATTGAGGATTTTAGGGGCATTTTCAGTGGGATTTGGGGATTCTGAGGGAGGAATGTGGAGCTGCACGTGCCCAACCTCACCTGGGTGCCCGTGGAGAGCGAGGAGCAGGTGGGGATTCCCAGGATTCGGGGAGATTTGGGGGAATTTGAGGTTATTCTGTGGAAATCTGGGAGTTCTGAGGCGTTTTTGGGAGCAATCTGGGGATTCTCTGGGGGAATTTGGCTCCTCAGGGGGGCTTTGGGAATTCAGGGGGGAATTTAGGCGATTGGGTGGATTTGGGGCGGTTTTTTCCGTGCATTTCCCCGAATTTTCACATTTCTGGGACAGCTCAGTGACTTCACCTGGGCTTCCAGGGAGGATTCATCCCATTCCCAAGCTCATTTCCCTTCATTTTCCCCCGGTTTTCCCCCTTGCCTCGTGTTCTCCCCTCTCCCACATTCCAACGTCCCCCATGTTCCCCCCGTTTTTCCCCGTTTTCCCCCCGTTTTCCCCCCGTTTTTCCCCGTTTTCCCCCTGTTTTTCCCCGTTTTCCCCCATTTTCCCCGTTTTCCCCCCGTTTCCCCCCGTTTCTCCCCATTTTTCCCCTGTTTTTCCCCCATTTTTCCCCGTTTTCCCCGTTTCCCCCCGTTTTGCCCCCGTTTCTCCCCATTTTCCCCTATTTTCCCCATTTTCCCCCCTGTTTTCCCCCCCGTTTTTCCCATTTTTCCTGTTTCTCCCCCGTTACCCCCCTGTATTTTCCCCATTTTTTCCCCCGTTTCTCCCCATTTTCCCCTGGTTTCCCCCCATTTTTCCCCGTTTTCTCCCCGTTTCCCCCATTTTCCCCCCATTTTCCCCCATTTTCCCCCCATTTTTCCCCGTTTTCCCCCTTTTTCTCCCGTTTCCCCCCATTTTCCGTTTCCCCCATTTTTCCCCCATTTCTCCCGTTTTTCCCCCATTTTTTCCCCATTTTTCCCCCATTTCTCCCCGTTTTCCCCTGTTTTTCTCTGTTTCCCCCCCATTTCCCGTTTCTCCCCGTTTTCCCAACACTTTCCCCTTGTTTTCCCCACATTTTCCTTGTTTTTCCCCCTTTTTTCCCCCTTTTTTCCCCCTTTTTTCCCCCTTTTTTCCCCCTTTTCTCCCCCTTTTCTCCCCCTTTTCTCCCCCTTTTCTCCCCCTTTTCTCCCCCTTTTCTCCCCCTTTTCTCCCCCTTTTCTCCCCCTTTTCTCCCCCTTTTCTCCCCCTTTTCTCCCCCTTTTCTCCCCGTTTTCCCCTGTGTTTTCCCCGTTTTCCCCCCGTTTCCCCCCCATTTTTCCCGTTTTTTACCCCATTTTCCCCCGTTTTTCCCCATTCTCCCCCTTTTTCCCCTTGTTTTCCCACATTTTCCCCTTGTTTTTCCCCCATTTTTCCCCATTTCCTCCCCCATTTTCCCCCTATTTCCCCCCATTTTCCCCCGTTTTCCCCCCGTTTTCCCCGTTTCCCTCTGTTTCTCCCCATTTTTCCCGTTTTTCCCCCGTTTCTCCCCATTTTCCCCCGTTTTTCCCTGTGTGTTCCCCATTTCCCCCCATTTTTCCCCTATTTCCCCCCGTTTTCCCCTATTTCCCCTCGTTTCCCCCCATTTTCCCCCATTTCCCCCCGTTTCTCCCCATTTTCCCCCGTTTTTCCCTGTGTGTTCCCCGTTTCCCGCCGTTTCCCCCCGTTTCCCCCCATTTCCCCCCATTATTCCCCCATTTTCCCCCATTTTCCCCCCATTTCCCCCCATTATTCCCCCATTTTCCCCCATTTTCCCCCGTTTCCCCCCATTTTCCCCCGTTTTACCCTGTGTGTTCCCCCTTTCCCCCCATTTTCCCCCCATTTTCCCCCCATTTTCCCCCCGTTTCTCCCCATTTTCCCCCATTTTTCCCTGTGTGTTCCCCGTTTCCCTCCGTTTCCCCCCATTTTCCCCCCATTTTCCCCCCATTATTCCTCCGTTTCCCCCTGTTTTCCCCCATTTTCCCCCCGTTTCTCCCCATTTTCCCCCGTTTTTCCGTGTGTTCCCCGTTTCCCCCTATTTCCCCCCATTTTTCCCCCATTTCCCCCCGTTTTCCCCTATTTCCCCTCGTTTCCCCCCATTTTCCGCCGTTTTCCCCGTTTCCCCTCATTTTCCCCCATTTCCCCCCGTTTCTCCCCATTTTCCCCCGTTTTTCCCTGTGTGTTCCCCGTTTCCCCCCATTTTCCCCCCATTTTCCCCCGTTTTCCCCCTTTTTCTCCCGTTTCCCCCCATTTTCCGTTTCCCCCATTTTTCCCCCATTTCTCCCGTTTTTCCCCCATTTTTTCCCCATTTTTCCCCCATTTCTCCCCGTTTTCCCCTGGTTTTCTCTGTTTCCCCCCCATTTCCCGTTTCTCCCCGTTTTCCCAACACTTTCCCCTTGTTTTCCCCCCATTTTCCTCGTTTTTCCCCCTTTTTTCCCCCTTTTTTCCCCCTTTTTTCCCCCTTTTTTCCCCCTTTTTTCCCCCTTTTTTCCCCCTTTTCTCCCCCTTTTCTCCCCCTTTTCTCCCCCTTTTCTCCCCCTTTTCTCCCCCTTTTCTCCCCCTTTTCTCCCCCTTTTCTCCCCCTTTTCTCCCCCTTTTCTCCCCCTTTTCTCCCCCTTTTCTCCCCCTTTTCTCCCCCTTTTCCCGTGTTTTCCCCGTTTTCCCCCCGTTTCCCCCCCATTTTTCCCGTTTTTTACCCCATTTTCCCCCGTTTTTCCCCATTCTCCCCCTTTTTCCCCTTGTTTTCCCCCATTTTCCCCTTGTTTTTCCCCCATTTTTCCCCATTTCCTCCCCCATTTTCCCCCTATTTCCCCCCATTTTCCCCCGTTTTCCCCCCGTTTTCCCCGTTTCCCTCTGTTTCTCCCCATTTTTCCCGTTTTTCCCCCGTTTCTCCCCATTTTCCCCCGTTTTTCCGTGTGTTCCCCGTTTCCCCCCATTTCCCCCCATTTTTCCCCCATTTCCCCCCGTTTTCCCCTATTTCCCCCCGTTTCCCCCCATTTTTCCCCCATTTCCCCCCGTTTTCCCCCATTTCCCCCCGTTTCTCCCCATTTTCCCCCCGTTTCTCCCCATTTCCCCCCATTTTCCCCCGTTTTCCCCCCGTTTTCCCCGTTTCCCTCTGTTTCTCCCCATTTTTCCCGTTTTTCCCCCGTTTCTCCCCATTTCCCCCCGTTTTTCCCTGTGTGTTCCCTGTTTCCCCCCATATCTCCCCATTTTTCCCCCATTATTCCCCCATTTCCCCCATTTTGCCCCGTTTCTGCCCCGTTTTCCCGTTCCCAGGTGCTGCAGCTGCTGCTGCGGGCGGCCTCGCAGCGCTCGGTGGCGCGCACGGGGCTCAACGAGCGCTCCTCGCGCTCCCACTCCGTGTTCCAGCTGCGCATCCGCGGCCAGCACCCGGCGCGGGACCTGCGCTGCGCCTGTGAGCCCTCCCCAGGATCCCCAAAATCCCCAAAATCCCCAAAATCCCCAAAATCCCCAACATTCCCCCCCGGCCCCGCTTCTCCCTCCTCCTCCCTCCCCAGTTCTGCTCCGCTTTTCCATCCTTCCCCCCCTTCTCCGCCCGCTTTCCCCATCTCTCTGCCCTTTTTCCCGCCTCCTGCTCCATTTTCCCCACCCACAATTCCCATTTTCCCATCTCCACCCCCGTTTTTCCTCGTTTCCCCCCATTCTCCCCCATTTTCCCCTCCCTTTCCCCCATTTTTCCCTCATTTTTCCCTCATTTTTCCCTCATTTTCCCCCTTTTTCCCCCTTTTTCCCCCTTTTTCCCCCATTTCCCCCCATTTCCCCCCATTCCCCCCCATTTCCCCCCCATTTCCCCCCCATTTCCCCCCCATTTTCCCCCCATTTTCCCCCCATTTTTCCCTCATTTTTCCCTCATTTTCCCCCCATTTCCCCCCATTTTCCCCCCATTTTCCCCCCATTTTCCCCCCATTTTCCCCCCATTTTCCCCCCATTTTCCCCCATTTTCCCCCATTTTCCCCTTTCCCCCACTTTTTCGCCCCATATTCCCCCATATTCCCCCATTTTCCCCCATTTTCCCCCATTTTCCCCCATTTTTCCCTCATTTTTCCCCCTTTTTCCCCCTTTTCCCCCCATTTTCCCCCCTTTTTCCCCCTTTTCCCCCCATTTTCCCCCATTTTTCCCCATTTTTCCCCATTTCCCCCCATTTCCCCCCATTTCCCCCCATTTCCCCCCATTTTCCCCCCATTTTCCCCTCATTTTCCCCTCATTTTCCCCCCATTTTCCCCCCATTTTCCCCCCATTTTCCCCCCATTTTCCCCCATTTTCCCCCATTTTCCCCCACTTTTTCGCCCCATTTTCCCCCATTTTCCCCCATTTTTCCCCCATCTTTCCCCCATTTTTCCCCTTTTTTCCCGGTTTTATCTCTGTTTTCCCCTTTTTTTCCCCCCATTTTTCCTCCCATTTTCCCTCCCATTTCCCCCAGTTTTCCCCCATTTTTTCCCCCATTTCCCCCCATTTTTCCTTTGTTTCTCGCATTTTTTCCCTCTTTTCCCTCCATTTCCCCATTTCCCAACATTTTCTCCCATTTTTTCCCATTTCCCCTGGTTCTCTCCATTTCCCCTGTTTTTTTCCCCATTTTTCCCCATTTTCCCCCATTTTTCCCCATTTTCCCCCATTTTTCCCCCATTTTCCCCCATTTCCCCATTTCCCCTGTTTTTTCCCCCATTTTCCCCCCATTTTCCCCCCATTTTCCCCCCATTTTCCCCCCATTTTCCCCCCATTTTCCCCCCATTTTCCTCCATTTTCCTCCATTTTCCCCCATTTTCCCCCATTTTCTCCTTTCCCCCACTTTTTCGCCCCATTTTTCCCTCATTTTCCCCCATTTTTCCCCCATCTTTCCCCCATTTTTCCCCTTTTTTCCCGGTTTTATCTCTGTTTTCCCCTTTTTTCCCCCATTTTTCCTCCCATTTTCCCTCCCATTTCCCCCAGTTTTCCCCCATTTTTTCCCCCGTTTTCCCCCATTTTTCCCTTGTTTCTCGCATTTTTTCCCTCTTTTCCCTCCATTTCCCCATTTCCCAACATTTTCTCCCATTTTTTCCTATTTCCCCTGGTTCTCTCCATTTCCCCTGTTTTTTTCCCCATTTTTCCCCATTTTTCCCCATTTTCCCCATTTTTCCCCATTTTCCCCATTTTCCCCCATTTTCCCCCATTTTCCCCCATTTTCCCCCATTTTCCCCCATTTTCCCCCTTTTTTCCCCTTTTTTCCCCTTTTTTCCCCTTTTTCCCCTTTTTTCCCCTTTTTTCCCCTTTTTCCCCATTTTTCCCCATTTTTCCCCATTTTTCCCCATTTTCCCCCATTTTCCCCATTTTTCCCCCATTTTCCCCCATTTTCCCCATTTCCCCATTTTCCCCCATTTCCCACCATTTTTCCCCTTTTTTCCCCTTTTTTCCCCTTTTTTCCCCATTTTTCCCATTTTTCCCCATTTTTCCCCATTTTTCCCCATTTTTCCCATTTTTCCCATTTTTCCCCATTTTCCCCCATTTCCCCCATTTTTCCCCCATTTTTCCCCATTTTCCCCCATTTTCCCCATTTTCCCCTATTTCCCCCCCATTTCCCCCTTTTTCCCCCGTTTTCCCCATTTTCCCCCATTTCCCCCATTTCCCCCATTTCCCCCATTTCCCCCATTTCCCCCATTTTTCCCCATTTCCCCATTTCTTCCCCATTTCTTCCCCATTTCTTCCCCATTTTCCCCATTTTCCCATTTTCCCCATTTCCCCCCATTTCCCCATTTTTCCCCCTTTCCCCCATTCCCCATTCCCCCATTTTTCCCCATTTTTCCCCATTTTTCCCCATTTTTCCCCATTTTTCCCCATTTCCCCCATTTCCCCATTTCCCCCATTTCCCCCATTTTTCCCCATTTTCCCTATTTTTCCCCATTTTTCCCCATTTTCCCCATTTCCCCCCTTTCCCCCCTTTTCCCCCTTTCCCCCATTCCCCCATTTTCCCCCATTCCCCCATTTTCCCCATTTTCCCCCATTTTCCCCATTTTCCCCCATTTTCCCCCATTTTCCCCCCAGCCTCCCTGACCCTGGTGGACCTGGGGTGGACCTGGCGGGCTCCGAGCGCCTGGAGAAGTCCGGCTCTGTCGGGAGCCGCCTGCGGGAGACGCAGAGCATCAACTCCAGCCTGAGCGCGCTGGGGCTCGTCATCAGCGCCCTCTGCAACAAGGTTTGGGTCAAATTCCACCGGTTTTGGGGCTTTTGTGGGATTGGGGAGTGGGAAATGGGGATTGGGAACTGGGAATGGGGAGATGGGAACTGGGAATGGGAACTGGGAGAATCCATCAGCTCCAGCCTGAGCGCGCTGGGGCTCGTCATCAGCGCCCTCTGCAACAAGGTTTGGGCTGAATTCCTGTGGTTTTGGGGCTTTTGTGGGATTGGGGAGTGGGAAATGGGAACTGGGAATGGGGGAATGGGAACTGGGAATGGGAACTGGGAGAATCCATCAACTCCAGCCTGAGCGCGCTGGGGCTCGTCATCAGCGCCCTCTGCAACAAGGTTTGGGTCAAATTCCACCGGTTTTGGGGCTTTTGTGGGACTGGGGAGTGGGAAATGGGGACTGGGAATGGGGGAATGGGAACTGGGAATGGGAACTGGGAATGGGAACTGGGAGAATCCATCAGCTCCAGCCTGAGCGCGCTGGGGCTCGTCATCAGCGCCCTCTGCAACAAGGTTTGGGT